>NC_050101.1:113709181-114012212 GCF_902167145.1 Zea mays | reverse complement strand
TTTCAGAATTTTGTTGTCCAGTGCACTCCACCACAGAGCTAGCAGATGAGATTTTTACTGCTCACAGGCCATACAACAGTCCAAAACTAAATATTTCGCAGTAGTGATGAGGTTACTAAATCCTTGGTCATACACTCTATCTCTGTTACAACTTGAGCACTCTAGTGAAGTCCAGCCAACAGAGAAAAAAAATCTTCAGTTACAGAAGCCCAACCCTGAATTTTCTGTTTCAGCTACCCGAACACATGAACCTGACAGGATCACTTTGGAGCAAAATTTCTCCCAATTTTCAGTAATAACAGGCTAACCTTAGTTAACAAAATTTGCTCACAAAACATACCTCTACAAACCTGCTGCAGCAAACCTAGGTCAAATAATCATAGACCAAGAGTTATTGTGCTTCAAAGTGGGGTGAAAATACAGAAATTCAGATTCAGCTATCTGAACCAAATTCAGTACACATCTTTCTGTCAGAGCAACTTTGAGCTCAATTTACTCACAAATTTCAGTGGTAACAGGGAGATCTCCGTTAACAAAACTTGTTGACAAAATATAGCTCTACAAATTTGGTGCAGGAACCATAGACCAAAGGCTCATGGATCAAAAGTTATAGTGATCCAAAGTGGGTTGGAAACGCTAAAATTCAGATTCAGCCAACTGAAACCAAACTGAACTCAACACCTGACAGGGAGATTTTGGACACAGTTTACTCCAATTTGTTTGAAGCACAAAATCAAACTTACTTAAGAAAACTTATTCACTGTTGTATGGTCTTCCACTTTACTATAGAAACCATAGTATATAACTCCAAAAATTAGCCACAAGAAAGCTCCAAACTTGAGCAAAACTCACTGAAATTCAGTTTCTGCCAACTGAACTAAGTCTGAAATCTGGAGTCCGACAGCATGTTTTTAGACACTATTTTCTCCTATTTCTAGGCTAGTTCAGGGGGATCCACCTCAATGAAAATTACTCACCATATTACCCTCTAACACTTTTCTCTGGATAGTGCAGGCCATAACATCAGAAGTTTATCACAACAGAGATCTGAAGTTTGCTAAAAATGCTGAAACTGCACTTCAATTTCTGAATCAAAGTACAGAAATCACAAGTCTAACAGCTCCAATTTGGACCACTTTTTCTCCAAGTTCCAAGTAGCTTTAGGGGTATGACCTTTGACCAAACTTGCACACCAACATATGGTCTTCAAACTTGCTACAGGAATTTCAGTCCAAAACCATATAGATCAATCACAACATAGCTCCAAACTAAGCAATAAAATACTGATTTCAGACTTGGGCTATTATTCAAAATCTGAAAACTCAGAATTCAAACAGCTCAACTTTGAGCCACTTTTACTCCAAGTTGCATATGGTTTTAGGGACAGGTTGCCTAAGAAAATTTGTACCCCTAGTGTAGCTCTACAACTTTGTTACATTGTCCACCTTCAAACTGTTTATAGATCAAAAGTTGTAAAGGCCCAAAAACAGCTAGTTGATATTATTTTCAGCAAATTCCAAATTGCACCAAAACTGAATTTTTGCAGTTTACTCCAAGTTTTCGTATAAAACTTGGACATCTTCACACATGAAAGTTGTTCAACTTTCCAAGCTTTACCACTTTGGTATATGGACCTTTGGCAACTTCTCACTAGATTTTAAATTCCACTTTTCGGGCTAGTTTATGGTTTCAATTGAAATTTTGGACCTATTAAAATGCATTCTAGGTGTATCAAGCTAGATGATGCTAATGCATATGATGAGATGCCAAAATTTTAGTTCTCGTAACACCAGGGGTGTTACAGTGACAAATGGGTGTTTGCTATGCAAGAGGAGATGCAGTCACTTGAAAAAATGGTACATGGGACATTGTTCGCTTGCCTAAAGAAAAGAATACTGTTTGCTGCAAATGGATCTTCAAAAAAAGGAGGGTTTATCTCCAAGTGAGCCTCCAAGGTTTAAGCCAAGGTTAGTTGCAAAAGGTTTCAGTCAAATACGAAGAATTGATTATAATGATGTTTTCTCTCCAGTGATAATGCTTAGCTCTATTCATACTTTCTTAATTATTGTTGCTATGCAAGATCTTGAGCTTGAACAGTTAGATGTGAAGACTGCTTTCTTGCATGGAGAGTTGCAGGAAGAAATTTATATGGATCAGCTTGAAGGTTCTATGGTTCCTGGTAAGGAGGATTTTGTTTGTAAATTGAAGAAGTCTCTTTATGGTTTGAAGCAGTCTCCGAGGTAGTGGTACAAGAGGTTTGATTCATTTATGATTTATAATGGCTTCAAAAGGTCCCAATATGATAGTTGTGTCTATATTAAATTTGTTAATGGTTCACCTATCTATTTGTTATTTTATGTTGATGACAAGTTGATGTCCGCCAAGAGCAAGGAGATTGCTACCTTAAAGGCACAATTTCAGTAGCGAGTTTGAGATGAAGGACCTAGGAGCCACTAGAAAGATTCTTGGCATGGAGATTGGGAGAGACAGGAGATCTAGTTTGTTGTTCCTCAGTCGACATAGTTATATGTAGAAGGTTCTGCGTCGTTTCAATATGCATGATTCTAATCTAGTAAGTACTCCCATTGCTCCTCATTTCAAGTTGTCATCTGCTCAATGTCCAACCAAAGATGAAGATTTAAAGTATATGTCAAAGGTGCCTTATTCTAGTGTTGTTGGTTCTTTCATGTATGTTATGGTTTGCTCACATCCTGATTTGCCATATGCTATGAGTTTGGTTAGCAGATACATGGCTAATCCTGGTAGAACACATTGGGAAGCTGTTAAGTGGATTTTCAAGTACTTGTGTGGTACGTCTAATGCTTGTTTGCAATTTGGCAAGGTCAAATATGGACTTGTTGGATATGTTGATTCTGATTATGGAGTAAATTTGAACAAGATCATTGACATGTTATGTATTCATAGTTGGTCGATGTGCAATCAGTTAGAGGGTTTGTTTACAACCCACATTTGCTTTGTCTATTACGGATGCAGAGTATGTTGCATTTGTGATGCTAGCAAAAAGGTCGTTTGGTTGAAAGGTCTATATGCTAAGTTTTTTGGAGATACATCTTGTATTACATTGTTCTGTGACAGTCAGAGTGCTATTTGCCTTACAAAGGATCTGAAAGGAAAATAGGGTCAAACATTTTCCTAAATGATTTTGGTGGTTGAATTGCCCAATACAAATAATTGGACTAACTAGTTTGCTCTAGATTATAAGTTCTACAGGTGCCAAAGGTTCAACACAAACCAATAAAAAGTCCAAGATTGGGTTCAAAAGAAAGGAGCAAAAGAAAACCGAAGGCTGCCCTGGTCTGGCGCACCGGACTGTCCGGTGTGCCACCGGACAGTGTCCGGTGCACCAGGGTGAATCAACTCGAAGTCGCCACCTTCGGGTTTCTGGAAATGCCACTCCGCTATAATTCACCGGACTGTCCGGTGTGGCACCAGACTGTCCTGTGAGCCAGCGGAGCAACGGCTACAGCGCAACGGTCGACTCCAACGGAAACCTGTAAAAGCGCTACAGTGCGTGGACAGTGCGCGTAGAGTCAGAGCAGGCGCCAGAAGGCACACCAGACAGTGAACAGTACATGTCCGGTGGCTCCACCTATCAGAGCTCCAACGGTCGAACCCTAACGGTTGGGTGACGTGGCTGGGGCACCGGACAGTGTCCGGTGGCGCACCGGACTGTCCGGTGCACCCATCGACAGACAGCCTCCCCAACGGCCACTTTGGTGGTTGGGGCTATAAATACCCCCCAACCACCACATTTCAAGGCATCCAAGTTTTCAGCCATTGCATTCAATACAAGAGCTCTAGACTTCACTCCAAGACACAAACAACAGATCAAATCCTCTCCCAAGTCCGGAATCACTCCAAACAATTAGTGACTAGTGAGAGAGCGATAATTGTGTTCATTTGAGTTCTTGTCGCTTGGATCGCTTTTCTTCTTCCCCATTTCTTGTTCTCAACACCTTTGTAATCAAAGCAAGAGACACCAAGTTGTGGTGGTCCTTGTGTGGTCTAAGTGACCCAATTGATTGAGAAGAAAAGCTCACTCGGTCTAAGTGACCGTTTGAGAGAGGGAAAGGGTTGAAAGAGACCCGGTCTTTGTGACCACCTCAACGGGGAGTAGGTTTACAAGAACCGAACCTCCGTAAAACAAATCACCGTATCATCTGCTTTATTTCCTTGTGATTTGTTTTCGCCCTCTCTTTCGGACTCGTTTTTATTTCTAACGCTAACTCGGCTTGTAGATTGTGCTTAAAGTTTGTAAATTTCAGATTTGCCTATTCACCCCCCCTCTAGGCGACTTTCAATTGGTATCAGAGTCCGGTACTTCATTAGAGTCTAACCACTCGAAGTGATGTCGGGAGCATCCGCCAAGAGGGAGATTGAGACTGGCAGCGACAAGCCCGCCACAAGCCACGGGAAGTCTCCTTCGAGAGAGTCCGGCAACAAGATGAAGGGATCCCCTTCACACAACAAGTCACATCGGAGCGGCGAGAAGAAAAAGAAAATGAAGAAGGTGGTCTACTACGAGACCGATTCTTCATCACCTTCTACATCCGGCTCCGACGCACCGTCCGTCACTTCTAAGCGCCATGAGCGCAAGAAGTTTAGTAAGATTCCCCTACGCTATCCTCGCATTTCTAAACACACTCCTTTACTTTCCGTTCCATTAGGCAAACCACCGGTTTTTGAAGGTGAAGATTATTCTATGTGGAGTGCTAGAATGAAAGGTCATCTAACCTCACTCCACAAAAGCATATGGGATGTTGTTGAGTATGGAGCGCAGGTACCGCAGGTGGGGGATAAGAACTATGACTCGGATGAGGCCGACCAAATATGGCACTTTAACTCCCAAGCAACAACTATACTCCTCGCCTCTTTAAGTCGAGAGGAGTATAACAAAGTGCATGGGTTAGAGACCGCCAAAGATATTTGGGACGTGCTCAAGACCGCGCACGAAGGAGATGAGGTGACAAGGATCACCAAGCGAGAGACGATCAAGGGGGAGCTCGGTCGATTCATGCTCAACCAAGGAGAGGAGTCACAAGCCATGTACAACCGGCTCAAGACCTTGGTGAACCAAGTGCGCAACCTTAGGTGCACAAAATGGGATGACCATGAAATGGTCAAGGTTATTCTAAGATCACTCGTTTTTCTTAACCCTACACAAGTTCAATTAATTCGTGGTGATCCTAGATACAAGCTAATGTCTCCCGAGGAGGTGATATGAAAGTTTGTGAGCTTTGAGTTGATGATCAAAGACTCCAAACAAATTATCGAGCGAGGCGCCACCTCCACACCCGAGGTGAACCCATCGCATTCAAAGCGACGGAAGAAAAGAAAGAAGAGTCTACGTCAAGTAAGCTCCCCATCGACGCCTCCAAGCTCGACAATGAGGAGATGGCGCTAATCATCAAAAGCTTTCGCCAAATCCTTAAGCAAAAGAAGGGGAGAGACTACAAACCCCGTTCCAAGAAGGTTTGCTACAAGTGTGGTTAGCCCGGTTGTTGGGGACCATAATTAGGGGTACCCCCAAGACTCCTAAACTCGGCTGGTAACCACCATCAGCACAAAGCTGCAAAGGCCTGATGGGCGCAATATAGGTCAAAGCTCCGCCCACTCAAGGGACACGATCTCGCCTCGCCCGAGCCCAGCCTTGGACAGGAACAGTAGACCCAGATGGATTCACGCCTCGCCCGAGGGCCTCCTCAAGTAACGGGCGCACCTTCGACTTGCCCGAGGCCCAGCTCGGGCAGGCTTCGCGGAGAAGCAACCTTGGCTAGATCGTCACGCCAACCGACCGTATCGCAGGAGCATTCAATGCAAGGATCGCCTGACACCTTATCCAGATGTGCGTTCCTCAGTCGACAGGGCCGAAGTGACCGCAGTCATTTTGCCCCTCCACTGACTGACCCGACAGGAAAATAGCGTCGCCTGCCCTGCTCCGACTGCCGTGCCACCCGCTAGGGTGAGGCTGACAGCCGCCGAGTCCAACCTCAGGCGCCATAGGAAGCTCCGCCTCGCCTGACCCCAGGGCTCGGACTCCACCTCGACCTCGGAAGACGGTCTCCGCTTCGCCCGACCCCAGGGCTCGGACTCCACCTCGACCTCGGAAGACGGTCTCCGCCTCGCCCGACCCTAGGACTTGAACTCAACCTCGACCTTGGAAGACGGTCTCCGCCTCGCCCGACCCCAGGGCTCGGACTTAACCTCGCCCTTGGAAGACAGTCTCCGCCTCGCCCGACCCTAGGGCTCGGACTCAGCCTCGACCTCGGAGGAGTCACCGCCTCGCCCGACCTCGGGCTCGGACCGACCACGCCGCAGGGGGGTACATCATTACCCTACCCCTAGCTAGCTCAAGCTACGGGGAACATGACCGGCGTCCCATCTGGCTTGCCCCGGTAAACAAGTAATGATGGCACCCCGTGTGCTCCATGATGACGGCGGTTCTCAGCCCCTTACGGAAGCAAGGAGACGTCAACAAGGACCCGACAGCCCCGACAGCTGTACTTCTACAGGGTTTAAGCGCTTCTCCGATGGCCACGACATCACATGAACAGGGCACCAACACCTCTCCAACAGCCACGTCGGCATGTACATAGGGCTCTGGCTCCTCTCTGCTAGACACGTTAGCACATTGCTACACCCCCCCATTGTACACCTGGGCCCTCTCCTTACGTCTATAAAAGGAAGGTCCAGGGCCCTCGTACGAAAAGGTGGCCGCGCGGGAGAACGGGCTGACGGACAGGCTCTCACTCTCTCCCTCGCGAACGCTTGTAACCCCCTACTGCAAGCGCATCCGCCCTGGGCGTAGGACAACACGAGCCGCGGTTCCCCTTATTGTTCCCCCTTGTGTTCCGTCTCGCGCCGACCCATCTGGGCTGGGACACGCAGCGACAATTTACTCGTCGGTTTAGGGACCCCCCGGGGTCGAAACGCCGATAGTTGGCGCGCCGGGTAGGGGTACTGTTGCGTGTTGACGAACAGCTTCCCGTCAAGCTCCAGATGGGTAGTCTCCAGCAACCTCTTCAGCCCGGGACGACGCTCCGTTTCGGGAATCTCGAGTTCATGTCCCTCGACGGCAACTACGACATGGTACTCCTTCCTCCGCCGCGCGACAACGACAATGGCAGCCTTCAGCCCGCCCGCCAGCGGCGGAATCGACGACGTCTTCCCCCCATGGCGGAAGAACAACATCCGGGTTTGTCCCATCACCTTCCCCGCCGACGAAGGAGGAGGCGGGGCAACCATGGCCAAGCAGGAGGCGGCACCTCGTCGGCTGTCGAGCGAGTCGACGACGCCGGCACCCCAGCGGGGGACACGTCGGGTGTCGACCTCGCGTCTGAGACAAAGACGGGTGTCGTTTCCTCGCAACATGCCAACCCCAAGAGGACGGATGACGCCAGCACGCTCGTGAAGGACTTGTTGGGCGTTAGCCTCGTACCTGAGATAACGGTGCAGTCCGTCCCCGACGTGACTTCGTCACCATCCGTCGGTCAAGAGGTACCGTCCGTTTTCCATCCTGTGCCTTTTAGATTCAGCTTCAACCCACCAAGCGATCCCGCTTCGGTGGACACTTTCATAAAGGCATACCCGAACCTTCCGGGGTACCATATGTGGTCAACCTGGGACCGACTGACGACCGTCTCGACCTATGGGCCCCCGGGTTCCGAGGAAGATGACGAGCCCGACTCTGGTTGGGATTTCTCCCGGCTCGGTAACCCCAGTGCCATGTGAGACTTCATGGCCGCATGTGACTACTGCCTCTCCGATTGCTCCGATGATGGCCACAGCCTTGACGACGAGGACTGTGGCCCAAGTCGCGAATGTTTCAACGTCGATCTAGAGGGTCTCGACGAAGGCAACCATCTTGGTATGCCGAAGGACGGCGATCCCCCTAGGCCTGCGCCTCGCGTTGACATCCTTCGGGAGCTAGCTGTGGTCCCAGTCCCTGCGGGGGGTCAAGACACACAGCTCGAGCAAATCCGCGAGACGCAGGCCAGGCTCGACGAGGAAGCAGGACAACTTGTGCAGCTCCGGCAGAACATCGGGCAGGAGTGGGCAGGCCGAGCTCTGGCCGGAGAAGCGCGTCATCTGGCCCAGGACGTCCAGCACCGCATCACCGACGATGTCAGGGCAAGGCTGCCCTCAGCTTCCAGTGGGGTCGGCCAGAACCTGGCTGCAGCGGCAATACTACTCCGAGCGATGCCGGAACCATCCACCATCGAGGGGCGACGTATCCAGGGAGAGCTCAAGAATCTCCTGGAGGATGTCGCGGTCCGACGGGCCGAAAGCTCTGCCTTCCGAAGGCAGGGGTACCCCCGGAGCATCGCGCCGCAACTTCCCGATTCATGCGGGAAGCCTCGGTCCACACCGGGCGCACGTGGGACACAGCGCCTGCAGCCCCGGGTCGCCTCGGCAACGAGCACCACCGCCGCAACCGTCGAGCCCACCTCGATGAGAAGGTGCGCCGAGGCTACCACCCCAGGCGTGGGGGACGCTATGACAGCGGGGAGGAACGGAGCCCTTCGCCCGAACCGCCCGGTCCACAGGCTTTCAGCCGGGCCATACGACGGGCACCGTTCCCGACCCGATTCCGAACCCCGACTACCATCACCAAGTACTCGGGGGAGACAAGGCCGGAACTGTGGCTCGCGGACTACCGGCTGGCCTGCCAGCTGGGTGGAACGGACGATGACAACCTCATCATCCGCAACCTCCCCCTGTTCCTCTCCGACGCACGCCCGAGCCTGGCTGGAGCATCTGCCTCCTGCGCAGATCTCCAACTGGGACGACCTGGTCAAAGCCTTCGTCGGCAACTTCTAGGGCACATACGTGCGCCCTAGGAACTCCTGGGATCTCCGAAGCTACCGCCAGCAGCTGGGAGAATCCCTGCGGGACTACATCCGGCGATTTTCGAAGCAGCACACCGAGCTGCCCAACATCACTGACTCAGATGTCATCGGCGCGTTCCTCGCCGGCACCACTTGCCGCGACCTGGTGAGCAAGCTGGGTCGCAAGACTCCCACCAGGGCGAGCGAGCTGATGGACATCACCACCAAGTTCGCCTCTGGTCAGGAGGCGGTCGAGGCCATCTTCCGGAAGGACAAGCAGCCTCAGAGGCGCTAGCCGGAAGACGTCCCCGAGGCGTCCGCTCAGCGCGGCACCAAGAAGAAGGGCAAGAAGAAGTCGCAAGCAAAACGCGACGCCGCCGATGCAGACCTTGTCACCGCCGCCGAGCACAGGAACCCTCGGAAGCCTCCCGGAGGCGCCAACCTGTTCGACAAGATGCTCAAGGAGTCGTGCCCCTATCATTAGGGTCCCGTCAAGCACACCCTTGAGGAGTGCGTCATGCTTCGGCGCTACTTCCACAAGGTCGGGCCCCCGGCGGAAGGTGGCAAAGGCCACGACAACGACAAGAAGGAGGGCCACAAGGCAGAGGAGTTCCCCGAGGTCCACGACTGCTTCATGATCTACGGTGGGCAAGTGGCAAACGCCTCGGCTCGGCACCGCAAGCAAGAGCGTCGGGAGGTCTGCTCGGTGAAGGTGGCGGCGCCAGTCTACCTAGACTGGTCCGACAAGCCCATCACCTTCGACCAAGGCGACCACCCCGACCGCGTGCCGAGCCCGGGGAAGTACCCGCTCATTGTCGATCCCATCATCGGCAACGTCAGGCTTACCAAGGTCCTCATGGACGGAGGCAGCAGCCTCAACATCATCTACGCCGAGACCCTTGGGCTCTTGCAGATCGATCTGTCCGCGATCCGGGCCGGTGCGGCGCCCTTTCACGGGATCATCCCCGGGAAGCACGTCCAACCCCTTGGGCAACTCGATCTGCCCGTCTGCTTCGGGACTCCCTCCAACTTCCGAAAGGAAACCCTCACGTTCGAGGTGGTCGGGTTCCGAGGAACCTACCACGCAGTGCTGGGGAGACCATGCTATGCCAAGTTCATGGCCGTCCCCAACTACACCTACCTCAAGCTCAAGATGCCGGGCCCCAACGGGGTCATCACCGTCAGATCCACATACCGACACGCGTACGAATGCGACGTGAAGTGCGTGGAGTACGCTGAGGCCCTCGCCGAATCCGAGGCCCTCATCGCCGACCTGGAAAGCCTCTCCAAGGAAGTGCCAGACGCGAAGCGCCACGCCGGCAACTTCGAGCCAGCAGAAGCGGTTAAGTCCGTCCCTCTCGACCCTAGCAACGACGCCTCCAAGCAAGTCCGGATCAGCTCCGAGCTCGACCCCAAATAGGAAGCAGTGCTCGTCGACTTTCTCCGCGCGAACGTCGAGGTTTTTGCGTGGAGTCCCTCGGACATGCCTGGCATACCGAGGGATGTCACCGAGCACTCGCTGGATATCCGTGCTGGAGTCCGACCCGTGAAGCAGCCTCTGCGCCGATTCGACGAAGAAAAGCGCAGAGCCATAGGCGAGGAGATCCACAAGCTGATGGCTGCAGGGTTCATCAAAGAGGTATTCCATCCCGAATGGCTAGCCAACCCTGTGCTTGTGAAAAAGAAAGGTGGGAAATGGCGGATGTGTGTAGACTACACTGGTCTAAACAAAGCATGTCCGAAAGTTCCCTACCCTCTGCCTCGCATCGATCAAATCGTGGATTCCGCTGCTGGGTGCGAAACCCTGTCGTTCCTCGATGCCTACTCAGGGTATCACCAAATCAGGATGAAAGAGTCCAACCAGCTCGCGACTTCTTTCATTACACCTTTTGGCATGTACTGCTACATCACTGTGCCATTTGGTTTGAGGAATGCAGGCGCGACATACCAAAGGTGCATGAACCACATGTTCGGAGAGCACATTGGTCGAACAGTCGAGGCTTACGTCGATGACATCGTAGTCAAGACGAGGAAAGCCTCCAACCTCCTCACGGACCTTAAAACGACATTCAAGTGTCTCAAGGCGAAAGGCGTAAAACTTAATCCTGAGAAGTGTGTCTTCGGAGTCCCCAGACGCATGCTCCTGGGGTTCATCGTCTCCGAGCGGGGCATCGAGGCCAACCCGGAGAAAATCGCGGCCATCACCAACATGGGGCCCATCAAGGACTTGAAAGGAGTACAGAGGGTCATGGGATGCCTTGCGGCTCTGAGCCGCTTCATCTCATGCCTCGACAAAAGAGGCCTACCCCTGTACCGCCTCTTAAGGAAGACCGAGTGCTTCACTTGGACCCCCGAGGCCGAGGAAGCCCTCAGGAACTTAAAGGCGCTCCTTACAAGCGCGCCCATCTTGGTGCCCCCCGCTGCGGGAGAAGCCCTCTTGATCTACGTAGCCGCAACCACTCAGGTGGTCAGCGCCACGATCGTAGTCGAGAGACGAGAAGAAGGGCATGCATTGCTCGTCCAGAGGCCGGTCTACTTCATCAGTGAGGTACTGTCCGAGACCAAAATCCGCTACCCACAGATTCAGAAGCTACTGTACGCGGTGATTCTGACGCGATGAAAGTTGCGACACTACTTCGAGTCTCATCCGGTGACTGTGGTGTCGTCCTTCCCCCTGGGGGAGATCATCCAGTGCCGAGAGGCCTCGGGTAGGATTGCAAAGTGGTCGGTGGAAATCATGGGCGAGACAATCTCGTTCGCTCCTCGGAAGGCCATCAAGTCCCAAGTCTTAGCGGACTTCGTAACTGAATGGGTCGACACGCAGCTTCCAGCAGCTCCGATCCAACCGGAACTCTGGACCATGTTTTTCGACGGGTCGCTGATGAAAACAGGAGCGGGCGCGGGCCTGCTCTTCATCTCACCCCTCGGGAAGCACCTCCGCTACGTGTTGCGCCTCCATTTCCCGGCGTCCAACAACGTGGCCGAGTATGAGGCCCTAGTTAACGGGTTGCGCATCGCCATCGAGCTAGGGGTTCGGCGCCTCGACGCTCGTGGCGACTCGCAACTTGTCATCGACCAAGTCATGAAGAACTCACATTGCCACGACCCGAAGATGGAAGCCTACCGCGACGAGGTTCGACGCCTGGAAGACAAGTTCTACGGGCTCGAGCTCAACCACGTCGCCCGACAATACAACGAGACTGCGGTTGAGCTGGCTAAAATAGCCTCGGGGCGGACAACGATTCCCCCGGACGTCTTCTCCCGAGACCTACACCAACCCTCCGTCAAGACCGACGACACGCCCGAGCCCGAGAAGGCCTCGGCCCTGCCCGAGGCGCCCTCGGCTTAGCCCGAGGCACCCTCGGCTCAGCCCGAGGCACCCTCGGCCCCCGAGGGTGAGGCACTGCGCGTCGAGGAAGAGCGGAATGGGGTCCCGCCTAATCGAAACTGGCAGACCCCGTACCTACAATATCTCCACCGAGGAGAGCTACCCCTCGACAGAGCCGAGGCTCGGCGACTGGCGCGGCGTGCCAAGTCGTTCGTCTTGCTGGGTGACGGAAAAGAGCTCTACCACCGCAGCCCCTCAGGCATCCTCCAGCGATGCATATCGAAGGTCAGGAGCTATTGCAAGGAATACACTCGGGGGCTTGCGGTCATCACGCAGCACCTTGAGCCCTCGTTGGGAACGCCTTCCGACAAGGTTTCTACTGGCCAACCGCGGTGGCCGACGCCGCTAGAATTGTACGCACCTGCCAAGGGTGTCAATTCTACGCAAGGCCGACACACCTGCCCGCTCAGGCCTTGCAAACAATACCCATCACCTGGTCGTTTGCTGTATGGAGTCTGGACCTCGTCGGTCCCTTGCAGAAGGCACCCGAGGGCTTCACGCACCTGCTGGTCGCTATCGACAAATTCTCCAAGTGGATTGAGGTCCGATCCCTAAACAGCATCAGGTCCGAACAGGCGGTGGCGTTCTTCACCAACATCATCCATCGCTTTGGGGTCCCGAACTCCATCATCACCGACAACGGCACCTAGTTCACTGGCAGGAAGTTCCTAGACTTCTGCGAGGACCACCACATCCGGGTGGACTGGGCCGCCGTAGCTCACCCCATGACGAATGGGTAGGTAGAGCGTGCCAACGGCATGATTCTACAGGGACTCAAGCCGAGGATCTACAACGACCTCAACAAGTTCGGCAGGCGATGGATGAAGGAACTCCCTTCGGTGATCTGGAGTTTGAGGACGACGCCGAGCCGAGCCACGGGCTTCATGCCGGTCTTTCTAGTCTATGGGTCCGAGGCTATCTTGCCCACAGACTTAGAATATGGTTCCCCGAGGACAAGGGCGTACGACGACCGGAGCAACCAGACCAACCGAGAAGACTCACTGGACCAGCTGGAGGAGGCTCGGGACATGGCCTTACTACACTCGGCGCGGTATCAGCAGTCCCTGCGACGCTACCACGCCCAAGGGGTTCGGTCCCGAGACCTCCAGGTGGGCGACTTGGTGCTTCGGCTATGACAAGACGCCCGAGGGCTCCACAAGCTCACTCCTCCCTGGGAGGGGCCATTCATCATCGCCAAGATTTTGAAGCCCGGAACATACAAGCTGGCCAACAGACAAGGCGAGGTCTACAGCAACGCTTGGAACATCCGACAGCTACGTCGCTTCTACCCTTAAGATGTTTTCAAGTCGTCCATATACCTCGTTCTCTTTACATACACAAATAAAGTCTAACCATCAAGGAAGGGTCAGCCTTGCCTCGGCAAAGCCCGACCCTCCCTCGGGGGCTAGAAGGGGGAACCCCCTCTGCGTCAAAATTTTCCTCGGAAAAAGTCTTTCTGTCAGAACGTCTTTCGCGCTTTTCGACTACTTCGATAGTGGGATCCTGAAAACGACGGAGTACACGTAAGCGGCAAGGCCGACCGAGCCGAGGGACTCCTACGCCTCCAGGATACGGATACCTCACTCATCACCTTCTGCGATAAGTAACTCACGCTCGGATAAGCGATTCCGCTGACCGAACAAGTCTTAATGCTCGAAAACTTTTCTGCCGAAACGATTTTTCGTGCCTTCTCGACTATATAGATAACAGAATCATGCAGACGAGTAAGAGTACACATAAGCGGCAAGGTCGACCGAGTCGAGGAACTCCTACGCCTCCGGGATACGGATACCTCACTCATCACCTTCCGTGAAAAGTAACTCTCGCTCGGATGAGCGATTCTGCTACCGACAAACAAGTCCTGATACTCGAAACAAGGGGAAAAGAAACACAACTTTACAACATGACGATGATATGTTTGGGCCTTGGCGGTCGCAAAAAACATACGCACACTACAGATAAACTGTTCGTGCAGGTTCAGACATCAGTGAGGGGAGCAGCAGCATCCTCGGCATCGACTCCACCTTCGGCGGAATCCGACCCGGCCTCGGACAGCAACACGGTCGGAGGATCTCCACCTCGAAGGAAGATGTCAACACTGCGCCTGAGCCATCGCCGCCAGGATCTCCTCCAGGAACCTGGCCCGAGTAGACGGCTGGACCGGCCGCTCCGTAGCCTCAGCCAGCTGTCCCCCGAGGACGCCAGCCCGGCTCATGGCCTCGGCAGCCCGACTCCAGGGTTGGTTTCGCCAGTGGATGACCCGGCCAGGCTCCGGTCGATGAAGCTTCTTTTCGAGCCAACTCCGCCTCTATCCACACTCACACCGCTGCCTCTGGCTCTGGCTCATCGCAGAGCGGCCGAGGGTTCTCTTTAACTGAGCAAGAGAAGCCTTGAGTGGCAAGGCCGACCGAGCCGAGGGACTCCTACGCCTCCGGGATACGGATACCTCACTGGTCACCTTCCGTGCAGGGCAAGTCACACTTGGTTAAGCGGTCCAGCTAGCCGACAGGCGAGACTTGGTGCTCGAAATGAGGAAGAAACACGATATTGCACCAAAAATACCCAGATGTTCAGGCCCCGACAGCCGCAATGAATAGACACCGTCACTCAAGGTGCCATTACAAATGGAACTCCGGTTCCACTCCCGCAGGTACGAACAACCCCCCACATTGGAGGGCCTGCGGGATGACAAATTCTAGGTGGCTCGCCGCCGCCCACTCCTGCAGAAGCGACAACGACCTCCGCTCCGGGCGGCCAAACAACAACAGCGATGACCTCGGGGCAGACGCTGCCGCGACAAGGCCCTTGCCCACGTCCCCACTCGAGGGGCGAGGACAAGCTATCAAAGCCAAAGAGCCGGAGGTCGGTCCGTAGATGGCACCGACGATCTCGTCGGCGACGAAGACTTCTCCAGCTGCCACCACCTCAGCACCGACGACAGCAGCCACCTGCCCACCGGCAGATCCCCACTCAAGTCCTCCCGGACGGGCGAGCACCAGCCGTCGCACGGAGGCGTCATGCCGGAGCAAGGGCAGGACAGCCCAAGAACACGAACGCCGCCCTAGCAGCGAGCGACGTCTTGGGTAGTCCCCCGATGCGCGCGGTGCAACAGCCGCCCGTACGGTGGGCAGATGGCCACACTCCGCCCAGCGGTGGGAGGTGGCACCGAAAGCTGTGCTAGAGCCAGCTGAGCCAGCGAACCAGGCATGTTGGAGCTGACGACGCTTGCGACCGACCGGCCCCGCGTTGTCGAAGTCCGTCCCCTCCGCTAGGCCGGTGAGCGCCCTGTCCCCTGATTGCTGAAGGAGGAGGTGGCCCACTGGCCCGTACGGGAGGTAGAGCTCCGGCTCAGCTCGCCCTCCGCCCCAGCAAGGATGATGGAGATCCTTGAAGCTGAGGGCGGGGCAGAGGCTGCAGCCCGGCTTGCTTCTCCCCACCATCGAACTGGTGGTCACCGTCTCGGGTGACCATTGGTGAGGGGATGCAGCTGGGCTTCCTAATGAAAATCCTTGAAGCCGAACGATGGCTGAAAGGTACCAACCTCCACGAGGTTGTGCTCCTCCCACAACGAGACGAAGACAACGCGGGCGCTCCCCATCCGGGGGCTCAGAAGGCGGAAGGGCGCGATGCATGAGGAAAGTGCGAAGGCATGGCTACCACCCAGGAGGTCGATCCCTTTTTAAAGGCGACTCACCCCACTCGCGTCCTCAGGCGTCGCGGACTAAGTCTTCACCAACGTGCTCAAAGGTCCTCCCCCTACGACACGGGGGATGGGTCCCACGCGTCGTGCAAGCTGGCCAGGACAGGAGAAGCCAAACCGTCGCGTGCGGAGCATGTAACCACCCAGCGGTTACAAGCACTCCTCCACCTTTGCCTAACCCAGTGGGTGAAAGGGCGGACCACCATGCAGGCGGCATGCAACTGCACCACGGGGATGCACCCTTTCGACTTCAACGCACCCAGCATGGAGGCCCAGGCCCACACGTCATGTAACCGGCGCGCCGGTTACTACGTGCGAAAAACTGCACCACCACTTACGCCAATACTGCGCCTTCTCGACTGCGGAACCGGTGCCGCGACTCAAGGCAACCCTGCGCATAGCCCAACAGTGCCAACCAGGCGCATTGGTCACGGATCAGTCAGCCACGGGAGAAGGCACGACGATCGATATGGCCAAAAGTGGGCCGACAGTAATGGCGGCAGCAGGCGAGCGGAAGCGGCGGTCAAATCGTCTGCAGGCTCACGTCCCCTCCTGGGGCAGCAAGAGAGCCCTCTCCCACGGCGTGAAGACGACGCGCCCGTGTTCCGTTCCTCGAACGGCTCGCGCAACGGCTGCCCCATGAACCACTCATCCCGTCGCATTAACTTCGCGCCAGGGCAGGCGACACCTTTGGCAGGTGAAGCGAGCGACGCTTCACCTCCGCTATAATGACCGCGTCAAAAAAGGTGCGCCACATCGTTCAATTTCGTATCCTTTTCCTCTTCCTCTTTCTCTCTCTTGCTACAGGGATCGGGAAAGGGGATACTCCGAAAGGGATCCTTCTCTGCGAAGGAAGCGGGCCCCGAGCCCTCCTACTGATCAGGGGTTCGAAGGCTGGCCCCTCGGAAGGGTTCGACACCCGCCTCAGAGCACTCGGGCTCCACGCCCACTACTGGTCAGGGGTTCGAAGGTTGGCCCCTCGGAAGGGTTCAACAGCCGCCTCAGGCCACTCGAGCTCCGCGCCCACTACTGATCAGGGGTTCGAAGGCTGGCCCCCCGAAGGGTTCGACAGCCACCTCAGAACACGCAGAGCGAGGGATGACTCTGGGTACGTCCGATACATGGCCGAGGCTCGGGCTATGCTCCCAAGGTACCCTAGGACATTTCCGAGACCAACAGGAGTGATTATGTTATGGAATCCCATCAGAGGGAGGCATCGAGCCCTCGGACCCTATCAAACGGGACCGGGTCCGGCAAATCACCTGCAGGTACTTTTGGAGCACGCCTCTGGGCCACTAGCCGACCCTTATCGAATGGGGCACGGGCGTTCACTCGGATCACCCGTTAGCAACTCACTGGAGACACCATGTTCGGCGCCCTCCAAGGGCAACATGGCGCTTCCCCCCTCCTCCTTGCGGAAAGGCGACGAAGGGGCGTATGATAAAAGCCGAGTCAGTCCTTGACCGTCCTCTTGCTCTGTGCAGAGGCTCGGGGGCTGCTCTCGCAAACCCGGCTCTGGCCAAACCGTTGACAGCGTCAACATACCAGCCTGAGAACTCGGAACCTGACCATGCACCCGGGTTACGATCAGATCGCATGAGGGAACAACCAGACTGGCCTAGGAGTCACGAAAGACACTAAGACCTCGGAGGAGTCAAACCACTCCTCCGAGGCCTCGGGGGCTACACCCGGCAGGTGCGCTCGCGCGCACCCACAAAGTATAACCGAGGAAAGACCGGTCCCCTCGACCTCGGAAGACGGTCTCCGCCTCGCCCGACCCCAGGGCTTGGACTCAACCTCGACCTTGGAAGACGGTCTCTGCCTCGCCCGACCCCAGGGCTCGGACTTAACCTCGACCTCGGAAGACAGTCTCCGCCTCGCCCGACCCCAGGGCTCGGACTCAGCCTCGACCTCGGAGGAGTCACCGCCTCGCCCGACCTCGGGCTTGGACCAACCACGCCGTAGGGGGGTACATCATTACCCTACCCCTAGCTAGCTCAGGCTACGGGGAACAAGACCAGCGTCCCATCTGGCTCGCCCCGGTAAACAAGTAATGATGGCACCCCGCGTGCTCCATGACGACGGCGGTTCTCAGCCCCTTACGGAAGCAAGGAGACGTCAGCAAGGACCCGACAACCCCGACAGCTATACTTCTACAGGGTTTAAGCGCTCCTCCGACGGCCACGACATCACATGAACATGGCACCAACACCTCTCCAACAGCCACATCAGCATGTACATAGGGCTCTGGCTCCTCTCTGCTAGACATGTTAGCACATTGCTACACCCCCCATTGTACACCTAGGCCCTCTCCTTACGTCTATAAAAGGAAGGTCCAGGGCCCTCGTACGAAAAGGTGGCCGCGCGGGAGAACGGTCTGACGAACAGGCTCTCACTCTCTCCCTTGCGAACGCTTGTAACCCCCTACTTCAAGCGCATCCGCCCTGGGCGCCGGACAACACGAGCCGCGGTTCCCCTTATTGTTCCCCCTTGTGTTCTGTCTCGCGCCGACCCATCTGGGCTAGGACACGCAGCGACAATTTACTCGTCGGTCCAGGGACCCCCCGGGGTCGAAACGCCGACACCGGTCATTTCATTGCTAAATATCCATTATCAAGTGATAGTGACAGGGGCAACGACAAGAAGGGAAGAATGAAGGAGAAGAAAAAGTACTACAAGAAGAAGGGCGGCGATGCCCATGTATGCCAGGAGTGGGACTCCGATGAGAGCTCCACCGACTCCTCCTCCGACGAGGACGCCACAAACATCGCCGTCAACAAGGGTCTCCTCTTCCCCAACGTCGGCCACAAGTGCCTCATGGAAAAGGACGGCAAAAAGAAGAAGGTAAAATCTAGAGCTTCCACTAAATATGCAACATCTAGTGATGAGGCTAGCTCTAGTGATGATGAGGATGATTTGCTTACACTTTTTGCCAACCTTAACATGCAACAAAAGGAGAAATTGAATGAATTAATTAGTGCTATTCATGAGAAGGATGAACTCTTGAATAGCCAAGAGGACTTCCTTATTAAATAAAACAAGAAGCATGTTAAAGTTAAAAATGCTTATGTCCAGGAAGTAGAAAAATGTGAAAATTTATCTAGTGAGCTTAGCATTTGTCATGACACTATTTCCAACCTTAGAAATGAGAATGCTAAATTAATTGCTAAGGTTGAGAAGTTAAATGTTTGTGATGATTCTCTTGTCAACCTCAAAAATGATAATGCTAATTTGATTTCTAAAATTGACAAGTTGAATGAATCACTTTCTAGCCTTAAGATTGGAAATGATAATTTAATTGCTAAGGCTAAAGATTTAAATGTTTGCAATGTCTCTATTTCCAATCTTAGAAATGAGAATGCCATTTTACATGCTAAGATTGATGAATTAAATGCTTGCAAATCCTCTACATCTAGTGTTGATCATGTTACTATTTGTACTAGATGTAGAGACATTAATGTTGATGCTATTCATGATCACCTAGCTTTAATTAAACAACAAAATGATCACATAGCTCAACTTAGTGCTAAAATTAATGAGCATGACTTAAAAAATGGAAAATTTAAATTTGCTAGAAGTATGCTCTATAGTGGGAGACGCCCAAGCATTAAGGATGGCATTGGCTTCCAACAGGGAGACAATGTCAACACCCCTAAAAGATTGTCTAATTTTGTTAAGGGTAAGGCTCCCATGGCTCAGGATAACGAGGCTATATTTTATATCCTGCTAGTTATCCCGAGCACAAAATTAGGAGAATTCATACTAGGAAACCTCATAATGTTTCACATCATGCTTTTATGTATAAAAATGAGGCTTCTAGCTCTAGGCAATCAACCCATGTTAAATTTCCTAAAAAGAAATCTCCTATTGCATCAAATAAACCTAATGTTTCATTTAAAACTTTTGATGCTTCTTATGTGCTCACTAACAAATCAGGCAAAGTAGTTGCCAAATATGTTGGGGGCAAACACAAGGGGTCAAAGACTTGTGTTTGGGTACCCAAGGTGCTTGTTTCTAATGTCAAAGGACCTAAGACCGTTTGGGTACCTAAGAACAAGGCCTAAACTTGTTTTGTAGGTTTATGCATCCGGGGGCTCAAGTTGGATCTGTTGGGGGTATGCTTCGTAGCCGAAGATCCTAAAGAAATGAACACCTTCGGCAGATTCTCTCCAAAGCAGCGCCGAAGCTATCGACTATGAAGCTTCGGCATAGTGACATGTCTCCAGACGAAGGGGTGAACCGACTTAAAGATGAAATGACTTAAAGATCCATGATATTCTGTGTCATTATTGTAGTTCATTGTAAAGGGTATAAATGTAATTATATACAGGCTGTGAACTGTGCCTATAAATAGGTGAACAGTACCCCTGTACTGTTCACGTGCTCTCCTGTAATCACGCATTGAGCATTTGTCTCTGCTTTACGCTGGTATTTTTGCTTTCCTTCGAGCCGAAGGTACATTTGTAATTCGTTATCATTTTTACAATAATGAAATGGAAATAAGTTAATAATAATAATCATGTGTTTGAATTATTTTACATATTTATTACCCTTCCTCATTATTTGTCGTGTTTATGAAGGTATAACCTTCATAACCTTCGTCCGGAATCCATCATATCCTAAGGGAAATAATGTTTCGAAGGACGAAGGACTTTAACATTTAACAGTTTTTATGTTGCCTTGTTCTTGGTCCATAGCATTTGAGAACAAGTCCCAAACATTGGCGCCCACCTCCGGTGAACTCACTTCCACTTTTTTGAGCTAATGGCTTCGATCAAGAATCAAGCTGGAACTGCTTCGGCTCCGAAGCTGGTTCTCCCAATAACAGGCGGTTCATGCTCAGAGCCGGCCAACAAGAAACAGAAGAAGGAGGCACAGAGAAGAGTACAACATGTAGGGGTACAAGGACCCTTCATCAAATCAAGATGATCTCACATCCCAATTACCTTTTCTCAAGAGGATCTTCAGCTCAAGGATTACCCACACAATGATGCTATGGTCATCTCTTGTGTGATCAAAGGATTTCTGGTCCATAATGTTTTGGTTGATACATGCAGTGCAGCTGATATCATATTTGTGTAAGGGAATTAGGCTTACACCTACTTCCTAATTGATTTTGGTGGTTGAATTGCCCAACACAAATAATTGGACTAACTAGTTTGCTCTAGATTATATGTTCTACAGGTGTCAAAGGTTCATCTACAACTATACTAAATCGACTGTCCGGAATACCGTAGATTATTCCGGACAGGAGAAGCTTTTTGGAAAAACAGGCCAAGCACGGACCGTCCGGGCCCTTGCGGCGGACCGTCCGCGACACAAGGATGACCCTCGGACAGAACCACTGCAAAAATCCGAGTCTGCACTATGGACCGTCCGGAGGATAAGCGCGGACCGTCTGAGACCTCGCTCGGACCGTCCGGCCTCAGGCGCGGACCATCCGGTAGGCAAGGATCTGAAAAACCCGAAGGTGACGGGTTCGGAAGAATGAATTATAGCGGCCACGCGGACCGTTCGGGGTGCACGACCGGACCGTCCGCGCCTGGGTCTGTCTGACATCTGATGACGCATTAAATGCAATATAGCCGTTGATATAGCCGTTACTGTTGACCGTTGCATTTTCAGCCGTTGATCTACAGGGGCGGACCGTCCGGACCTGGCGGGCGGACCGTCCGCGCTCAGCAGAATGGAGTAACGGCTAGGAAGTGGTTGGTGGCTATAAATACAACCCCAACCACCTCCATTCACTTCACCCAAGCATTCCAACCTTCAACATTCAATACAAGAGCTAGCAATCCATTCCAAGACACATTCAAAGCCTCCATCTCTCCAAGTTTCACAATTGAGAAAAGAGATCATTAGTGATTAGTGACTTGAGAGAGAAAGTGATCCGTGTGTTATTTGTCGCTCTTGTCGCTTGGTTTTTGCAATCGTGCTTTCTTTCTTGATTCTTTCTTGCGATCCAAACTCACTTGTAATTGAGGCAAGAGACACCAATCTTGTGGTGGTCCTTGTAGGAACTTTGTGTTCCAAGTGATTGAGAAAAGAAAGCTCACTCGGTCCAAGGGACCATTTGAGAGAGGGTAAGGGTTGAAAGAGACCCGGCCTTTGTGGCCTCCTCAACGGGGAGTAGGTTTGAGAGAACCGAACCTCGGTAAAACAAATCCGCGTGTCTCACTTCATTATTCGCTTGCGATTTGTTTTTCACCCTCTCTCGCGGACTCTATTATATTTCTAACGCTAACCCGGCTTGTAGTTGTGATTATTTTTGAGAATTTCAGTTTCGCCCTATTCACCCCCCCTCTAGGCGACTTTCAATTGGTATCAGAGCCCGGTGCTTCATTAGAGCCTAACCGCTCGAAGTGATGTCGGGAGATCACACCAAGAGGGAGATAGAGACCGGCGACAAGCCCACTACCAGCCAAGGGAGCACTTCATCGGAAGAGTCCCGCACCAAGAGGAAGGAGAAGAAGAAGGACTCCTCCAAACGGAAGGAGAAAAGATCTTCTTCCTCACACCACAAAGAGAAGAAGGAAAAATCTTCTTCCCACAAGTCGCATCGGAAAGGCGACAAGCACAAGAGGATGAGGAAGGTGGTCTACTACGAGACCGACACTTCATCAACATCGACCTCCGACTCCGATGCGCCGTCCGTAACTTCTAAGCGCCAAGAGCGCAAGAAGTTTAGTAAGATCCCCTTACACTATTCTCGTACATCTAGACATACTCCATTACTTTCCGTTCCATTAGGCAAACCGCCAACTTTTGATGGCGAAGATTATGCTAGGTGGAGTGATTTAATGAAATTTCATCTAACCTCACTCCACAAAAGTATATGGAATGTTGTTGAGTTTGGAGCACAGGTACCATCCATAGGGGATGAGGATTATGATACGGATGAAGTGGCCCAAATCGAGCACTTCAACTCCCAAGCTACAACCATACTCCTCGCCTCTCTAAGCAAGGAGGAATACAACAAGGTGCAAGGGTTGAAGAATGCAAAGGAAATTTGGGACCTTCTCAAGACCGCGCACGAGGGTGATGAACTCACCAAGATCACCAAGCGGGAAACGATCGAGGGGGAGCTCGGTCGCTTTCGTCTTCGCCAAGGGGAGGAACCACAAGATATGTACAACCGGCTCAAAACCTTGGTGAACCAAGTGCGCAACCTCAGGAGTAAGAAGTGGGATGACCACGAGGTGGTTAAGGTTATTCTAAGATCTCTTATTTTCCTTAACCCCACTCAAGTTCAATTAATTCGTGGTAATCCTAGATACACACTAATGACTCCCGAGGAAGTAATCGGGAATTTTGTGAGCTTTGAATGTATGATCAAGGGATCAAAGAAGATCAACGAGCTTGACGAACCCTCCACGTCCGAAGCACAACCAGTGGCATTTAAGGCGACGGAGGAGAAGGAGGAGGAGTCTACACCGAGTAGACAACCAATTGACGCCTCCAAGCTCGACAATGAGGAAATGGCTTTAATCATCAAAAGCTTTCGCCAAATCCTCAAGCAACGGAGGGGGAAGGACTACAAACCCCGCTCCAAGAAAGTGTGCTACAAATGTGGTAAGCCCGGTCATTTTATTGCAAAATGTCCTATATCTAGTGACAGTGACAGGGGCGACGACAAGAAGGGAAAGAGGAGAGAAAAGAAGAAGTACTACAAGAAGAAGGGCGGCGATGCCCATGTTTGCCGGGAGTGGGACTCCGACGAGAGCTCCACCGAGTCCTCTTCCGACGAGGACGCCGCCAACATCGCCGTCACCAAGGGACTCCTCTTCCCCAACGTCGGCCACAAGTGCCTCATGGCAAAGGACGGCAAAAGGAAGAAGGTTAAATCTAAATCCTCCACTAAATATGAATCCTCTAGTGATGACAATGCTAGTGATGAGGAGAATAATTTGCGTACCCTTTTTGCCGATCTTAACATGCAACAAAAGGAAAAATTAAATGAATTGATTAGTGCTATTCATGAGAAGGATGATCTCTTGGACTCTCAAGAGGACTTCCTTATTAAGGAAAACAAAAAGCATGTTAAGGTTAAAAATGCTTATGCTCTAGAGGTAGAAAAATGTAACAAATTATCTAGTGAGCTAAGCACATGCCATGACACTATTGACAACCTTAGAAATGAAAATGCTAGATTAATTGCTAAGGTTGATTCTCATGTATGTGATGTCTCAATTCCAAATCTTAGAAATGATAATGATGATTTGCTTGCTAAGATTAAGGAATTGAATGATTCTCTTGATAGCCTTAGAGTAGAAAATGAAAATTTGATTGCTAAGGCTAAAGATTTTGATGTTTGCAATACTACTATTTCCGACCTTAGAACTAAGAATGATATGTTGCATGCTAAGGTTGTAGAACTAAAATCTTGCAAACCCTCTACATCTACCGTTGAGCACACTTCTATTTGTACTAGATGTAGAGATGTTGATATCAATGCTATTCATGATCACATGGCTTTAATTAAACAACAAAATGATCATATAGCATTATTAGATGCTAAAATTGCCGAGCATAACTTAGAGAATGAAAAGTTTAAATTTGCTAGAAGTATGCTCTATAATGGGAGACGCCCTGGCATTAAGGATGGCATTGGCTTCCAAAGGGGAGACAATGTCAAACTTAATGCTCCCCCTAAGAACTTGTCTAACTTTGTTAAGGGCAAAGCTCCCATGCCTCAGGATAACGAGGGTTACATTTTGTACCCTGCCGGTTATCCCGAGAGCAAAATTAGGAGAACTCATTCTAGGAAGTCTCACTCTGGCCCTAATCATGCTTTTATGTATAAGGGTGAGACATCTAGCTCTAGGCAACCAACCCGTGCCAAGTTGCCTAAGAAGAAAACTCCTAATGCATCAAATGATCATAGCATTTCATTTAAGACTTTTGATGCATCTTATGTTTTGACTAACAAATCCGGCAAGGTAGTTGCCAAGTTTGTTGGGGGCAAACACAAGGGCTCCAAGACTTGTGTTTGGGTACCCAAAGTTCTTGAGGACCCAAAACCGTTTGGGTACCTAAAGTCAAGAACTAAAATTGTTTTGTAGGTTTATGCATCCGGTGGCTCAAGTTGGATACTCGACAGTGGGTGCACAAACCACATGACAGGGGAGAAGAAGATGTTCTCCTCATATGAGAAAAACCAAGATCCCCAACGAGCTATCACATTCGGGGATGGAAATCAAGGTTTGGTCAAAGGATTGGGTAAAATTGCTATATCACCTGACCATACTATTTCCAATGTTTTTCTTGTAGATTCTTTAGATTACAATTTGCTTTCTGTATCTCAATTATGTCAAATGGGCTACAACTGTCTCTTTACTGATGTAGGTGTCACTGTCTTTAGAAGAAGTGATGATTCAATAGCATTTAAGGGTGTGTTAGAGGGTCAGCTATACTTGGTAGATTTTGATAGAGCTGAACTCGACACATGCTTAATTGCTAAGACTAACATGGGTTGGCTCTGGCATCGCCGACTAGCCCACGTTGGGATGAAGAATCTTCATAAGCTTCTAAAGGGAGAGCACATTTTGGGACTAACAAATGTTCATTTTGAGAAAGACAGGATTTGTAGTGCATGCCAAGCAGGAAAGCAAGTTGGCACTCATCATCCGCACAAGAACATTATGACAAGTGACAGCCCACTCGAGCTCCTACACATGGATTTATTCGGCCCGATCGCTTACATAAGCATCGACGGGAGTAAGTACTGTCTAGTTATTGTGGATGATTATTCTCGCTTCACTTGGGTGTTCTTTTTGTAGGAAAAATCTCATACCCAAGAGACCTTAAAGGGATTCTTGAGACGAGCTCAAAATGAGTTCGGCTTAAGGATCAAGAAAATTAGAAGCGATAACGGGACGGAGTTCAAGAACTCTCAAATTGAAGGCTTCCCTGAGGAGGAGGGCATCAAGCATGAGTTCTCTTCTCCCTACACCCCACAACAAAATGGTGTAGTGGAGAGGAAGAATCGAACTCTTTTGGACATGGCGAGGACCATGCTTGATGAGTACAAGACACCGGATCGGTTTTGGGCCGAGGCGGTCAACACTGCCTGCTACGCCATCAACCGGTTATATCTACACCGAATCCTCAAGAAGACATCCTATGAACTCCTAACCGATAAAAAGCCAAATATTTCATATTTTAGAGTTTTTGGTAGCAAATGTTTTATTCTTGTTAAGAGAGGTAGAAAATCTAAATTTGCTCCTAAAACTGTAGAAGGCTTTTTACTAGGATATGACTCAAACACAAGGGCATATAGAGTCTTTAACAAGTCCTCAGGACTTGTTGAAGTTTCTTGTGACGTTGTGTTTGATGAGATTAACGGCTCTCAAGTAGAGCAAGTTGATCTTGATGAGATAGGTGAAGAACAGGCTCCGTGCATCGCGCTAAGGAACATGTCCATTGGGGATGTGTGTCCCAAGGAATCCGAAGAGCCTCCACATGCACAAGATCAACCATCCTCCTCCACGCAAGCATCTCCGCCAACTCAAAATGAGGACGAGGCTCAAGTTGATGAAGGAGAAGATCAAAGAGATGAGCCTCCTCAAGATGACGACAACGATCAAGGGGGAGATGCAAATGATCAAGACAAGGAGGATGAACAACCAAGGCCGCCACACCCAAGAGTCCACCAAGCAATCCAACGAGATCACCCCGTCGACACCATCCTCGGCGACATTCATAAGGGGGTAACCACTCGATCTCGGGTTGCACATTTTTGTGAGCATTACTCTTTTGTTTCCTCTATTGAGCCACACAGGGTAGAGGAAGCACTCCAAGATTCGGATTGGGTGATGGCGATGCAAGAGGAGCTCAACAACTTCACAAGGAACGAGGTATGACATTTAGTTCCACGTCCTAATCAAAATGTTGTAGGAACCAAGTGGGTCTTCCGCAACAAGCAAGACGAGCATGGTGTGGTGACAAGGAACAAAGCTCGACTCGTGGCCAAGGGGTATTCACAAGTCGAAGGTTTGGATTTTGGTGAAACCTATGCACCCGTAGCTAGGCTTGAGTCAATTCGAATATTATTGGCCTATGCTACTTACCATGGCTTCAAGCTCTACCAAATGGACGTGAAGAGTGCCTTCCTCAAAGGACCAATCAAGGAGGAGGTCTATGTTGAGCAACCTCCCGGCTTTGAAGATAGTGAGTACCCTAACCATGTCTATAGGCTCTCTAAGGCGCTTTATAGGCTCAAGCAAGCCCCAAGAGCATGGTATGAATGCCTTAGAGATTTCCTTATTACTAATGGCTTCAAAGTCGGCAAGGCCGATCCTACTTTGTTCACTAAAACTCTTGACAATGATTTGTTTGTATGCCAAATTTATGTTGATGATATCATATTTGGGTCTACTAACGAATCTACTTGTGAAGAATTTAGTAGGATCATGACACAAAAATTCGAGATGTCTATGATGGGGGAGTTGAAGTATTTTCTAGGATTCCAAGTCAAGCAACTCCAAGAGGGCACCTTCATTAGCCAAACGAAGTACACTCAAGACATTCTAACCAAGTTTGGGATGAAGGATGCCAAGCCCATCAAGACACCCATGGGAACAAATGGGCATCTCGACCTCGACACGGGAGGTAAGTCCGTGGATCAAAAGGTATACCGGTCGATGATTGGTTCATTACTTTATTTATGTGCATCTCGACCGGACATTATGCTTTCCGTTTGCATGTGTGCACGATTCCAAGCCGACCCTAAGGAATCACACCTTACGGCCGTAAAACGAATCTTGAGATATTTGGCTTATACACCTAAGTTTGGGCTTTGGTACCCTCGGGGATCCACATTTGACTTGATTGGTTATTCGGATGCCGATTGGGCGGGGTGTAAGATTAATAGGAAGAGCACATCGGGGACTTGCCAGTTCTTGGGAAGATCCTTGGTGTCTTGGGCTTCAAAGAAGCAAAATTCGGTCGCTCTTTCTACCGCCGAAGCCGAGTATATTGCCGTAGGCCATTGTTGCGCGCAATTGCTTTGGATGAGGCAAACCCTGCGGGACTATGGTTACAAATTAACCAAAGTTCCCCTTCTATGTGATAATGAGAGTGCAATCCGCATGGCGGATAATCCCGTTGAGCATAGCCGCACTAAACACATAGCCATTCGGTATCATTTTCTTAGAGATCACCAACAAAAGGGGGATATCAAGATTTCATACATTAACACTAAAGATCAATTAGCCGATATCTTTACCAAGCCACTTGATGAACAAACTTTTACCAAACTTAGGCATGAGCTCAATATTCTTGATTCTATGAATTTCTTTTGCTAATTTGCACACATAGCTTATAAATATACCTTTGATCATGTCTCTTTTATATGTTATGACTAATGTGTTTTCAAGTATATTTCAAACCAAGTCATAGGTATATTGAAAGGGAATTGGAGTCTTCGGCGAAGACAAAGGCTTCCACTCCAATCTACTACTCATCCTTCGCCGTCGCTCCGCATCACTCTCCATCTTTGGTATAATCTTTTCTTATATGTTTTCCTTGCCAAAGGGGAGAAAGTACCTAGAAAGGGCCTATATTTCATTCCAAGTATCCGTTTTTGGCGATTCATGCCAAAGGGGGAGAGAATATTAGCCCAAAGCAAAAGGACCGCACCACCACCTAAATTTACAATGATTTTCAATTGGAAATTTCAAATTGGTATCTTATTATGATCAAAAGGGGGAGAAAGTAGTATTTCAAAATTGATATATCAAAACCCTCTTGATCACTAAGAGGAGAATTTCATTTAGGGGGAGTTTTGTTTTAGCCAAAGGAAAAGCATTTGAAAAAGGGGGAGAAAATTTCAAATCCTGAAAATGCTTCTCGAAATCTTATTCATCTATCTTTGACTAATTGCAAAAAGACTTTGAAAAAGATTTACAAAAGAATTTGCAAAAACAAAACGTGTGGTGCATGTGTGGTCCAAAATGTTAAAAATAAAGAAACAATCCATGCAAGAATTCTAATTGGCTCAATTCCAAGCAACCTTTGCACTTACATTATGCAAACTAGTTCAAATATGCACTTTTATATTTGCTTTGGTTTGTGTTGGCATCAATCACCAAAAAGGGGGAGATTGTAAGGGAATTAGGCTTACACCTACTTCCTAATTGATTTTGGTGGTTGAATTGCCCAACACAAATAATTGGACTAACTAGTTTGCTCTAGATTATATGTTCTACAGGTGTCAAAGGTTCATCTACAACTATACTAAATCGACTGTCCGGAATACCATAGATTATTCCGGACAGGAGAAGCTTTTTGGAAAAACAGGCCAAGTGCGGACCGTCCGGGCCCTTGCGGCGAACCGTCCGCGACACAAGGATGACCCTCGGACAGAACCACTGCAAAAATCCGAGTCTGCACTATGGACCGTCCGGAGGATAAGCGCGGACCGTCTGAGACCTCGCTCGGACCGTCCGGCCTCAAGCACGGACCGTCCGGTAGGCAAGGATCCGAAAAACCCGAAGGTGACGGGTTCGGAAGAATGAATTATAGCGGCCACGCGGACCGTCCGGGGTGCACGACCGGACCGTCCGCGCCTGGGTCTGTCTGACATCTGACGACGCATTAAATGCAATATAGCCGTTACTGCTGACCGTTGCATTTTCAGCCGTTGATCTACAGGGGCGGACCGTCCGGACCTGGCGGGCGGACCGTCCGCGCTCAGCAGAATGGAGTAACGGCTAGGAAGTGGTTGGTGGCTATAAATACAACCCCAACCACCTCCATTCACTTCACCCAAGCATTCCAACCTTCAACATTCAATACAAGAGCTAGCAATCCATTCCAAGACACATTCAAAGCCTCCATCTCTCCAAGTTTCACAATTGAGAAAAGAGATCATTAGTGATTAGTGACTTGAGAGAGAAAGTGATCCGTGTGTTATTTGTCGCTCTTGTCGCTTGGTTTTTGCAATCGTGCTTTCTTTCTTGATTCTTTCTTGCGATCCAAACTCACTTGTAATTGAGGCAAGAGACACCAATCTTGTGGTGGTCCTTGTAGGAACTTTGTGTTCCAAGTGATTGAGAAAAGAAAGCTCACTCGGTCCAAGGGACCGTTTGAGAGAGGGTAAGGGTTGAAAGAGACCCGGCCTTTGTGGCCTCCTCAACGGGGAGTAGGTTTGAGAGAACCGAACCTCGGTAAAACAAATCCGCGTGTCTCACTTCATTATTCGCTTGCGATTTGTTTTTCACCCTCTCTCGCGGACTCTATTATATTTCTAACGCTAACCCGGCTTGTAGTTGTGATTATTTTTGAGAATTTCAGTTTCACCCTATTCACCCCCCCTCTAGGCGACTTTCAATTTGCTAAGGCCTTCAGACAGATGCAAGAGCCCGAAGACAAGATCCATGATGCCACACATCCCCTTTGTGGCTTCGGAGGAAGGCAGATTGTAGCACTCGGCAAAATCACAATGCCAGTAACCTTCGGATTTATCAACAACACAAGGACTGAACAAGTTGTCTTCGATATTGTTGACATGGAATACCCTTACAATGCAATCATTGGTCGTGGTACTCTCAATGCCTTCGAAGCAATTCTTCATCCAGCATATCTTAGCATGAAGATACCTTCAGACCAAGGACCCATTGCTATTCATGGAAGTCAGGAAGCTGCTAGAAGGGCTGAAGGAAACTGGACAGACTCAAAAGCAATCCATAACATAGATGGAGCTGAAGCTTGTGAGCAATACAAGTTCAGAAGGGAGAAAGCTGCTTCGGCCGATCAGCCGAAGCCCATGCTCTTATGCGAAGACATAGCAGAGCAGAAGGTGCTGTTGGGATCTCAACTGTCCGAGGAACAGGAGAAAACCTTGATAAGGTTTCTGTTCAACAACAAAGATGTTTTTGCATGGTCAGCTAATGATCTTTGCGGAGTTAACAGGGATGTTATTGAACACTCGCTCAATGTTGATCCATCCTTCAGACCCAGAAAGCAGAGGCTTCAGAAGATGTCTGATGACAAGGCCGAAGGTGCTCGGAATGAAGTGAAAAGACTCCTCAGTGCCGGAGTTATCAGAGAGGTAAAATACCTAGAATGGCTGGCTAACACTGTTATGGTAAAGAAGGCCAATGGTAAATGGAGGATGTGTATCGATTTTACTGATCTCAACAAGGCCTGTCCGAAGGACGAGTTTCCATTGCCAAGGATAGATTCCCTAGTTGATGCAGCAGCTTCATCAGAGCTTATGAGTCTGCTGGATTGTTATTCAGGCTATCATCAAATTTGGATGAAGAAGGAGGATGAGCCGAAGACCAGCTTCATAACCCCTAGTGGGACATATTGTTACCTTCGGATGCCTGAGGGGCTCAAGAATGCTGGAGGAAGCTTCAGCAGAATGACATCGAAGGTTCTTCAATCTCAGATAGGCAGAAATGTGCTAACTTATGTTGATGATATCATTGTAAAAAGCACGAAGCAAGAGAATCACATTACTGATCTGCAGGAGACCTTCGCTAATTTTAGACAGGCCAGTTTAAAGTTGAATCCAGAAAAATGTGTCTTCGGAGTGAAGAAAGGGAAATTTCTTGGCTGCCTAGTTTCAACAAAAGGGATTGAGGCTAATCCAAACAAAATCGAAGCTATCCTTCGAATGGAACCACCAAGTACAAAGAAGGGGGCTCAAAAATTGACAGGAAGACTGGCATCTCTCAACAGATTCATATCTAGATCAGCAGAGAGAAATTTACCATTTTTCGAAGTGCTGAAGTCAGCCGAAGTTTTTCAATGGGGACCAGTTCAGCAGAGAGCCTTCGAAGAGCTAAAGCAATATTTGATAGACTTAACAACACTAACTCCACCAACGCCAGGGGCTCCTCTGTTGCTTTATGTGGCAGCTTCGCACTCAACGGTGAGTGCAGCACTTGTTCAGGAGAAGCTTGAAGGCCAAGTCAAAAAGCAGGCCCCAATATATTTTGTATCCGAAGTTCTTAGTTTATCAAAGAAAAATTATACAGAATTGGAGAAGGTGCTATATGCTGTTTTGATGGCCTCCAGGAAGCTTCGGCACTACTTTCAAGCATACAATATAGTTGTTCCTTCTTCACAACCGTTAAAGGATATTATGAGAAATAGAGAAGCTACTGGAAGGGTTGGAAAATGGGTTGCGGAGCTCAATGAATTTTGTATTGATTATGTGCACAGATCTTCGATTATGTCCCAAGCGTTGGCAGACTTCATTGCTGACTGGACGCCAGGGGCTCAGGAAGAAGAAACGAGCAAAGATGCCGAAGTTTGGACAATATTTTGCGATGGATCTTGGGGAACCTTCGGAGCAGGAGCAGCTGCTGTGTTGGTCGCACCTTCCAAAGTTAAAACTTGTTACGCAACAAGACTTGATTTTAGTTGCACAAATAACATTGCTGAGTACGAAGCTTTGCTCTTGGGTCTTCGGAAGTTAAAGGCAATGGGAATCAGAAGGGCGGTTCTTAAAACTGATTCCCAGGTTATTTCTGGTCATATTGACAAAAGTTATAAAGCAAGAGATCCGAAGCTTGAAAAATATTTAGACACGGTCCGAAGGATTGAGGCTTCCTTTGAGGGGTTTTCTGTTAAAAATATTCCTCGTGGAGAAAATGAATATGCTGATTTATTAGCCAAGTCAGCAGCACAGGGGCTGCCCTTACCTTCGGAAGTATTTTTCGAAACAATAAAAGCACCTTCGGTTGAGCTTCTTGAAAGAGCAGTCCTCAACATATCCTCTGTCTATAGTGAAGACTGGAGAACTGAGATCATCTCTTTCCTTCAGGGTAACTTTCTTTCAGATGACGAAGCTTATAACAGGAGGATAGAGGCAAGAGCTCGACCATATGTTATAATAGAAGGGGAGCTATACAAGCGTGGGGTCTGTTCTCTGTTACTCAAGTGTTTATCCAGAGCCGAAGGTATAAAACTGATGAAGGAAATACATGCAGGCCTGTGTGGATCTCACATTGGATCTAGGCCTTTGCTTGGAAAAGTTTTTCGTCAAGGATTTTATTGGCCAAAGGCAGCTTCGGATGCAGCGGAATTAGTCCAAAAGTGCGAAGGTTGTCAGAAATGTGCAAGAGATCAAAAACAACCTTCGTCTCTAACTCAGTTAATACAACCCACTTGGCCGTTGCAAAGGTGGGGCCTTGATTTGTTAGGTCCGTTACCACCAGCACAAGGGAACTTAAGTTATGTTGTAGTGGCAGTGGAATATTTTTCTAAATGGATTGAGGCAAAGCCTTTAGTCACAATAACTTCGGTCACTATTCAAAAGTTTTTCTGGCAAAATATTGTTTGTCGTTTCGGAGTACCGAAGGCTATTACTGTAGATAATGGGACACAGTTTGATTTCGAAGCTTTCAAAGAATTTTGTGATCAAATTGGCACGAAGATCCATTTCGCATCAGTTCGACATCTGGAGTCAAATGGACTTGTTGAAAGAGCTAATGGCATCATAATGACAGGAATAATGAAGCTAATCTTCAATCAGCCCAGGGGAAAGTGGCCAGACGAATTAATCAAAGTGGTGTGGAGCCACAACACAACAATATCAAGATCAACAGGCTTTACGCCATTTAAACTATTGTTTGGTGACGAAGCAATAACTCCGAAAGAAGCCAAAGCAGGATCAATAAGAATAGTAGCTTCGGTAGAAGGCGAAGCTGAAGCTGATTACTCTGTGGAAAAAGATGCTATAGAGGGGATCAGGCTTCAAGCTGTGGAAAACATCAACAAATACCAAGCTGAAACAATAAAATGGCGTGATAGAAAGGTTAAGCTAAAGAACATCGAACCAGGACATTTGGTGCTTCGAAGAGTAGCCAACCCAGAGACAGTAGGCAAATTACAGCTGAAGTGGGAAGGACCTTTTCTGGTAGTATCTTCGTCAAGACTCGGTTCCTACAGGTTGAAGGATATAGACGGCAACGACATTCCTAGATCATGGAATGCGGACGAGCTTCGGCGATATTATGTTTAGTTTGATGTAATTTTTTCCATTCTTTCTTGTGGCACCCTTTTCCTTTCCAAAGGGGGAGAAAGGTTTTTAATGGGGCCACAACATGTAATTTTTCTTTTCTTTATTTCAATTCTATAAGAGTGATATCCCCCAAAGATGTAAATGTAAAAGCTGACAACGCACCATCGAGTGCAAAGGAAAAAGAAAAGAAAACAGGGAGAAGCTCAAAAGTCGTTCCTAAGGGAATGTAGAGCTTACAACGAAAAATAAACGCTGATTCCGCCGAAAGTAAAAGGCGAAGAAGCTCCTAAGGGAGGCTTACAGCGAAAAATAAACGCTGATTCCGCCGAAAGTAAAAGGCGAAGAAGCTCCTAAGGGAGGCTTACAGCGAAAAGTCAGCGCCGATACACCGAAAAGTAAACGGTGAAGCCGAAAAATAAACGACAAAAATATTTGAGTCATTCCCAAGGGAATGAAGGCTATGATTATGGTTTTGGATGTACATTCGGATAATCATTTGCACAATACATTACATCATGACATTTGCATTTATAAACATTCATTTAGACATATATAGGATCATCATCATCATACCATACAGAAAAAGGGCAGATGCTTCGGCTATGAGGAAAAACTTCGGAGAAAGAGGAAATTTTTATGCTTCGTTGTGTACGAAAAGAAGGGAAGGTGTTTTTCGCCTTCGGCTCAAAAATGAAATTTCGTCCACACCAAAGCATTTCATACATGGACGGAAAAGTAAGATTATATTACAAAGTAAAACTCAGATTACATCATACTTTATACAAGTTATTATAGGAGTTTTTTGAGCTACTTTTACAAGACTATTCAAGCTTCGACACTATCTCTGGAGCTTCGTTCTTCTACTCTGCAGCTGCAGCTTCGGCCTGGTCAATCTGTACGAAAGTATTATAAGCCAAATTCAAAAATTCAAAGGAAAAGGTAAGAATAAGGTATGATTTTGTTACCAGCTTAAGGTGACTCCGAGCTTCGTCACCAGCTTTGCTTCGACCACCCTTCGTCCATACTAACTTTATAAATTTGTTTGCAATACTTCGAGCCAGATTCGGAACATCATCTAAGTTTGTCGGTGACAGGCTGAAGTTGGGTCTATTAACAATCTTGCCGTGTTCACAGCCAGACTTCAAAAAAGCAACAGCTGTGCCCCGAGAAGCTGCCAGGGCACAAAAGTCGCTATGTCCAGCTATAACTTCGTCAAGATCATTAATTTCACCTTCAATGTGTTCAAAGGCACTAGGCAGGTCTTCGGCCGAAGGATTAAATTCTTCACTACTGGCTCCGACAAAATGGAACACTTGCTTTAGCTGATGAATGCATCGAGTGCAGAACTCCAAACATTTATTTTGAAGATTTTTCAAAGATTCTTTCAATTCCAAGTTTCTTTGAGTTTCGGCTTCGAGCCTTGCATCAAGCTTCAGTTTCTCTTGTTCAAAATTTTCTGACTGGAAAAGAAGCTTCGAATTTAATTCTGTTATTTTTGCTTCAGCATCCACTAATAAGCCTTCGGCTGTTTGTAGCTCGAGGTCTTTCTTCTCAATGACAGCAGATTGCTCCTTTATTTTGTTTTCTAAATTTTCAATTATAACTTCTTGCCTTTTATCCTCTAAATCTTGTTGCATTTTTAATGCCTTGCTCAAAAGCATGCTCTGTGCACAAATAGCCTTCGTTAGAAAATATTTTCGTACCACAAGTAATAAGAGTTAGACACAAAATGTTTACCTTAAAATTAGAATAGAATAAACTACCGACAATATGCTGTCGACGGTAGCGGCTGATATCCGCTTCAAGCTTCGGGAAGCCGATACTCTTCGATAAGGTACCGGCAACCTTCGCACCGGTTTGGTCTCGTATACAGCCTAACCCTTCATCATCAATACCACCAAAGAGAAGCGCCCCCGGCCGATATCCACAAGATATAGCATACTCTTTTAATTCCTCTTTTTCAGCTTCAGTCAGCTCCTGGCCAACTAAGCTTCGGAAGTCAAAAGTTTCATCTTCCGAGGTATCTTCGGTTATTCCTCCTTTCTCGGGTTTGGCAGTTGTGGTCTCTTCGGTGGCTGCAGCAGTTTCTTCAGCGGCCATGTTTAGCAGCATTTTATCTATATCAGCGGCTATGCTCTCTAAATTAATACCTTCGGAGTTAGCATCTTCGGCTCTAGCCTCTTCTGCGGTAGCCTCCGAAGGTACAGCTTCAGTAGCTATCATGATTTCAATTGCCGGCATCTTCAGAGTTGGAGCCCTTGGTGGTGTTGTTTCAATCACTTCAGTCACGGTAACAATCCTTTGTCTTTTTGGCCTAGACGCCTTTGCCTTTGTGGGCTCCTTTTCATTATGAAAAAGCTTCGTCAGACGAAGCCCCAATGGACTTAGTTTGACAGGCAAAGTTTCAGTCAATACCTTTAGAATTTCCTCTATTTCAGCATCAGAGGATGTCGCAGAAGTCTTCTCTTTTTCATCAATTGATTTTTGTTCCAGGATTGATTCCTTTCTTTTCTTCGAAGTTAACACTTTCGATTCAAACTTTTCTTTCTTCTTTTTTGATTGATCTTCGTCGTCTTTGATCAAAGCGTCAGCTACTCTTTTCCTTTTCTGCCCTTCGGCACCCTTGTCGAGTCGCTCATAATCAGGATATTCAAAGCCTATAGCATCAAGCACTCTGTTTAGCCTTCGTTTCGGCCGGGTGCCAAAGGCTGCTGTCATCAATTGATCCTCTTTTTTAGAATAATTCCCAAGAATTTCAGTGCTCATTACTTCGATTGTTTCGAGCCATTCTTGGCAGGGTGCTTTGAAATATTTCTTGAACTTATAGTGGTAGGGCAGTCGGACAAGCTCCCCCTCTTTTTTCTCTCTTTCAAGCTTCGGCATAGCCCATTCCTTCATAGTTGGAAATATTTTGAAAGCCAGAAATTCCTGCACTAAATCTCTAGTGCCAATGTGCTCTGCGATAATCCTGAATTCAGCCAACGCAGTTTGGGTTGGACCTTCTGGTGTCATATTGCATTGGGGTCTGGTTTCTCTGAAGATCAGTTCAAGCGGACTCTGTACCAGCTTCTCCTTGTCATCGTCAACTTTGACGTAGAACCATTCCGATTTCCAGCCTGCCGGCCACTTGCTTCGGTAGCTGATCACAGGAAATTTTGTAGTTTTCCGATAGGCAAAATTGTAACAACCAAAATTTTCATGTAGCCCATCCTTTCTGGCCTTGGTTTGGTAATGTAGCTCGTGCACCCGGCAGAAACCTTTGGCAAATGGTTCCACCCCTGGCTTCGGAGAGCCCAAATATAAACACTAAGCCTAACAATAGCGTTAGGAGTTAGTTGATGAAAGTGGATCCCAAACTTCTTTAGCACATCGGCAATCATCCTATTCAAAGGAAATCTCAAACCAGCTTTGAGGAAACTCTTGAAAATCACTATTTCATCTTTCTGTGGCTTCAGAGTAGTTTCTTCTCCACCGAAGCGAATCAGCTCTTTCTTATCTTCGCTAAAGTAGCCCGACTTCACCATCTTAGGAAAATCAGCTTTGGAGATGGTCGACTTTCTGAAGTCTAAGTGGCTAGGCTTGCTCGGCACTGCGATGTTGTAATCATCTTCAGAATCGGTCTCTTCAATATCTGCTTGCTCTGCTTCAGCAGCAGGGACGTCTTCCGGTGTTACCAACCCAGATCGTTTCATTGCTTCCGAGATAGGAACAGTTTCCACAGCTTCAGCTTCGTCTCCCTCGCGATCGATTCTTGCAGTAGAGCGAACTCTGGCCATTTGATTATGATTTACTTGAAATTTTTTGAATTGGCTTTTTTGTCTCTTCCGAAGCTCTTACGTTTGCGCCGAAGCAGATTTTGCGTGAGCGCAATAATCAAGCTTCGGCTATGACTAAAAATTTGGCAGCAAAACAGTACAATAGCAATGAATGCTGTGGTAACTTCACACCTACCCGTCTGTTTATATAGTGCTGCAGGTGGGAAGGTGAATCGGCAAGGTCTCCAGCACCGAACAAACAGTCACCCGCACTCACTGAACGATGGGCCACATAGCTCAAGAAGATGAATCGCTGGCGAGCGTGTAATTGGTGCAAGATGGGTCGCGCGCCCGACGATTATTTTAATCGTTTCTCGCCAACGAGCTCAGGGAAGGTGTTTTTTGGATCTTCGGCATCCCGAAGCTTAGAAGATTTTTTCACGGATCAAGCTCGTTACGAAAAACGATCTAGTGCCGCGAAGGGGCTACTGTTGGGGGTATGCTTCGTAGCCGAAGATCCTAAAGAAATGAACACCTTCGGCAGATTCTCTCCAAAGCAGCGCCGAAGCTATCGACTATGAAGCTTCGGCATAGTGACATGTCTCCAGACGAAGGGGTGAACCAACTTAAAGATGAAATGACTTAAAGATCCATGATATTCTGTGTCATTATTATAGTTCATTGTAAAGGGTATAAATGTAATTATATATAGGCTGTGAACTGTGCCTATAAATAGGTGAACAGTACCCCTGTACTGTTCACGTGCTCTCCTGTAATCACGCATTGAGCATTTGTCTTTGCTTCACGCTGGTATTTTTGCTTTCCTTCGAGCCGAAGGTACATTTGTAATTCGTTATCATTTTTACAATAATGAAATGGAAATAAGTTAATAATAATAATCATGTGTTTGAATTATTTTACATATTTATTACCCTTCCTCATTATTTGTCGTGTTTATGAAGGTATAACCTTCATAACCTTCGTCCGGAATCCATTATATCCTGAGGGAAATAATGTTTCGAAGGACGAAGGACTTCAACATTTAACAGTTTTTATGTTGCCTTGTTCTTGGTCCATAGCATTTGAGAACAAGTCCCCAACAGGATCATTGATAGCGGATGCACAAACCACATGACAGGGGAGAAAAGGATGTTCTCCTCCTACGAGAAAAATGATGATCCCCAAAGAGCTATCACATTCGGGGATGGAAATTAAGGTTTGGTCAAAGGACTTGGTAAAATTGCTATATCTCCTGACCATTCTATTTCCAATGTTTTTCTTGTAGATTCTTTAGATTACAACTTGCTTTCAGTTTCTCAATTATGCAAAATGGGCTACAATTGTCTTTTTATGGATATAGGTGTTACTGTCTTTAGAAGAAGTGATGATTCAGTAGCATTTAAGGGAGTATTAGAGGGTCAGCTATACTTAGTTGATTTTAATAGAGCTGAATTCGATACTTGCTTAATTGCTAAGACTAATATGGGTTGGCTCTGGCATCGCCGACTAGCCCATGTTGGGATGAAGAATCTTCACAAGCTTCTAAAGGGAGAGCACATTTTGGGACTAACCAATGTTCATTTTGAGAAAGACAGGGTTTGTAGCGCATGTCAAGCTGGGAAGCAAGTTAGTGTTCATCATCCACACAAGAACATCATGACGACCGACAGGGCGCTTGAGCTACTCCACATGGATCTATTCGGCCCGATCGCTTACATAAGCATCGGTGAGAGTAAGTATTGTCTTGTAATTGTGGATGATTATTCTCGCTTCACTTGGGTGTTCTTTTTGCAGGAAAAATCACAAACCCAAGAGACCTTAAAGGGATTCTTGAGACGGGCTCAAAATGAGTTTGGATTGAGAATCAAAAAGATAAGAAGCGACAATGGGACGGAGTTCAAGAACTCTCAAATTGAAGGCTTTCTTGAAGATGAGGGCATCAAGCATGAGTTCTCTTCTCCCTACACACCTCAGCAAAATGGTATAGTAGAGAGGAAGAATAGAACTCTACTTGACATGGCGAGGACCATGCTTGATGAGTATAAGACTTCGGACCAGTTTTGGGCGGAAGCAATCAACACCGCTTGCTACTCCATCAACCGGCTCTACCTTCACCGAATCCTCAAGAAGACATCATATGAGCTCCTCACCGATAAAAAGCCCAATGTTTCATATTTTAGAGTCTTTGGTAGCAAATGTTTTATTCTTGTTAAAAGAGGTAGAAAATCTAAATTTGCTCCTAAGGCTGTAGAAGGCTTTTTACTAGGATATGATTCAAACACAAGGGCATATAGAGTCTTTAACAAGTCCACTGGACTAGTTGAGGTTTCTTGTGACATTGTGTTTGATGAAACTAACGGCTCTCAAGTAGAGCAAGTTGATCTTAATGAGCTAGATGATGAAGAGGCTCCATGCGTTGCGCTAAGGAACATGTCCATTGGGGATGTGTGTCCTAAGGAACTCAAAGAGCCCACACAAGCACAAGATCAACCGTCATCTTCCATGCAAGCATCTCCACCAACTCAAGATGAGGATCAAGCTCAAGATGATGAAAATAAAGATCAAGAAGAGCCACCTCAGGAGGAGGACAATGATCAAGGGAGAGATGCCAATGATCAAGACAAGGAATATGATGAGGGTCCAAGACCGCCACACCCAAGAGTCCACCAAGCGATACAAAGAGATCACCCCGTGAACTCCATCCTCGGCGATATTCATAAGGGGGTAACCACTCGATCTCGTATCGCACATTTTTGTGAGCAATACTCTTTTGTGTCTTCTATTGAGCCATACAGGGTGGAAGACACATTAAGAGACTCGGATTGGGTGTTAGCAATGCAAGAGGAACTCAACAACTTCACGGGGAATAAGGTATGGCATTTAGTTCCACGTCCTAACCAAAATGTTGTAGGAACGAAGTGGGTATTCCGCAACAAGCAAGATGAGCATGGTGTGGTGACAAGGAACAAAGCCCGACTTGTGGCCAAGGGATATTCACAAGTCGAAGGTTTGGATTTTGGTGAAACCTATGCACCCGTAGCTAGGCTTGAATCAATTCGCATATTACTTGCCTATGCTACTTACCATGGCTTTAAGCTCTATCAAATGGACGTGAAAAGTGTCTTCCTCAATGGACCAATCAAGGAAGAGGTCTATGTTGAGCAACCTCTCGGCTTTGAAGATAGTGAGTACCCTAATCATATCTATAAACTCTCAAATGCACTTTATAGGCTCAAGCAAGCCCCAAGAGCATGGTATGAATGCCTAAGAGATTTTCTTATCACTAATGGCTTCAAAGTCGGCAAAGCCGATCCTACTCTCTTTACTAAAACTATTGCAAATGATTTGTTTGTATGCCAAATTTATGTTGATGACATCATATTTGGGTCTACTAACAAATCTACTTGTGAAGAGTTTAGTATGATCATGATTCAAAAATTCGAGATGTCTATGATGGGGGAGTTGAAGTATTTTCTAGGATTTCAAGTAAAGCAACTCCAAGAGGGCACCTTCATCAGCCAAACCAAGTACATTCAAGATATACTTACCAAATTTGGAATGAAGGATGCCAAGCCCATCAAGACACCCATGGGAACTAATGGGCATCTCGACCTCGACACGGGAGGTAAATCCGTAGATCAAAAGGTATACCGGTCGATGATAGGATCTTTATTCTATTTATGTGCATCTCGACCGGACATTATGCTTTTCGTATGCATGTGTGCAAGATTCCAAGCCGATCCTAAGGAAGTTCACCTTAGGGCTGTAAAATGAATCTTGAGATATTTAGTTCATACACCTAAGTTTGGTCTTTGGTACCCCAAGGGATCCACCTTTGATTTAATAGGTTATTCAGATGTTGATTGGGCAGGGTGTAAGATTGATAGAAAGAGCACATCTGGGACTTGTCAGTTCTTGGGAAGATCCCTGGTGTCTTGGGCTTCAAAGAAACAAAATTCAGTAGCTCTTTCTACCTCTGAAGCCGAGTACATTGCTGCATGCCATTGTTGCGCGCAATTGCTTTGGATGAGGCAAACCCTTAGGGACTATGGCTACAAATTAACCAAAGTCCCTCTCCTATGTGATAATGAGAGTGCAATCCGCATGGCGGATAATCCCGTTGAGCACAACCGCAGTAAGCACATAGCCATTCGGTATCACTTTTTGAGGGATCACCAACAAAGGGGGATATCGAAATTGCTTATGTTAGCACCAAAGAACAATTAGCCGATATCTTTACCAAACCATTAGATGAGAAAACTTTTACCAAACTTAGGAATGAGTTAAACATTCTTGATTCTCGGAATTTTGATTGATACCTTGCACACATAGCTCATTTATGTACCTTTGATCATATCTCTTTCATTTGTTATGACTAATGTGTTTTTCAAGTGTATTTCTTGCTAAGTCATAGATTGAAAGGGAAATGGAGTCCTCGGCAAAGACAAGGCTTCCACTCCACTCCATCGTATTATTTATCCTTCATCGTCACTCCGCATCGCTCTCCAACTTTGGTATAACCCTTCACTCATATATTATTTGCCAAAGGGGGAGAGAGTTTGAAAAGGGCTCATATTTCACTCACAAAGTATCCGTTTTTGGTGATTCATGCCAAAGGGGGAGAATATTAGCCCAAAGCAAAAGGACCGCACTACCACCAATTTCAAAAAGTGTTTAAATGCAGTCTTTCAATTTGTATTAAAGCACTTTTTCAATTGGTATCTTATTTTTGATATAATTTCAATTTGGTATGACCTCTTTCAAAATTAATATTTAAAACCCTCTTGAACACTAAGAGGAGAATTTCATTGAGGGGGAGTTATGTTTAGTCAAAGGAAAAGCATTTGAAACAGGGGGAGAAAAATTCAAATCTTGAAAATGCTTCTCGAAATCTTATTCATTTACCTTTGACTATTTGCAAAAAGACTTTAAAAAGAATTTCCAAAAGATTTTGCAAAAACAAAACAAGTGGTGCAAGCGTGGTCCAAAATGTTAAAAGAAAGAAAGCAATCCATGCATATCTTATGAAAGTATAAATTGGTTTAATTCCAAGTAACCTTTGCACTTACCTTATGCAAACTAGTTCAATTTTGCACTTATATATTTGCTTTGGTTTGTGTTGGCATCAATCACCAAAAGGGGGAGATTGAAAGGAAAATAGGGTCAAACCTTTTCCTAAATGATTTTGGTGGTTGAATTGCCCAACACAAATAATTGGACTAACTAGCTTGCTCTAGATTATAAGTTCTACAGGTGCCAAAGGTTCAACACAAACCAATAAAAAGTCCAAGATTGGGTTCAAAAGAAAGGAGCAAAAGAAAACCGAAGGCTGCCCTGGTCTGGCTTACCATACTGTCCGGTGTGCCACGGATAGTGTCCGGTGCACCAGGGTGAATCAACTCGAACTCGCCACCTTCGGGTTTCTGGAAATGCCACTCCACTATAATTCACCGGACTGTTCGGTGTGGCACCGGACTATCCGGTGTGCCAGCGGAGCAACGGCTAAAGCACAACGGTCGACTCCAACGGAAACCTGTAAAAGCGCTACAGTGCGTGGACAATGCGCGCAGAGTCAGAGCAGGCGCCAGAAGGCACACCGGACAGTGAACAGTACCTGTCCGGTGCACCACCAGACTGTCCGGTGGCCCCACCTGTCAGAGCTCCAACGATCGAACCCTAACGGTTGGGTGACGTGGCTGGCGCATCGGACAGTGTCCGGTGGCGCACCAGACTGTCCGGTGCGCCCATCGACAGACAACCTCCCCAACGGCCACTTTGGTGGTTGGGGCTATAAATACCCCCAACCACCACACTTCAAGGCATCCAAGTTTTTAGCCATTGCATTCAATACAAGAGCTCTAGACTTCACTTCAAGACACAAACAAGAGATCAAATCCTCTCCCAAGTCCGGAATCACTCCAAACAATTAGTGACTAGTGAGAGAGCGATATTTGTGTTCATTTGAGTTCTTGTCGCTTGGATCGTTTTTCTTCTTCCTCATTTCTTGTTCTCAACACCTTTGTAATCAAAGCAAGAGACACCAAGTTGTGGTGGTCCTTGTGTGGTCTAAGTGACCCAATTGATTGAGGAGAAAAGCTCACTCGGTCTAAGTGACCATTTGAGAGAGGAAAAGGGTTGAAAGAGACTCGGTCTTTGTGACCACCTCAACGGAGAGTAGGTTTACAAGAACCGAACCTCGGTAAAACAAATCATGTGTCATCCACTTTATTTCCTTGTGATTTGTTTTCGCCCTCTCTTTCAGACTCGTTTTTATTTCTAACACTAACCCGGCTTGTAGATTATGCTTAAAGTTTGTAAATTTCAGATTTGCCTATTCACCTCCCCCTCTAGGCGACTTTCAGGATCAGATGTTTCATGAGAGGACAAAGCACATTGATATTAAGTATCATTATATCCGGGAAATAGTTACAGAAGGTAAATTGAGGGTATGCAAGATCAGTACACACTTCAATACAGCTGACATGATAACTAAACCTGTTCCTGGGGCTAAGTTTGAGCTTTGCTTGAACTTAGTTGGTATAATTTGAAAGCATCTAGGCCCCTGGTTGGTTTTAGTGATTAATGACAACGTAATATTATATGTGACTAACATATGTTTTGTAGAAACAAATGGTAAGTTAGGTCGCATTACAGAAAGATGAACTACAACGGTGAAAACAATCCTGGAGATAAGAACTTGAAGCGATGGCTAAAACGACGAAACAAAAGATGAAGGTCTTCGTATTTCGAGTGTCAAGGAGTTGCAGACACTCGTTATATAGTTAAGTCTTTTATTTTGTTTTAGCCATACTATAAAGAGGGGTTGTCGATGAGTTGTTTGACCAAGAGAGTTCTAGTGTAGTGTTGGTGCATATTCACACTCACATATAGTGTTAGGTATCACTCTAGAACATACTCATGAGTTAGAACGAAAACCGACTTAAAAAACAACAGAAAACAGGAACTAGGGTTTCTGGCTTTGGGGCACTGGACTGTCCGGTGCGCCCACTGTCAAGTGGGGCCAGCCTGGCCCGGGGAAGACACTTCCCTGCGCAGAAACCCGAGAGTGCGGAGTTCAGAATCGAATTATAGCCGTCTCAACGGACAGCACACCGGATTGTCCGGTGCGCACCAGATAGTGACTGTTCACTGTCCGGTGTGCCATCTGCCCAACGGCTAGCTGTCAGAACTAGCCGTTGGAGATGACCGTTGGAGCACCCGGTGGCGCACCGGACTGTCCGGTGTGCCCATGCGAGCAGAATGCCTGTAACGGCTAGTTGGTGGGTGAGTGCTATTTATACCCCCTCCACCCACCATATTGATTGTCTTGCTGTCCACATTTACTCCTACACATTGGTAGAGCATTGCAAGCACCACAAAGCCTAGTAAGGTGATTTGTGAATCTTAATCCCGCATTTGGACCTCATTAGCACTAGCGAGAGCCACCTAGAGCACACACCGCATGCATTAGGCTTCTCTTGGTCAAGTGAAAGTCTACGACTTGTTACTCTTGGTGATCGGCATCACCTAGACGGCTTGGTGGCGTTGGGAGCTTGGTGATCACCTTGGAGATCTTGTTGGTGACCCGACTCAAGTTTGTAAGCGGTCGTGAGGGATCCACCGCGCCGGAGTGGCAATCTCATAGTGAGCACTTGGTTCTTGCGAGGACCAAGGGGGAGCGATACCCTTGCGCGGGTGCTCCAACGAGGACTAGGGGAGAGTGCCGACTCATCGATACCTCGGGAAAATTGGAGGAGTCTTCTAAACCTTGCTTTACATTCCGCACTTAATTCAAGCATTTTACATTGTGTATTTGTTTAGCAAGTATTTGAAGTATTGTCTTAGCATTGTTGTATTTCTAGTATTATTCTCTTATTGCTAGTTGTTGGGGTGAAGTTGGGCTCTTGCTTAGGTTTTAATTATTGTTGATTTTTAGAAAAGCCCAATTCACCCCCCTCTTGGGCATCGTGATCCTTTCATAATTGCTTAGCCCTATTGGCTATGTTGGCACCAACAGTTTGTTCCTTCTATTATTTAGAAAGTTGATTACTATCACACCCGGATTTAAGGGGCAAACCCGGGTGCGTCTCATATGTGCGCCAAAGAAGACCAACACATACAATGACTCAATGTATAGAGGTAAATGTCACAAACGTTTTTACATAGCGAAAATATCTTACAAAATAACTGATAATAAATAAATCAAACTAATAATATTTCCTCGGTGCCATCAAGCTGATTGGGAGACGACACCTAGACCTCGTCGAACTCATCATAGTAGTCCTCCTCGGAGGCCACCTGCTCTTCACCTATGGTGGGGGCGGGGGGGAGGGGGTTATCGCAAGAGTGAGCTCACAAAAGTTCATTGCTCAACAAGTATGGGGAATAATGTGCATGAGCTCACTTACCGTGTGGACTCATGTGTAGTGTAAGGCTGATAAACAAATAATGGTTAAAGCTGAACACTGCTTTTAATAAGTTGGTCACATTTTATTAGCAGTTACTAGGTATAAGTGTATAACAGCCCAATAAAATAAGAGATCGTAATTATAATAAAACCCATAATGCAATGCATATGACAAATCAAGTTTACTTCCATATGATAATCATGTGAGTGTCCGAGCCGCTCATGACCGTGAGCACGGCTGATATACCAGTTTTATACTTTGCAGAGATTGCACATCTTTACCCACAAGCCGTGTTACCCATTTGCTAAGGGGTCTAGAAATCCCATTTATCTCTACCGAGGAGACGAGATAGGTAGCACTACGAGGCCATTCCAAAGTTCCACTAGTTCGAGAAAACCCGCTACGGATTTAGGAAGAAGGAAGCATAGGAATCCCTCATCCGAAAAGCTAAACATACAGTTTGACTTGAGGACCTCCCTATACTCTACAGCGATGCCTCCCCACTTGCCCCTTTCGGGTAAGGTAATCTCTCCCTAGCTTTCCTAATTACTTGGCCAAGGGTGTCCTATTCCACCCTTGTGGTAGCACTGTTTCCTGGGAGGTTCTCCATGTTCCAGTTAACACAATAATCTTATCATGAATAATAAATAATTCAACAGTAGTAATAAAGCATGATCATGTGTCAAATTTGTCTTAACACCCAAAACCACATAGAGCAATAGCAGAACTACCCAAAAGTTTAGTGATAAGGTGTAAAGTAAACCAAACTAGGGTGACCTATTGGGTCCCACATCAAATTAAACCTAAACATGCCACAGTGATTCTAGAGAACATTATTGGGTAAAGAAGAGTGGTCAAGGGCACAACTTGCCTTCAATGAGCTCATGCTCATATTCTTCAACCTACTGAGCTCCGGGCTCCTCGATCACTTGCTCATCTACTCGCAACAATACAAACAAACATTGCACAGGAGAAATCAATATCACACCAAATATAAGAACACACTGTATAATAATGATCTACACGTCGCAACGAGATCGTAGGCTCGAGAACCACTAAAATCGGAGTTATGGTTATAAAGTTATGATTTTCTGAATGTTTATGTGTTAAACGTAAACTAAACAAATTAAGTGCTTGGTTTTAACAACCTGTTACATAATAAAATAAGGTTACTAAATGGTAAAAAATATTAATATGAGTTCAATGTAACTGGAATGGAACAATTTGGTGTTAAATCAAAGAAGTTATGAATTTATTAAGTTTTAGGATTTAATTTCCATATTAAAATTCATTTTCTAATTTATTTTATTAAACCAACAATCTTATTTGGACCGCGGGTATAAAAACCATAGATCACATGGTTTGTTTTATAAAAACAAGGGCCCAACTGTAAATAGTTTATACTAGTAGTGGATGGCGGGTTAATTTCGAAGAAAACCAGGGACCCTTATGCAAAATCCCACAACTGAAGGGGTATCATTGAGTTACTACCGTTGGATCACATGCCTACCGTCAGAATTAGATCCCACAATAATTGAACCGATACCTAATCCCATCCACTGGATCAGAGATCCACGACTCAAAGGCTGCCACGCCATAATCAAACCCTAACCGCTGGACTCCTGATCGACGACCCAGTTTTCATCTGCGAAACGGTCACTCATCCTCTCATCACAACTGTCCAATACTGGATCGATGACCACGATGTTATGAACCGAGATCTAACCTGATCCGTCCGTTTCGAGGATCTACGACCCGGATCCAACTACTGAACCGGTAAGCATCTTCAATTCGTAGCCACAGATTTGGATCCGATGGCCAGAAACCATCTCCCTCCTTCCGACATGCCAAAGCGGTGGCGTCGCCCGCACCAACGATGGCACATCGCCGGCGCGATCCCCAACTATGACCTGGTGCCCCGAAACTCTATTCTAAACACTGCTATCCAGGACTGGGGATACTGCAAACTTGATAGAAGCAATTTTACTATGGATTACACCGCGACGACCTCCGATCACGCGCGATGGCAGAAGGTTAAGTACAACGAGTAATTTGAAGCCGCCCCGATGGTCGATCCTATCTGGCGCTGCCACGAGCAGACTCCTTGTGTTACGGTGAAGCTTCTCGGCCCGTCAGGCTTCAACGGTAACGAGGCTGAGGATTGACTGCAACGGCAATCACCCAACCTTGCATTCTCGGGTGGCGTGGGGGTTATGTGCGGTGAAAAGAAGAGGAGGGCTAGGGTACGGTGTCGCGTTTTATGGCCTCTAGGGAGGTTGGTTGAGGCGCCAGCTGCGATCTGGCTGGCGGCAAACTCGGCGGAGGGTTGTTACGAGCGAGGAGGAGGAAGATCTACAGGGCCTCGGGTCCACTCATCAGCGGCGTCATGGGAGTCGACTGACCAGCGAGGCCTAGTTGTCTGCACGAGCCTGCGATGAGCTAGGAGAGCGCGCGCGAGGAGCTGCTGACGGGCTTGGCCCACCGGTCGGGGTTGTCTCGGCGTGGGCGGTGTGCTAGCCGGTGGGCCCAAGCTGCCGGCACGGAGTCCACAGGACGCGCTGGATTGGGCCGGCTGGAAGGGGTTTCGGCCCCGGTAGCGCCCATGCTTTTCTTTTTCTTTTTATATTTCTTTTTGTTTCTATCTCTCTTCCTATTTTTCCTTGTTTTGTTTTAATCCTAATTTAAAATTTTAATTTCATTATTGTATTACAAATGCAATAATACAGAGACATCAGCATGGGATGCATACCTATTTTAATCATTAGTTATTTTAATCAAGCTTAATATTGTGATATGCATAAAGGGGGAAAAGAAATAATCACATAGACTTTTTATAATTTCCAAGAATTATATATTTTTTATACTCCCTAAAATTTGGGCATTACAAGATAGAATTTGTCTCAAGGTGGAGATTGTTGAGTTTGTGATCCAAATTATGTATATGGATGTTGTGTTGGCGAGCGAAACGAAGGTCTGTCGCACGAGAGGCTTAGGTCGGAGTAATTAGGATTTGTTGCGCGTCATCATTATTTATACCTCTTATAAGCCGCCGTCTTCGGACAATGTTCTGTAAACAATCCACATATAGTGAAGGTATCGTCCAACTGGTGCCTGTGGTTTTTTCTTGAAAGGTTTTCCACTTAAATTTGTGTCGTGCTCTGCGAATTGTTGGTTGATTTACTTCGTTTTTCCCGCCGTTTTTGCTAACAAAAAGAGCCTATAGAGTGGTCTTAAATTGGCAAAGCTACTGAAATTAGATGAGGAAGAAGCGGCGTAAGAGGTTGAAGAGGAAGATGAGTAGTAGTGTATTAGTTGTTTTATGAATTGTGAATTATGAATTTTTTATTTTTGTTTAAGCTTTGTAAATTTAGTTGTTCTTTATGAATCATGTAAATTTTATTTGCTTAGTTCATGATCATCGGGGTACGCACAGGGAAGTTGGAGATTGCAAGGCCCAAGGAAGGAATCTTTCATGCACGCGTATGAAGTAAGGAATTTCCCCTCAGCAAAATACCAACTTTTAGAAGCTATGCAGAATGCAAATTTTCTTATGTTAGATGTATAAAAGCATTACTACCCATTTGCAATCCATAGCTAGATCACTAAGTCTAGGTACTACATGTACAATTTATAATTATTTCAATTTATCATGTATGTTTGAGAGAACCTTCTTGATTGCAAGGATCTCGGTAGAAACCCTGTCCATCCCTGGTCGGTCTTCGGAAGATGTCACCGAGCAGGACAACCCTATTTCAATCAAGGGAATTATGCAGTCACGCAGCACTTCGGTTTCGTTGCCTTGTATCAAAACTGGATCAACAACCTCGTCCATATTATTATTATTATTTCGAAACGCTCTACCAACAAACTCATGCAGGGTTGTACCATCACTGAACTTTTCATCGGTGGGACGGCGGCCTGTCATCATCTCCAACAAGAGCACTCCGAAACTGTAGACATCACCCTCGGTTGATATGCCCTCACTCATGCCATACTCTGCACACATACATTTACAGTTGTCATCAAAACATGAACTTGTGTACTATCCGGCCTGCAAAGAACAGACAGACATGAGAACCTATGAATCACCTGGTGGGATATATCCAATGGATCCTTTTAGGCCAGCAAAGCTCGCCGAGCTGCCTTCATGGGCAGTTGGTGTATCACGTTGAAACCTTGCTAGGCCAAAGTCGCCGACATATGCCACCATGTCAAGGTCCAAAAGAACATTGCTTGGCTTCAGGTCGCAGTGTATCAATGGCGACGCGCATTGGTTGTGGAGATAGTCCACAGCATTTGCTACATCCAGTGACACACTGATTCTTTGGCTTAAGCTCAGAGTCTTTCTCTGACTATTTTGATGGGTCTTCTGGTTCAGCCACATGTCCAGGTTCCCGTTCAGCATGTATGGGAAAACTATGGCCTTGAAGTCAGCCCCAGCAGGATCCACTGAAGAGCATACTGTGATTACTTTTACGATATTTCGGTGCCGGGCGTTTCTGAGAGCCTCACATTCTGCGAGGAAGCTCCCATGCGCTCCATGTATACCGAGGTTAAAAATCTTGATGGCCACTGGTCCTTTGTGAAGCTTCATGGTACCCTTATAAACCTTTCCATATGAGCCTGAGCTGATCAAGTTAGCAGGAGAGAACGCATCTGTCGCCTTCAAGATTTCTTCGTATGTGACGTTCTTCATTTCGCCATCGGATTGCTGCGGATGCGGTTTTGCCGCCTGCATTCTCTTCCGCCAGAAAATTGCCGCCAGGCAAAGCAACATGATTGTAACAACAACTGGCGTTACTATCTTTGCAGCTAGAACCAAGCTATAGTGCCTGCTCTGGCCCCTCGCTGAACAAAGGGTGACACCTCTCGTTGGAACAGCAGCGCACAAGCGACCATTTCCTTCGATTGACACCGCACTAGCGTTGCCAAAAACGCCGCCTTCCGGAACTGCTCCGTCGAAATCGTTGAAGGATAGATTGAGATAGTTCAGATAGTTCAGGGACGTGAGGAACCCTGGGATCTTCCCAGACAGATTGTTCCTGGAGACATCCAGCTCTCTGATCCCGACCAGTCCTGCAAACGACTGTGGAACGCTTCCTGTAAAGAGATTGTTCTGCATCTTAAGGTACTCCAGAAGCACGCACTGGCCGAGCGCGGACGGGATGCTGCCGGACAGCATGTTGTTTGAGACGCTGAGTTTGTTCAAGTTGATGAGGTTGCCGATTTCATCCGGGATGCCCCCAGCCAGGCGGTTGTACGACAGGTCAAGTTCTAGAGAAAGAGAGGATATTTCGAGGATCGATCTCGGTATACCACCGTCCAGCGCATTACGAGCAAGATTGAGTATCTGGAGCTGAGTACAGCGTCCTATGCTCGCGGGTATCCTGCCACTCAAGTTGTTGGCGTCCAGTTTCAGATCGGTCAGCTGGACGAGGTCGCCGATCGCGTCAGGGATGGTGCCTGAGAGCCTGTTCCGTGCAGCGGACAGAACCACCAGTCTTTTCAGGTTCCCGATCGCTGCCGGTATGCTACCAGTGAAGCGGTTGTGATCCATGTACAGCGTGCTGAGGTTCTTGAGGTTTCCCAGCTCCGGCGGTATGGGCCCGCTGATCTTGTTGTCCCGTAGCCACAGTATCTCGAGGCTGCTAGAAAGATTGCCGATAGAACTCGGCAGCTCCCCTCGGAAACTGTTCCCGGCCAGGTAGAGCCTAGTCAGTCTAGAGCAACCTGACAGCGAAGAGACGAAGCCCCAGTCCCCCGCGTCCAGCAGGTTATACGACACTTGGAGTTCTTCCAGATTCGGCAGCGTTCCGAAGAACGGCACAGGCCCGGTTAGGCTGTTCTGTCCGAGGTAGAGCCACTGCATGTGGTGAGCATGGAGGAGAGAAGCTGGAATTGGACCGTCAAACCTGTTGGACGGGAGGATGAGGATCTGAATTCTCGGTAGCGTGTAGCCGATGCCTGACGGCAGTCTCCCGCTGAGCGAGTTGTTCCCCATAGCGAGAGCTCTCAGGGAGGACATGTTGAACAGGGAGAGTGGCACTGGCCCAGACAGGTTGTTCAGATTCAGGTTCAGTAAACTTAGCGCTGGCAGATAGCCTATGCTCTCTGGGATTCTCCCATGCAACCTGTTCCGAGTAAGACGAAGGTCAAGCAGGGAAGAAAGGTTCCCCAGCGAGGCCGGTATCGTTCCGGAGAGAAAGTTCCCTCCCAGGTGAAGGTGTTTTACCGGGGGAGAGACGACGGCAGTGGCAGGTGGTATAGGGCCAACAAACTTGTTTTCCTGGAGGCAGATGGCGATGAGCGATGATGTGTTGAAGAGAGCCCGTGGCAGTTCTCCACCGAGGCTGTTCCTCATGAGCCTAAGCACCTGGAGAGACGAGCTGCCGGCCAGGGACTCCGGAATCCCGCCGGTGAGAGCGTTTGCCCCAAGGTCAACGTGCGTGAGGGAGAGGCTGCTGCGGCCCAACGAGGGAGGTATGGCGCCACTGAGCCTGTTGCCAGCGAGGACGAGTGTCCGCAACTCTGGAAGAGCCCCGAAACGGGAGGGGATGCTCCCTTCTAGATCGTTGTTGCTGAGGTCGATCTCCTCGAGCTGGACGCACTGGCCTAGGGCAGGTGGTACCTCGCCGCGAAGGGAGTTGTTCCACAGTCCAAGGGCCTGAAGCTGGGAACACGAAGAGAGTTCGGAAGGGATGGTGCCTTCTAGAGAGTTCATGCTCAGGTTCAGGATGCGGAGCTGGCTGAGGAGTCCGAGCTCCGGCGGTATGCTGCCGCGGAAGCTGTTGTTTGCCAGCTGCAGCCTTGTGAGAGAGGTGAGATTGGCGATGCAGGGTGGTATGGTACCTGTGATGCCTTCTGATGCGAGGTCCAGCGCGATCACACGGCGAGGTGAATGCTCGCTGCAGCTGACCCCGTGCCAGCTGCAGAACTCCATGGATGTGTTGCTGCTCCATGAGGAGAGAGTGCCGACTGTACCGGAAAGCTGGGACTTGAAGCACAGGAGTGCTTGCTGGTCGTTTTCCCTCTCGTTGGATGTGGCGGCCACATGCAGGCTGCCAAAGAAGGCGAGGAGACAGAGAAGCCGAACAGGATGGGCCATTACTGTTCATCCAAACTGTCCTTCACTTATACATGTTTGCGGTCGTGCCTTATTGCTGCTCTATAATTAAATTAAGAGTCTCGTAGTAGACTTATGGTGGGAACTAGTAGGAAGATGAATGAGCGCATGGTTTTGGTATTCAGCTTGCTGGTTTTCATTCAAACTCATTGCTGCTCTCAAGTCTGAACTCTCGTGTTGAAGTGTTGACTCTACCTGTGCCCATATAAATATATCTGTTATTTATAGGACGGTGCCCGGCAATTGAGTTGATTGGAAGGTCGACGTATTTGGGGTGGACCGTTCACCATCTCGTTTACAAGGAAATGAATTGTTTGTTCTTGTTAGATATGTATCCATTGGCTGAACACTCTAATTTAGCTAGTATAGTACAAGCAGTATACTAAAACTTAAATTATCATTCACGAGGACCCGTTTGACAACATAGTCCGTCCGCGCTCCCGCAAATAGTACCGTCAGATGGTTCTTTTTATTGTTTGATATCAAATCGGTGCCAACACTTTTAAACCATTTTAAACCATGGTATTACTATAAACTACCAAATAGGCCCTAAAAGAATAACCAATGATAGTATTTTGATATGATTTGCAAAGTAACTTTATCTACAGACGGTTTTCAAAAAATGCTTCCATGTCTGAATTTCACGTAAATTGTTTTGAGCAAAAGGATATTGTCTTAACAACACTTTGAACCACTGCTTCGGTCCTTGTTATCCTTTGTTTCTTTTTATGCTATTTGATTTGTGAACTCAAGTACTCAACTTATGTATGAACTTATTCTATATTTGAACTTCTATGTCAAGTCTGAAAAGACGTTTCAACGTTCGTTTAAATGTTAAAAAGTTGGTTCATAACATTTTAACGTTTTATCGCTTTAATAACCATATCCCCATTTGTTGTAACATTGTCTATCAATAGAATAGATGAAAAACCTTCGCTATATTAAATGCTAAAAATAATAATAGAAGATCAATGGAACTTACCTGAAACATCATTTGTTAATGTGCTATATAGTTGGAGAAATACTTATCTCGCTACCAATCTTAGACTTGATGGTGTTGATCATACTCTTGATGTTGCTTCTCCTGCTCACGTGCAACCTCATCGCTTCATGAATTTGAAGCAACTTCTCTTGTGTCGTGGTTCAATGAGTCCTAACGCTAGAGCTCTATGATGAGGATGCTACCTTCTGAGCTCTCACCGACCTAGGGTCAATCAATCTATTAAATCTATAATACATACAACACAAACAATTTAGAACACCAAACCAACTTTATACTTGTATTATAGAATTTGTGAAAATACAGTAGCTACCCTATATGTCTCCTTCATCCTCCACTAGCATACACAATACAAATATCAATTGGTATCACTTGTCAATTGCAATACTCTCCAAATCAATTGAGCATTTCTTGACCATATTGCATTTGTAATACAAACCAAGCAAGATAATAATGTTTTTACAATAAATACAAAGTGTAGACAACTCACCCGATGATCTAGGTTTGAAGAGTTAGTCCCATGATGTCCAACAATGTAAACCTCGTTGTCGCTCGATGCTACTCTGGTGGTAGCTTCCTACATAGACAAGTTATTACCAGACATATGCGATAGTCATTGCAAACATACGATATAATACAACTTATCATGCGTTTAGCCTTGTGGATTTGGTTGTCACTAACATAAGTGTGCTTTAGATCATTGTGACAGTTTTTTCTATGCTTGTCAAACATACCCTTTGAAGCCTAGAGTCTGCAAAGAGCATATAAAGCCTCTTCATTGTTCACCATCCATAGAACTAGAAGGGATCATAGGGGTTGATTGGTTGGGTGCAAAATTTAGGCGTTTGGTTGCATGTACTGCTTCTGTGGCCTGGCTCAAACTGTGTAGAAGAGGTCTCCAAACCTGGCTCTAGATAAATGGAATCCACATCCATTTTTCTAGGTATAGGCCCACACGAGCGCGCTCAACGCATGGAGCACATAATTAAGCTCGGATACGTTTTCCGATATAGCTTTTTAGTGTTTTTTCATTATATCTTCTAATTAAAAGTTTTAATCACCAAACCAATTTTATATATGTGTTCGTAAAATTTTTGCAAACAAAACTAGACCACTTATGTTATATTTATTTCAAACAAAAATGTATATAATTAAGATTAAGACTATTAACGGATAATTAGTGTATATTAACAGGTAATTGACGTCTATTAAATACTTTTAACATCTAATTAACTATTAATATATTTTCAATTTATTTAATATTTTTAGCCTATGTATCACGTACTCATGCAAAGCAACCAAATAACATCTTTAATGAACCAACCTAGCTAGAGAAGTGAACCAAACAAGCGCATGTTTACCTCCTCAGCTTGGCTTCGTGCAGCCTAGTTCCGATATGCGAAACATTCTAGCTAGGGAAGTAAACCAAACATTTCTAAATTGTCTTAGAGAGGTGAATTAGGCAAACTATTGTTTCCTCTAAATATCACCTAGTCAAAACTTATGTAATAAACAAACAATCTATGCACAACTATGACTTTGACTAAGTATGTAGCTATCTCTACCCTAAATAGTTATGCAACATAGGATTCAAAGCTATTAAGTAGCATATCAACTAAGCTAGAAAGGTAAAGCACACAACCAAGGTACATAATATTAATGTAGAAGCTAATAGACAATAGAGATATAAGCTCATATATATGATTCACGTGTTTTTATCGAGTTATCAAGAATTGCCTAAGCTTCTTCTTAGTCTTCGTTGAATCTCATCACAAGGATACCTACGCAAGGGCCAGTCTTCTGGGCAAGTAACTCTAACAACCCAAAAATTCAAATTCTAAAATCACTCAAATTTAAAATCTATTTTCAGAATCTAATTATAAAACATAGCTTGAGCTCAACTCCTTATTCATCCAAAAGCCCACCTCCATCCCACTCTCTTTATTTTCCTCTCTATTTAACCATATAATTAACACCATTCTAATTTATTTTCTCTCTTGTTTCGTTAGTACAATCGAACAACTCTATTAGCATAATGGCAACATATTTAGTGTAAAAAGGATCAGGGTGCTATATCAAATCTTGTTCATCAGATCTACCATCTACGACTAAGTGCAATTCTACCACCTCTTCCTTGGATGGCGCCTATTCTGTAAAAATGTAAGGAGTTTTAGAAAATAGTCTAAGAGAGGAGAGATTTGTGGGGAATAGATATCCCTAGGTCATCAAGGCTTGGTTACGCGTGGGCCGCCTGAAAGGCCCCTAATAGGTCGGGCGCATGGCTCCCTTGGGGATTTCAGTCGGGCCGGGCGCAACTGGGAGCAAGCGAAGAAGACGACTGTGTGAGCGTGAAGTCTTCTAGGCTGCGTTCTCTGCATGCAGATGACGTGTAAATCTTCTAAGGACTCATTGACCACCAGAAAACTCGGCATGACTCTAGCAGAGGCGGGTGGACGGAGATCGTGTATCAGGTCGTGCGTTGTAACTCTCAGTCGACAATAAGGTGGAGGGGATCCCCTACGAAAACGAGGACATACCTTAGTAGCATAGTCATCTTCCATCTCCAGAACTCTCTATAATCTTTAATCACCGAGCAATACACTCTCACAAAACTCATAGGACGTAGGGTATTACGCACTTGAGTGGCCCAAACATGTATAATTCATTGTGTTCCGTCATGCCCCGCATGAACCATCGAGCTACAATCGACCTCGTCATCCTCCCAAAAGCACTACGTGATACATTCCGTATTGTGACGTCAGTACTAAACACCGATAGGATTACGTTCAACCGTAGATGATGGATCTGATGGACAAAATTCGATACTAGTATGTTAGCACTCTAATTCTTTTTGCACTACATATATACACACACTACTTGATGTAGTCACTTCCGTTTTCAGTAAATAACATTAATTTACAAATATTGTAAATTAAAAAGACAACGCTGACATTGTTACCGCCAAGAGATAACACCAGGTAGTGTGGCCAGATCAGTCTACAGCTTGCAGCACACGTCCAAGGCTGAAGGCTCCGGTCAAAGCGTGAGACGGCAGCGCATGCAGCACACGTCCACAGCCCGGCATAAGAGCACCCTATAATACCACAAGTCAAGTCTGACCATTTATCAGTTCACATTGAAGTGGACAGTTTACCATCCGGTTGTATAGCATCCTTGTATTCATATTTGAACTTTATTATGTAAACATTATATATAGTCTACAATATAAAACAGTATAAATAATATTTTGGATAGACTGCATCTATTTTACATTATTTATATGGGTGGATTGTTGGAGACATTCTAATTATCTCCAGCAATTATAGATTATACTGTGTACAAAGTAAAATTTAAAATAGACAATGGAGATGAGTAAGTCGTCAGAGATAGCTAAGACCAGATATATAGTGTAGACAAAGTCAACGTTAACAGAAAAAAAAATGCCGCGCTGGGAGGGAGGTTGTCCAACGGCGCTTATTTTCTCGCCGGCTGAAACACAAAAATACGAGCTGACGCTTGATTCTGCTCAGTGATCATATGATTGGCCCCAACTCCATTGTTTGCATTATTTGAATATTCGATACAACCGGTCTTTCAGCTGACATGTTATACAAGTAGACGACTATATATTGTTTACTAGAAGTCATATGGCATTTTGATTTAGCCACGAAGAAGCTAAAAGAATATTTGAATCTACTAGAGCTAATAATTAGTTAATTTAAAAATTGTTAGTGAAATTAACTAAGTAATAAATAGCTAGCTAGCTAAAAGCTAATTATTTAACTCATTTACTAAAAGTAGCTAATAAATAAAATATTAGTTAGACTGTTTAATTATCTTTATCTAATTTTAACAACTAACTATTAGCTCTAATGCATTCAAATACCCATAATTAAATTATTAGCCTTCTCTAAATAACCACCAGCTGTCTTTAGAGAAAAATTCGTTATATTTTTTTTAATTTTTTATTTATCAGATTTCCAATTCGGTCCTGATAACTATAACCAAAATTCACACAACTAGGTAGATATATTTATTACACTAAACAAACATAACTAGCCTGAAGAACCGAAACGGCAAACCAGAAAAGTTCTTTGTGAGAACTTGGTTATATGCGGGGCTAAAATGAGCTCTAAATTTTATACTATAAAATTTAAGAATCACATTAAGTTAGGATACAACTATATTTCTATTTATTTTTAAATTGAAATTAATTTAGTTTCTTAATAAATTATAAAAAAATATTTAGATCATGATTCATTATCACTACTAATTATATGTCAAATCCAACAAAAAAAATGTTCCTATCTTTGGTTAAACTTCAACAATCAAGTCTGGTATCACTTTTGAAGCTAACACCTGCTCCTATCCTTGTCTGTACTTGCTGTGCAAGATTAGGCAATCTTATATACAACTAGCTAGCTTGCTTCGGTACGAAACCAAACAACACAAGCTAACCGGATAAGCTCGTCTAACCTTGCTCAACAATATAGGTACACGGTCTTATAAACCTATGTTCGTTCGGCTTTAATCCGTATCAGTTTCTACTGTTTCTATAATATTTTTTTGTCTCTAAAGCATCTCTAAGGGACTCTTTATTTTTTGTTATCTATTTTACTATCTATTTACCTATCCATAAATATTACATTCTATATGTAACATCTCACTCCATCCGACTATCTATCTAGTTTGGCTAGTCAGAGTGACTAGCCAAACTTAGCTATTGAGATAGCCAATTTAGAGAGTCAGAGAGCTTGATCGGTTGATGGCTAATCTATTGAATAGTTATTTTGCTGTTGAGTAGCCAAAATTTGGCTTGACGAGTCATTTGGCTAGCCTTTTGAAGATGCTAAGGATTGCAAATGCAGCAGTCCAAATAACTGGCTTTAATCCGAAGCAAAACAACCTCCTAACGTGTTTTGGTGTTCTATATCCACACACACACATGGCCACCATTGTGGTTAAAGGCTTTGCCAATTCTCTTTCACTCTGGACTGCACCACCTTAGATCATGTTCAACGGTTCCCGTGGGGTGCCCCCTCCCCTGCCTGTGACAGCACCAGTATCCCAACGAAGTCTTCATCGGTGCCCCTACCGCTGCTACGGTGGTAGCGGTTGGCACAACAACCCGCCGGATGAAGGGTGTGGCTGTTGGCTCCTATTGAACACCAAAAGTGGCAGGCAGTCCGGTCCTAGGGCCCGGACGGTCCGCGTCCCGGGTCAGATTGACTCGAACGATCATTCTTATCTTGTGTGTGGTTATCTATCTAATCACATGAGATCTATTGGCTATCGCCTTGGAACGAGTCCAGACCTCCCTCTGTATATACGAAGGGGTATGACCGATTAAGAACCCCCGACAATATTTCAATCGAACAATCTATTTTATTAATTTTTTTATCATTCCTGCCCTATGAGTAGATGTAACATAGCTCTAGTTGTAGCTTTTTGCATATCCACCTCCATCCCTATTCGACTCTACATTGTCTAGATCCCACTTGGATGGCATGCCGCCCCAAGATGACCCTATGATCTTATCCCTCCTAGGGGGCAAGATCTACTTCACTCAAGATCTGATCCTCGGAGTGAAATCAAATGAATTAGGAGACTCTACGTCATCTAGAGACGACCCTGTTATCTTTCTCATCCTAGGGGCAAGATCAACTTCACTCAAGATCTCTTTCTCGACTTGATTTCTTAATTCCTAGGCAATTATACGTCATCTGGGGACATCTAGCATGACCTATCGACCTAGAGCACCCTAAGATCTCTCGCCCATGGGGCGATATCTAGGTTCCTGCGAGGAAGAAGATGGTATGCGCCATCGCGGATCATTCAGAGCGATGTCGAGAATGAATCGCTCCTGCTGTCGGATTGCGAATCGTCAAGCCTAGGGTTGCGGACTGTCCGCGCCATCGCAGAGGGCACCGCTAGACGGGTACACCCCTAGTGTTTGGTGACTAGATCGGCACCAACACACTTTTTGGCGACTCTGTTGGGGATGAACTTTGCAGATCTACAAAAATCAGTTTGTATGGTCGGTTTGAAAGATCTCAATGATGTCTCTCTAGACCACAACACAAGGCTGACTAATTTGTCAGCCACTGAGCATGAAGACTACATGAAGAAGGTGGAAGAAGAGTTCAAGCGACAACGAGCTCAGAGGCGCGAGATGGCGGAGAAGTGGTACCTCTCGCACTTTGGGATAGATCGCCACTAGAAGATCGTCCGGGAGAGAGAAATAAATATGGATACCCTATCGACCTTGCTGCAGCAGCACCCTACAGCGAGTAACGCCACTTCATTAGCCGATATTCAATCTATTAAAATTTCTTTTGATAATTGGATTCAAAGCATAATGGAGGATATAGAGAATATGACACGTATTAGAAAAAAATCATACTCCTAATTTTTTGTCACAAGAATTGGTCACTAAAACAGCTATGCCAAACACTAGATGGAATGCTCGTGGCTCATCGACTCGCTCGGTTCGTGGTCAGCTCTGCTCGGCTCAGATTAGCCCATTTGATTTTTTTTCATGAGATGAGTTGACATCTTAACTCGGTTTGTTAACAAGCCAACTCGTTTGTTAACGAACCAGCTCACGAGCTAAACGAGCTATCACATTTCAACAAAACGAAACTATATGCTTATCATTTACGTAATAGTTGATGAACATGTTATATGTATGTGTGGTGTTTATTGACTATGAGTTAAACTAATGATTGATGAACTATGTCTATGTGTTAAATTGGTCTATGCGAATATAACTATGGGTTAGACTGAAGAATAAGTGTGTGAATTGATGAGTGATGAGTCGTGTTAAATTGGTGTTACATTGATGTGGTCTGTGAAACTATGAGTATAATTACTATTTTCTATTGTTAAATTAGTTTGAAATTAAGTAGAAACTAATTATTATATATATATTGTTTTTCTAGCTCGCGAGCTAAACGAACTAACTCGAGCTCGTAAACGAGCCGAGCCGAGCTAACTCTCTGGCTCGTTAGCTTAACGAGCCGAGCCGAGCCAGCTCGTTAGCTTAACAAGTTAGCTCGAACTCGAACGAGCCAAGCCAAGTTGGCTCAATATCCAGCCCTATCGGCAATAAATGAGTTTTCTCAGTCCTAGCCATATTATGGTATGCCGATGAACTCGTATCTAGGAAAACCGCTGTCGTCATCTTCACTATGTGGTGGATCGACTCTGAGCACGGTCGGACAGTCCGCACGCGATCTCGGACCGTCCGGCCTCCCATCAGACCACCTGGCCCTATACGCCGGATAGTCTAGAGTCACATAGAGCACACCACAAGGCTCGCAGGCGATGCCTGGCACGACCAGACAATCCGGTATAGTACCAAATCGTCCGTTCCCTTCGTAGACTATCTTCCCACACAGGTCGGACTTTCCAGAATACCGGAAGCCACCTTTGACCATCCTAGTGCAGAAGGCCAACATAAAGATAGTCGGACACCTAAGCACCATAATGTTTATCATGACAATAATAGCTCAGGGGATGAGACAAAAAAGTTACATGTCACTGAGCTTATTTGGCCTCCTGAGGCCAAATCTTCTGCTCGCTCTCACCTGCACTCGGCACAAAAAGGGAAAGTTCAGTTCACATTTAATGTTGCTAAGTGTGAGGGTTTAGGGATTTGTTGAATTACTTAAGAATGGTAACATTAAATTGTCACATACAATTCCCCGATATAAGAGTTAAAAGGACATATGTATTGTAAATGGCATGGCTCTTTTATTCATAACACCAAAGATTGTAATGTCTTCCGTCGACAAATACAATTGGCTATAAATGAAGGTCGATTGATATTTCAAGAGATAAAGATTTGCATGCCACATATCCCTGTCAGCACATTAGAGGCGATGAGCAAAAAAGTCTTGGTTCGGCCATGTGTGGTCGATAAAGGCAAAGGAAAAACATTATCATTGGTGACCCTCACATGCCAAATATATTACGTACAGTGGTTACTCGGAAGACTCTGCATGAAAGAAAGACCGGATGCGCCGGGGGGGGGCAAGCACGATCAGACACTTGATCACGGTCACCTATCCTGCGTACACCGGACGGTTCAAGAACTAAGTCCGAACAGTTTGGGACAGGCACAGACAGTCTGGCTATAAAGGTCGGACGGTCCATAGACAACCAGAAGCACCAGCGACCGCATACCATCAGACCACGGTGACCTAAATCAGGTATTAGGAAGCAAAACACTTAAAATATGCTTGGTCAGCTCAGTAGAGTCGACACGACTTTTGATTAGCTGCTTGCTAAATATATGATGAAGAAGGTCATTCCACACAACCGACCAATAAAACAAAGTCAAAAAGGCGATTTACACGAAAGCAAAGGCCAACTAAATCGACCCAAAAAGTGTTGCAACCAAGATCGCCTGGTCATCCTCCTCTAGGGATGTCATGGTGCGTTCCAGTATATTCATCGCTGATGTGTTGTCCTACTCAAGTGTGGGGTGGTACGACGATGAATCTATATTACTACCCTAATCCATTTGCTTATTTGGGCTGGGGGACACCACAAGTTTTTGTCTATTGACATGTTGATTAGGTAGACATAGCCAAAGAGGATGCAATCTAGAATAGCTTCTATGCATCAAAGTGAAAGGGAAATGTGTCCTTGGGCCATTTCTAAGTATTTTGGTGATTGAGTGCCAACGCAAGTGCTTTTGTGTTAATCTATGCAAAGTGGTGGACAAAGTGCAAATCATGTCAAAAGGTATGTTTCCCAGACTTAGTACATTGTTTTAGAGACTAATGTATTGTGTCTAAGTGCTGGAAACAGGAAAAGAACAATTGGAAATGTCTTGGCTCGAGCAGCCAAGACTTTGCTCAGTCTGGGAGCACCGGACTGTCCGGTGGTGCACCGGACAGTGTCCGGTGCGCCAGGCTGGCTCGTGCGAACTCGCTGCTCTCGGGATTTCATCGGCGGCGTATGACTATAATTCACCGGACTGTCCGGTGTGCACCGGACTGTCCGGTGAGCCAACGGTCGGCCGGGCCAACGGCCGGCTGCGCGATCTGCGCAAGACACGTGGCCGAGCCAACGGTCGGGAGGGGGCACCGGACAGTGTCCGGTGCGCCAACGGCTCCCAGGCGCCAACGGTCGGCTTCACCGGGAAAGGAAAGAAATCCGCACCGGACAGTGTCCGGTGTGCACCGGACTGTCCGGTGCGCCAGGCGACAGAAGGCAAGATTTGCCTTCCAGGAATGCTCTCAACGGCTCCTAGCTGCCTTGGGGCTATAAAAGGGACCCCTAGGCGCATGGAGGAGTACACCAAGCATTCTCTAAGCATTCCTAAGCACTAAGACATCGATTCCGCGCTTTTGATTCCTTGCGATAGCAATTAGAGCTCTAGTTGAGTTGTGAACTCATTGAGTTGTGTTGTGAGCTCTTGTTGCGACTTGTGTGCGTGGTGTTGCTTATCCCTCCCTTACTCCGTGCTTCTTTGTGATCATCTAAGTGTAAGGGCGAGAGGCTCCAAAGTGTGGAGATTCCTCGCAAACGGGATATAGTAAAAGCAAGCAAAACACCGTGGTATTCAAGTGGGTCTTTGGACCGCTTGAGAGGGGTTGATTGCAATCCTCGTTCGTTGGGACGCCACAACGTGGAGTAGGCAAGCGTTGGTCTTGGCCGAACCACGGGATAAACCTCTGTGCCATCTCTGTGATTGATCTCTTGTGGTTATTGTGTTTTGTTGAGACTCCTCTCTAGCCACTTGGCATTATTTGTGCTAACTCCTAATCAAGTTTTTGTGAGTTAAGTTTCAAGTTTTACAGGATCACCTATTCACCCCCCCTCTAGGTGCTCTCAATTGGTATCGGAGCCGTTCTCTTCAAGAAGGGACTAATCGCCCGAAGAGATGGATCCTAAGGGAAAGGAGATGGTGATCAACAATGAGAAGGAGTCTATCTTCAACGAGTCGAAAGATGACAAGCCCACCGACTCGGGCTCGGGCCACAAAAGAAAAGACGGGAGGAAGAAGAAGACAAGGCGCATCAAGGAGATAGTCTACTACGACAGCGACGAATCTTCCTCTTCCCAAAAAGACGACGACGACTACGAGAAAAAGAAAACGGTCAATTTGAACTTTTCTTTTGATTACTCTCGTATTCCTCAAAGTACAAATGCTCATTTGTTATCCATTCCACTTGGTAAACCTCCTCATTTTGATGGAGAGGACTACGGATTTTGGAGTCACAAAATGCGTAGTCACTTGTTCTCTCTCCATCCTAGCATATGGGAGATAGTCGAGAGTGGAATGAAATTTGATAGCTCAGATAGCCCTTTGTTTATCAATGAACAAATTCATAAAAACGCACAAGCTACTACTGTGTTGCTAGCCTCATTGTGCAGGGATGAGTACCATAAGGTGAGCGGCTTGGACAATGCCAAGCAGATCTGGGACACCCTCAAGATCTCACATGAGGGCAACGACGTCACCATGCTCACCAAGATGGAGTTGGTGGAAGGCGAACTTGGGAGATTCGCTATGATAAGGGGGGAGGAGCCAACCCAAACATACAACCGGCTCAAGACCCTTGTCAACAAGATAAGGAGCTATGGAAGCACGCGATGGACGAACCACGACGTCGTCCGCCTAATGCTAAGGTCCTTTACTGTTCTTGATCCTCATCTTGTGAACAATATTCGTGAGAATCCTAGGTACACCAAGATGACGCCCGAGGAGATACTTGGAAAGTTCGTAAGCGGGGGGATGATGATCAAGGAGGCTAGATACGTGGATGATGCATTGAATGGCCCAATCCAAGAGCCTCAAACTATCGCTCTCAAAGCAACGAGAAGCAAGGAGGCGTTACCGAGCAAGGTGGCTCAAATTGAGGCGGCCGGGCTTAATGATGAAGAAATGGCCCTCATCATCAAGCGCTTCAAGACGGCGCTAAGGGGTCGCAAGGAGCATCCCAACAAGATCAAGACGAAGGGGAAGCGCTCATGCTTCAAATGTGGTAAGATTGGTCACTTTATCGCTAATTGTCCCGATAATGATAGTGACCAGGAAAAGAAGAGTGGAAAATGGGAAAAGAAGAAGAATTACAAGAAGGCAAAGGGCGAGGCACATATTGGAAAGGAGTGGGATTCAGATTGCTCCACATCCGACTCCGACAACGAAGGACTCGCCGCCACCGCCTTCAACAAGTCATCCCTCTTTCCCAACGAGCATCACACATGCCTCATGGCTAAGGAGAAGAAAGTAAGTACTCGAAACTCTACTTATGCTTCTTCTAGTGAGGATGAGTCTAGTGATGATGATGAAATATACTATTCATGCTTATTTAAGGGCTTAGATAGATCTAAGATTGACAAGATTAATGAATTGATTGATGCTTTAAATGATTAGAATAGGCTACTAGAAAAGCAAGAGGATCTTTTGTATGAAGAACATGATAAGTTTGTAGACGCTCAAAAATCCCTTGCATTAGAAATTAAGAGGAATGAAATACTTGCTTGTGAGTTGTCTACATGCCATGATTCTATTTCTAACTTAAAGAGCATAAATGATGATTTGAATGCTAAGTTAAAAATAACTAGTAAATCAACATCTTGTGTAGAAAATGATGTTATTTGCAATAGGTGTAAAGATTTTGATATTGATGCTTGTAGTGAACACATAGCCTCTATTGCAAAATTAAATGATGAAATTGCTAATCTTAATGCCCAACTTAAGACTAGCAAAAGTGAATTTGACAAATTAAAATTTGCAAGGGATGCCTACACAATTGGTAGACACCCCTCAATTAAGGATGGTCTTGGCTTCAAGAGGGAAGTCAAGAACTTAACAAGCCATAAGGCTTCCATCTCCGCAAAGAAGAAAGGGAAGGCCCCTATGACTAGTAATGCTAAAAAGAACCATGCCTTCATGTACCATGATAGGAAATTTTCTAGAAATGTTCATGATGATAGGAGTTGTAATGCTTACAATTCAAATACCATGGTTGCTTCTAGTTCTTCTATTATGCATGATAGAAATTTGGCTAGGAGAAATGTTATTAATCACATGCCTAGAAGAAATGTTGTTCATGTTCCTAGGAAAATAATTAATGAACATTCTACAATTTATCATGCTTGTAATGCTTCATTTGCAATTTATAGAAAGGATAGAAAGGTGATTGCTAGGAAATTAGGGGCAAAATGCAAGGGAGATAAAACTTGCATTTGGGTCCCTAAGACAATTGTGACTAACCTTGTAGGACCCAACAAGAGTTGGGTACCTAAGACCCAAGCCTAAATTTGCCTTGCAGGTTTATGCATCCGGGGGTTCAAGCTGGATTATCGACGACGGATGCACAAAGCACATGACGGGGGAGAAGAAGATGTTTACCTCCTACGTCAAGAACAAGGATCCCCAAGATTCAATCATATTCGGTGATGGGAATCAAGGCAAGGTGAAAGGCTGAGGCAAAATTGCAATATCAAATGAGCACTCTATATCTAATGTGTTTTTAGTTGAGTCTCTTGGATATAATTTGTTATCTGTTAGTCAATTATGCAATATGGGATATAATTGTCTATTCACAAATGTAGATGTGTCTGTCTTTAGAAGAAGTGATGGTTCACTAGCTTTTAAGGGTGTATTAGACGGCAAACTTTACTTAGTTGATTTTGCAAAAGAGGAGGCCGGTCTAGATGCATGCTTAATTGCTAAGACTAGCATGGGCTGGCTGTGGCATCGCCGCTTAGCACATGTGGGGATGAAGAACCTTCACAAGCTTCTAAAGGGAGAACACGTGATAGGTCTAACTAATGTGCAATTCGAAAAAGATAGACCTTGTGCAGCTTGTCAAGCAGGTAAACAAGTGGGAGGAGCACATCACACCAAAAATGTGATGACCACATCAAGACCTTTGGAGATGCTTCACATGGACCTCTTCGGACCCGTCGTCTATCTAAGTATAGGAGGAAGTAAGTATGGTCTTGTTATAGTTGATGACTTTTCCCGCTTCACTTGGGTATTCTTTTTGCAGGAAAAATCTGAAACCCAAGGGACCCTCAAGCGCTTCCTAAGGAGAGCTCAAAACGAGTTTGAGCTCAAAGTGAAGAAGATAAGGAGCGACAATGGGTCCGAGTTCAAGAACCTTCAAGTGGAGGAGTACCTTAAGAAGGAAGAGATCAAGCACGAGTTCTCCGCTCCCTACACACCACAACAAAATGGTGTGGTAGAGATGAAGAACAGGATGCTTATAGACATGGCAAGGACGATGCTTGGAGAGTTCAAGATCCCCGAGCGCTTTTGGTCAGAAGCTGTGAACACGGCTTGCCACGCCATCAACAGGGTCTACCTTCATCGCCTCCTCAAGAAGACGTCGCATGAGCTCCTAACCGGTAACAAACCCAATGTTTCGTATTTTCGAGTTTTTGGGAGTAAATGCTACATTCTAGTGAAGAAGGGTAGGAATTCCAAATTTGCTCCCAAAGCCGTAGAAGGGTTTTTGTTAGGTTATGACTCAAATAAAAAGGCGTATAGAGTCTTCAACAAATCATCGGGTTTGGTTGAAGTCTCTAGCGATGTTGTATTTGATGAGACTAATGGCTCTCCAAGAGAGCAAGTTGTTGATTGTGATGATGTAGATGAAGAAGAAGTTCCAACGGCCGCAATACGCACCATGGCGATTGGAGATGTGTGACCACAGGAACAAGATGAGCAAGATCAACCTTCTTCCTCAACAATGGTGCAACCCCCAACTCAAGATGATGAACAGGAAACGTGTGATCAAGGGGGAGCACAAGATGATCATGTAATGGAGGAAGAAGCACAACCGGCACCTCCAACCCAAGTTCGAGCGATGATTCAAAGGGATCATCCCGTCGACCAAATTTTGGGTGATATTAGCAAGGGAGTAACTACTCGATCTCGATTAGTTAATTTTTGTGAGCATTACTCCTTTGTCTCTTCTATTGAGCCTTTTAGGGTAGAAGAGGCCTTGCTAGATCTGGACTGGGTGTTAGCCATGCAGGAGGAGCTCAACAACTTCAAAAGAAATGAAGTTTGGACACTGGTGCCTCGTCCCAAGCAAAATGTTGTGGGAACCAAGTGGGTGTTCCGCAACAAGCAAGACGAGCACGGGGTGGTGACAAGGAACAAGGCACGACTTGTGGCAAAAGGTTATGCCCAAGTCACAGGTTTGGACTTTGAGGAGACTTTTGCTCCTGTGGCTAGGCTAGAGTCCATTCGTATCTTGCTAGCATATGCCGCTCACCATTCCTTCAGGTTGTTCCAAATGGATGTGAAGAGCGCCTTCCTCAACGGGCCAATCAAGGAGGAGGTGTACGTGGAGCAACCCCCTGGCTTCGAGGATGAACGGCACCCCGACCACGTGTGTAAGCTCTCTAAGGCGCTCTATGGACTTAAGCAAGCCCCAAGAGCATGGTATGAATGCCTTAGATACTTTTTAATTGCTAATGCTTTCAAGGTTGGGAAAGCCGATCCAACTCTTTTTACTAACACTTGTGATGGTGATCTTTTTGTGTGCCAAATTTATGTCGATGACATAATATTTGGCTCTACTAACCAAAAGTCTTGTGAAGAGTTTAGCAGGGTGATGACTCAGAAATTCGAGATGTCGATGATGGGCGAGTTAAGCTACTTCCTTGGGTTCCAAGTGAGGCAACTCAAGGATGGAACCTTCATCTCCCAAACGAAGTACACACAAGATTTGATCAAGAGGTTTGGGATGAAGGACGCCAAGCCCGCAAAGACTCCGATGGGAACCGACGGACACACCGACCTCAACAAAGGAGGTAAGTCTGTTGATCAAAAAGCATACCGGTCTATGATAGGGTCTTTACTTTATTTGTGTGCTAGTAGACCGGATATTATGCTTAGTGTATGCATGTGTGCTAGATTTCAATCTGATCCAAGGGAGTGTCACTTAGTGGTCGTGAAGCGAATTCTTAGATATTTAGTCGCTACGCCTTGTTTCGGGATCTGGTATCCAAAGGGTCTACCTTTGACTTGATTGGATATTCAGATTCCGACTATGCTGGATGTAAGGTCGATAGGAAGAGTACATCGGGGATGTGCCAATTCCTAGGAAAGTCCCTGGTGTCATGGAGTTCTAAGAAACAAACCTCCGTTGCCCTATCCACCGCTGAGGCCGAGTACGTTGCCGCAGGACAGTGTTGCGCGCAACTAATTTGGATGAGGCAAACCCTCAGGGACTTTGGCTACAATTTGAGCAAAGTCCCACTCCTATGTGATAATGATAGTGCTATCCGCATGGCGGATAATCCTGTTGAACACAGCCGCACAAAGCACATTGACATCCGGCATCACTTTTTGAGAGACCACCAGCAAAAGGGAGATATCGAAGTGTTTCATGTTAGCTCCGAGAACCAGCTAGCCGATATCTTTACCAAGCCTTTAGATGAGCAGACCTTTTGCAAGCTGCGTAGTGAGCTAAATGTCTTAGATTCGCGGAACTTGGATTGATTTATAGCATACATGTGTTTATGCCTTTGATCATGTTCCTTATGCATTTTGTTGTTTATTTATGGTGCTCAAGTTGTACAAGCACTCCCCGGACCTTACAAGTCTATTTGCAAGTGATGCACAAATTTAGGGGGAGATGTGCTACAACTTGACCATTTGAGACTAACTGTGTGCTTGAGCTTGCTTGATTTAGTCTCAAGGGGGATTGAAAGGGAAAAGGTGGACTTGGACCATGCAAGACTTCCACTGCACTCCGATGAGAGGGTAACTTATTCCAAGTTCATCGTTATGATCTTATTGCCTTTTACTCTTAGTTGAAGATTTTTGGTGAGGCAATGGGGTTAAAGGGCCAAAGTTGATCCCGTTTTGGTGCTTGATGCCAAAGGGGGAGAAAATAAGGCTAAAGCAATAAATGGATCAGCTACCACTTGAGAATTTTGAAAATAATAGAATAGAGCTTTTGTTTTGTCAAAATACTCTTATTGGCTCTTTTTGTCAAAAGTTGGCTTCTTGTGGGGAGAAGTGTTGATTATGGGAAAAAGGGGGAGTTTTTGAAATCTTGAATCAATTTCTCTTGGAACGACTCTCTTCATGTCTTAACAAGTGTGTTTGACTTAGAGATAGAAATTTGAGTTTGATTTGCAAAAACAAACCAAGTGGTGGCAAAGAGTGATCCATATATGCCAAAAATGAATCAAAACAATTTTGAGTTCTCATTTGCATTGATATTGCACTTGTTCTAGTTGCTTTATGTTGTGTTGGCATAAATCACCAAAAAGGGGGAGATTGAAAGGGAAATGTGCCCTTAGGCCATTTCTAAGTATTTTGGTGATTGAGTGCCAACGCAAGTGCTTTTGTGTTAATCTATGCAAAGTGGTGGACAAAGTGCAAATCATGTCAAAAGGTATGTTTCCCAGACTTAGTACATTGTTTTAGAGACTAATGTATTGTGTCTAAGTGCTGGAAACAGGAAAAGAACAATTGGAAATGTCTTGGCTCGAGCAGCCAAGACTTTGCTCAGTCTAGGAGCACCGGACTGTCCGGTGGTGCACCGGACAGTGTCCGGTGCGCCAGGCTGGCTCGTGCGAACTCGCTCCTCTCGGGATTTCATTGGCGGCGTACGGCTATAATTCACCGGACTGTCCGGTGTGCACCGGACTGTCCGGTGAGCCAACGGTCGGCCGGGCCAACGGCCGGCTGCGCGATCTGCGCAAGACACGTGGCCGAGCCAACGGTCGGGAGGGGGCACCGGACAGTGTCCGGTGCGCCAACGGCTCCCAGGCGCCAACGGTCGGCTTCGCCAGGAAAGGAAAGAAATCCGCACCGGACTGTCCGGTGCGCCAGGCGACAGAAGGCAAGATTTGCCTTCCAGGAATGCTCTCAACGGCTCCTAGCTGCCTTGGGGCTATAAAAGGGACCCCTAGGCGCATGGAGGAGTACACCAAGCATTCTCTAAGCATTCCTAAGCACTAAGACATCGATTCCGCGCTTTTGATTCCTTGCGATAGCAATTAGAGCTCTAGTTGAGTTGTGAACTCATTGAGTTGTGTTGTGAGCTCTTGTTGCGACTTGTGTGCGTGGTGTTGCTGTGATTTCGTGTCTTGAGTGTGTTGCTTACCCCTCCCTTACTCCATGCTTCTTTGTGATCATCTAAGTGTAAGGGCGAGAGGCTCCAAAGTGTGGAGATTCCTCGCAAACGGGATATAGTAAAAGCAAGCAAAACACCGTGGTATTCAAGTGGGTCTTTGGACCGCTTGAGAGGGGTTGATTGCAACCCCCGTCCGTTGGGACGCCACAACGTGGAGTAGGCAAGCGTTGGTCTTGGCCGAACCACGGGATAAACCTCTGTGCCATCTCTGTGATTGATCTCTTGTGGTTATTGTGTTTTGTTGAGACTCCTCTCTAGCCACTTGGCATTATTTGTGCTAACTCTTAATCAAGTTTTTGTGAGTTAAGTTTCAAGTTTTACAGGATCACCTATTCACCCCCCTCTAGGTGCTCTCACAAAGTTCTATCAAATATTTAAATTATCTAATCACAAGACCTGATGACTTGCATTGAGTTGAGTCCTTACTTCGGGAACAAAATAACTCATGAGATCTATTGTTTTCGAAGTGCGCTGGTGCTTTTGGTTCGCCAAGCTCCACTAAAAGGTAGGGGCATGTGTTGAACACCAAAAGTAGTGGACGGTCTGTCCCTAAGACCCATACGGTTCGGGCCCACATGATTAGATTGACTCAGGCGATCATCCTTATCTCATGTGTGGTTATCCATCTAATCATGTGGGATCTATTGGCTATTGCCTAGGAACGGGTCCAGACCTCCCCTATACATATGAAAGGGTACGACCGATTAAGAACCCCTAAACACATTCTAATCGAACCAATCAACTTTATTTACTTTTCTTTATCATTCTGCCCTAGGAGTAGATGTAACATAGCTCTAGTTGTAGATTTCCGCATATCCACCTCCATCCCTATTTGACTCTACGTCATCTAGATCCGTCTTGGCTGGCCTGCTGACCCCAAAACGACCATAGGATCTTACCCCTCCTAGGGGACAAGATCCACTTCATTCAAGATCTAATCCTCAGAGTGAACTCGAATGCCCTAGGTGGCTCTACGTCATTTGGGGACGACCCTGGGATCTTACCCATCCTGGGGCAAGATCCACTTCACTCAAGATCTCTTCCTTGACTTAATTTCTTAATTCCTAGGCAACTCTACATCGTCTGGGGACGTCCTAGGTGAACTGTTGTCCTAGAGCACCCTAAGATCTCTTCCCTAGAGGGTTAGATCTAGGTTCCTACGAGGAGGAAGATGGCCTACGCCATTGCAGACCATCTGACCTAGAGCGTGGATCGTCTGGAGCGACGCAGGGAAGGAACCACTCATGCTGCCAGGTCATGCACCGTCTGGCCCTAGGTCATGGACCATCCGCGCCGCCATAGAGGGCATCACCAGGAGGTACACCCCTAGTGTTTGGTGACCAGATCAACACCGACAACTCCCCTTTCCTCGATTTCAGTACACACAAGTATCTATTAGTTGTAGAAAAAATGGTAATGGATGATAAATAGGTATGAGAAATGATGTTTAACGGTTGTAGTGGTGTATATGGGAAGAATTTAGGGGAACCACTATAGAGAGTGGAGATATAAAATAAGAGAGAATGCTGACTTGGCGGGATATAGGGGGAGAAATATAGAGGAGACCATTGAAGACAGGCTAGAACTATCTTCAATATTTCTCGCAACCTGCCCTCTTCACGCCTGTAGAGGCTACATCATCACGCCAATTGGTTCATCGACACCCCTACCTCCTCCACAACCTGTGACAGTGATAGCTTCTAGCACAGTACACTGCCAAATGTGGGGGTGTGATAGCTAGCCCCTAGCGTCGATGCTCTTGCGAAGTGTTTGTTAGTGTAGAAAAAACTGATGCGTAATAGATGGTGAATAAATATGGAAAGTGATATTTTATGGAGGTAGTGGGATATAGGGAGAGAATTTAGAGGGAACAACTGTAGGGGTGGAGATATAGGGGAAGAGAGATTGCTGATATGGCAGAATAATGAGATATAGGGGAAAATTATAGAGGACACCAGTGGACTCTCTTCACTGGTTGCTACTTGTTTCCCCCTCTCCTATCACTGTTTGTACTATAGCGGCTACAGTACACCCATCCCAGCGTTCGTCGTAGCTCCCTTCCTCCACCTCTACGCTGTCGTTTGCTTCTCTCTCCCTCCAGATCGAGGGGAGCTCTACCCCAAGCCACGTGTAAATAGTGCAACGTGCAAACCATTTTAAACAAAAACAAAAAATAATATAGATGGTAGTTGAGTTAGTTGTAGGGAAATGTATAAAATAATAGTATGGTGGGTATAGAGGTATGATATAGGGAGAACCACTGTAGAAGATGGAGATATGAGGGGAGAGAGATTGTTGACATGACATGTGAGTGGGATATAGGCGGAAAAATATAGAGGCGACCGTTGAACAAAGTACTCTTAGACTGTCTGCAACGGTCTTCTCTAACATTTTCCCCCTATTGTGCACTATGCAGCCACCTCACTAGATTCCACTCCCTAATTTTCTCCTTCCTGCATCGGTTCTCCCTAAATTTTCCTTCTATACCCCACTAAAATCATAAAATATCATTTTCCAACCCTATTCATCATCTATTATCAATTTTTTCTCAACTAACAAACACTTGCATTGCATGGATAGTGAGGCAAGGGGACTGCATAGTGCTCCCCCACATCTGGCGGACTACTACGTGCACTGTTTGTACTGTTGTGTGCAGAGGAGAAAATAGTGTACGTCATTACAGGGTGTAGTGATGTTTTGTAGCCGCTGCAACACCGTCGGGGAGCGGACACGGCGAGCACTGCAACTAGTCTTAGGGCATCCTCCCTCCCACAATGTCTTATCCTACAACAAACACCCTTTGAAAGAATCTGTTGACTCTTGCATTGTGCAGTGTCCGGTGCACCCGCATAGAGATGGCAACCAGGACTTTTCAAATAGAGCTCCAACGGCTACTAGGTCCCTTGGGGCTATAAAAGGACCCCCTAGGCACATGGAGCTATTAACCAAGCACCCTTTGAGCACACTACAACTCCAAACCTCTGCGACCACGTTGTTGATTTGTTAGAGAGAGATTTCAGCGTGTTCTTGAGCTATGACTCTATCATTTTGATTTGTGCCCCCTCTCTTTTGCTTCTGTGCGTATTATTGCTGCAATGTGCTCTTCTATGTGTCTTTACTCCCCTCCTTACTTCGGTTTTGATTGTAATAATTTGTGTAAGGCGTGAGAGACTCCAATTTGTGGAGATTCCTCATAACGGATATTGATATAAGGAAGACAACTGTGGCACTCAAGTTTGATCTTTGGATCACTTGCGAGGGGTTGAGTGCAACCCTTGACCAAAGGAGGTCACCACAATGTGGAGTAGACATTGGCCAAACCACGATAAAAATCACTATGTCTCTTGTCTATTTTGATTATTGCTATCACTGTGTTCTCGAGTTCTCCACTCACTTGCTATATTGCTCCTAAGTTTAATACTCATCTTAAAGGAGCAATCAAGTGAAAAGTTCTTATTGCTTCTCTCTTCTCATCCTAACTTGGTTTTAGTTCTCACTAACACATATTATAAACAAAGTCTGTGTTGTTTAGAGTTAAATTTACAGGGTCGCCTATTCACCCCCCTTTAGGTGCTCTCACCCTTCAGTTGCTACAGCCACACATTGCTTACCATGTCTAGAGACGCCTCCATCACTCTACTATCTCTTAGTCTTTCTTGATTGTTTTAGCGCACACATGAATTGGTTCTTATCGGGTGTTTAGATTTGTTAGTTTGGGTTTGGGTGTTTGTCAGATTGTGTGTCGAAGGGGCATAGACAATGTGACAGCGTTAATTAAGGTTCCAATGGCAACCACATGTAATTGAAATGGTGAATAATAGATAGCAAGATTCAATTGATGGAAACCTTGTATTTTCATGGCGCATCAAGTGATTAACTACCAACATTCATTTACATCCATTAGACCATTATTGTTATGGCAACACAACCTTTAAGCTTAATATATCTTGTTAATGGATCCAAATGTTACTTAACGCATCTTGGTCTCTAAAGCCACAATTTTGCTAATTAAAAAAGTGGTCAAATGCAACCATGCTATTATAGCAGTTCAGCAGAACTGGTTACCCAATTCACAGTTGACCTAGGAATAGGTTGGGGTGGTGGGTGGATTGGGGGGACCAAGAGTAACTCCAATAGTTCTCTAAAAAAGCTCCCTAAACTCATGTTTAGCGAGTTGATAAATAGCCATTGGGAGTAAAAAATAGCTCAGTCTCCAATAGTTCCCCATATTTGCGGAGCATTTCAATTTGAACATAGTTTAGGCCTGCTTCTGTCGGACCTAATAGCAGGCTCGAGGGTAGAGGACGTTAAGGGCGGAGGAGAAGGCCTGTTGGCACCACTTGTTGGTGAGCGGCGGTCCGGCGATGCAACCTGTGGACGATAGTGGAGGAGAAGCTTCTGTTACGCGCGCCGGACCTAGTTGCCTTGCTTTGCAAAAAAGGGGAAAAGAGCACGTTGAACCTGGCTACCTCGTTGGGCAGAAAAAAGAAAAAAATAAGCACACATGTACGAAAAAATCACCGTCAGCTGCTTTTTGAGAGTGTCTATCGAGTTGCTAAATCTTGAGAATAAATAAAGTTGGATAGCAAGTAACTAAATTAAGCAAGTTGTCGGTGTTTCGAACCTAGTTTCGACAAGTAAATTTGTGTGTGCATTCTGGGCTCCGGATGGTGTGCGTGGTGGGCGCAAGATTTATACTGGTTCGGGCAGAACCTCCCTAAATCCAGTCTTCGGTGGCTTGCACTGCCGACACCTTTACTGATCAATGCTCGTAGTAGGGGTTACAAGTGGGCGAAAGAGGGAGGAGAGGCTCCCAAGTCCCTTGTTGTGGAGGAGGTGGAGCTAAGGGCTACAAAGTGGAGTCCTAACTATGTCTTGGCTTGGTGGCGGTGCTTCAACCTCTGGATCCTCGTCGGTGCGTCCTCCTTCTCCCATCCGTCTGTTGTCTTTGCGCCTGGGTGTCTGTCTGGGCGTCTCTCGGTTTTCCCCCGTCTGGGGGCCGACCTCCTCCTTTTATAGGCCAAGGAGGGGGTGGCCAACAGTGACTTCCTCAAGGAGTCATCGGACTATGGTAAAACTGAGGGTTCTACCCTGGTGAAACCACGTGTGTCCGTGGGCCCCACATGTGCCCCTGGCCCTCGGCGCGACTTGTCTTGTTGTGCCCTGCAAGAGGTCTGTGCACTCAGGCCTAGTCCCAAAAGGTCATGAGTGTGCCGCAGGCCGGGGTGCGCGAGCCATAAATGCATCGTAGTCCGAAGGGTTTGTAGGTTATGAGTGCACTGCAGTCCAAGGGGTTCGTAGGCCATGAGTGGGAGGCAAACCGGCGCCTCTGCCGTGGCTCGATGCTAGGCGAAGTTAATACGGCTAGTCACTTACGGTGGGTCGGTCGAGGGATCCACTTGCGTGGTTTGCCCGACCCCTCTATCTAGCTCCGCCATGTCCGACCCCGTGCTCGGTGCCACAGGATTCGTTCGGGGGTGGGTGCTTCCAAGGCAGATGTTTTCTTTCTCCTCTAGCTGACCGACGGCTCCTAGTCGCCGGTCTTTTTCCTAACGCGCTCGCTGACCGATGGACCCTAAGTGTATTTAAAGAACTATTGGGTGAATCAATTTTTCCGTTCACTTATTAGGGTTGATGTAATGTAGGCAAGCTGTAATACACAAAAATGCAAACATAGCAGATACTTTGTGTTTCTTCTTCTATTCCAGGGAATTTTGAATGTACTCAATGAAGATATATAAACACAAAAAAAAACTTTTCTCCACTTGCTTTTGTACTGTTCACAAAATATAATTATGATTTAACACCCATACACCCTTCACATAGGAGCTCGATTTACTTATTACTAAGAACCCAACTCCACTAAAAAGTTAAGACTCCGAAACCAAAATTCCAGAACCAATGCGTTTGAACCGATTTTTCTATCCATTATAGCATGGAAACTACTGGATTCCGACTATCACTGGCGAGGTATTGGATCAGGGAATGGTGGAAATGGATCGTTCTTGGGCTTTCGTTCACCCGGCGGACCTGCAAGGCCAAGATCAAGGTCGTATTAGCGAATATGAGCCAATAATCGTTTCCATTCGCTATGCCAATCTGAAAAGCTATGGCGGTCAGTATCTAGAATGCTTAAAATTTAATTGCAATTTTAAAAGAAACTACTCCCTCCGATCTAAAATATTAGTCATTTTAGCTCTTGATCTTTATATATATATATTCAAATGGATGATAATGAATCAAGACATATATATAAATTAAATATATTAATTATTATTCAAATGGATGATGACGAATCAAGACACATATATAAATTAAATACATTAATTATTGTATGAATCAACTAAAAAATAGAACAGAGGAATTATTAAAATTGAATTCTATTACAATGGTTGCTTCTACCGTTCATACTCATGTTTTCGTAACTAACCACTTAATCTACTCAAATACATTTATATTAGTCCATCTAATTTTATCCAAAGTCAATTCGTTTAAGTTACTACTTTCACTAACAATACCTTAAATGATTCAGTATTATCTTATTTCAGAAAGCTACGTCACTTCTAGAATTTGAAATTACCTTGAGGGCCAATGATTTTCTTGAGTGTCACACCAAAGGAAGTGTAGTTTCTTTGGTTGCGGACGTAAACCTCTATGGAAATATATATTCTTGAGTGTCAGATTAAGCCGCCAAGGTAACTGATCATTTTCTTAAGTGCTAACCTAAACCACCAAGATAATCCTATGTTTCCTCGAGTGTTATTACAAATCACCGAGGTAATTGCTCATTTCCTTAGATGTTATTTAAAACCATCAAGATAATTCGTAGTTTTTTTTATATACATTTGAAACTGCCAAGGCAATTCATACGTTCTTAGGTGTAACTAAAAATTCCTAAGAAAACTCTCAGAGCCTCCATTGTTTTTTTGAATTTTTGGGATGACATCAGACGGAGATTCTTTCTACATCAACGTTATAGTATTGGACAAGTAAAAAAATTCAGCTCAAAATTCTTATATTTTAAAACCATTTTATAATCTCAAATATTCATTACACAATTCAACGAAGCGAATACACAAAAGAAAAGAATAATTCATTTAGTCACAAGTGCAGTGGCAAGTATGTTTCAACACGTAGCTTAGACTGATACAGCTGCAATCTATAGAGACAAAAAAATACTATAGAAATAGTAAAAAATCGGTACGGATTAAAGCCAAATGAACATGCTGTTGGCAAGATAAAGGTGGATGATTTAACAATTTTGTTGTTGATATTTTAACATCGAACATCATAGTCCTCGGCTGATTGGCGGTCTAAGACGACTTGTAGGTAATAAGGGACACTTACTAATTGCATCCCTTACCTTGCGGTGGAGCAGCCGGACAATCACTGCCTGGAGTCGTAGCTGGAGGGTCGCTACCTGGAGCAGCCGCCGGAGGCTTAACCTCCGTAGCAGCAGCTGGAGTGGCAGGAGGGTTGCCGACTGGAACGGAAGCCCGGCTGCGGTTATCATTTGCCATTTGCTCTCGATCGGCACACAAGCACAAACTGAAGGAGATGGCTGCCTCGTTCTGTTTGTTGCAAGGCTATTTAAGCACCTGAACATGAGAGCTACTGCTACCTGCCCTTGACAAATTCCAGCACCGCGGACCCCTCGACTGGTGGAGGTGGAATCTCAACATACTAATCTTAGTTTGAAGTCTACGCACACTAAATTAGTTTTTCCCCTTCTCTTCCCTTTATTTATTCAGCCGCGTCTCTCTACGCCCCTTGATGACTTGGTCTCTACGCGTTCCCTTGTCAGCCGAGGTCGGTCCCTTTTCGGTGAAATTTGCAAAAAGAATCCTAAGAGCATCTCTGACAGACTTGTCGGGACCATAATTAGGGGTACCCTCAAGACTCCTAATTCTCAGCTGGTAACCCCATCAGCACAAAGCTGCAAAGGCCTGATGGGTGCGACTAAGTTAAGGATCGGTCCATTCGAGGGACTCGATCACGCCTCGCCCGAGCCCAGCCTCGGACAAGGGTAGCCGACCCTGGAGGATCTACGTCTCGCCCGAGACCCCCCTCCAGCAACGGACACACTTTCGGCTCGCCCGAGGCCCAGTCTTCGCCAAGAAGCAACCTTGGCCAAATCGCCACGCCAACCGACCAAATCGCATGGGCATTTAATGCAAAGGTGGCCTGACACCTTTATCCTGACGCACGCCCTCCAGTCGACAGAGCCGAAGTGACCGCAGTCACTTCGCCGCTCCACTGACCGGTCTGACAAGAGGACAGCGCCGCCTGCGTCGCCCCGACTGCTGTGCCACTCGACAGAGTGAGGCTGACAGCAACCAAGTCCGGCCTCAGGCGCCATAGGAAACTCCGCTCCGCCCGACCCAGGGCTCGGACTCGGGCTCAGCCCCGAAAGACGACGAACTCCGTTCCGCCCGACCCAGGGCTCGGACTCGGGCTCAGCCCCTGAAGACGACGAACTCCGCTTCGCCCGACCCCAGGGCTCGGACTCGGGCTCAGCCCCGGAAGACGACGAACTCCGCTCCGCCCGACCCCAGGGCTCGGACTCGGGCTCAGCCCCGGAAGACGACGAACTCCGCTCCGCCCTACCCCAGGGCTCGGACTCGGGCTCAGCCCTGGAAGACGACGAACTCCGCTCCGCCCGACCCCAGGGCTCGAACTCGGGCTCAGCCCCGGAAGACGACGAACTCCGCTTCGCCCGACCCCAGGGCTCGGACTCAGCCCTGGCCTCAGCTGACGGTCTCCGCCTCGCCCGACCCAGGGGCTCGGATTCGACCTCGGCCTCTGAAGACAGGCTCGACCTCGACCTCGGAGGAGCCTCCACATCGCCCAACCTAGGGCACGGACCGACCACGTCAACAGGAGGCGCCATCATTACCCTACCCCAAGCTGACTCAGGCTACGGGGAACAAGACCGGCGTCCCATCTGGCTCGCTCCGCCAGACAAGTAATGATGGCGCCCCGCACGCTCTATGACGACGGCGGCTCTCAGCCCCCTTACGGAAGCAAGAGGACGTCAGCAAGGACTCGACAGCCCCGATAGCTGTCCTTCCGCCAGGCTCCAGCGCTCTTCCGACGACCACGACACCACACGAACCGGGTGCCAAAACCTCTCCGGCTGCCACGATGGCATGTACTTAGGGCGCTAGCTCTCCTCCGCTAGACACGTTAGCACACTGCTACACCCCCATTGTACACCTGGATCCTCTCCTTGCGCCTATAAAAGGAAGGACCAGGGCCCTCTTACAGAGGGTTGGCCGCGCGGGGAAGGACGGGACAGGCGCTCGCGTGAGGCCGCTCGCTCCCTCCCGCGTGGACGCTTGTAACCCCCTACTGCAAGCGCACCCGACCTGGGCGCGGGACAAACACGAAGGCCGCGAGATTTCCACCTCTCACGCCCGTCTCCCTCCGGCTGCCTCCCCCCTTCGCGCTCCGTCTCGCGCCGACCCATCTGGGCTGGGGCACGCGACGACAATTTACTCGTCGGTCCAGGGACCCCTCGGTCTCGAAACGCCGATAGTTGGCGCGCCAGGTAGGGGCCTGCTGCGTGTTGACGAACAGCTTCCCGTCAAGCTCCAGATGGGCAGTCTCTAGCAACCTTTCCAGCCCGGGACGGTGCTCCATTTCGGGAGTCTTGAGTTCATGTCCCTCGACGACAGCTACGACATGATACTCCTTCCCCCGCCGTGCGGCAGCAACAATGGCGGCCGACAGCCCGCCCGCCGGCGGCGGAATCGACGACGTCTTCCCCGCGTGGTGGAAGAACAACATTCGAGCTCACCCCGTCCTCTCCCCCCGCCGATGGAGGAGGAGGCGGGGCAACCAAGGCCAAGCAGGAGGCGGCACCTCGTCGGCTGTCGAGCGAGTCGACGGCGCCGGCGCCCCGACGGGGGGCATGCCAAGCATCGACCTCGCGTCTGAGACGAAGACGAGCACCGTCTCCCCGCAACACGCCAATCCCAAGCAAACGGACGACGCCAGCACGCTCGCGAAGGACTTGCTGGGCGTCACCCTCGTACCTGAGATGATGGTGCAGTCAGTCCCTGACGTGACTTCGTCACCGCCCGTCGACCAAGAGGTACCAACCGATTCTCATCTCACGCCTTTTGGATTCAGCCTCGACCCGTCAAGCGGCTTCGCTTCGGCGGGCGCTCTCGTAGAGGCGAGTCCAAACCCTCTGGGGTATCGTATGCGGTCACCCTGGGACCGGCTGACGAACGTCTCGACCTACGGGCCCTCGGGGTCCGAGGAAGATGACGAGCCTGACTTCTGTTGGGATTTCTCCAGGCTTGGTAACCCCAGTGCCATGCGGGACTTTATGACCGCGTGTGACTACTGCCTTTCCGGCTGTTCTGACGGTAGCCGCAGCCTCGGCGACGAGGACTGCGGCCCAAGTCGTGAATGTTTCCACGTCGATCTAGGGGGTCCCTCCGAAGGCAACCATCTTGGTATGCCGGAGAACGGTGATCTCCCTAGGCCTGTGCCTCGCGTTGACATCCTACGGGAGCTAGCTGTGGTCCCCGTTCCGGCGGGGGGTCATGACCCACAGCTCGAGCAAATCCGCGGGGTGCAGGCCAGGCTCGACGAGGGAGCAGGAACACTTGAGCCGATCCGCCGGGACGTCGGGCAGGAATGGGCGGGCCAACCTCCAGCCGGGGAAGTGCGTCATCTACCCCAGGGCTTCCAGCACCACATCGCCGACGATGTCAGGATGAGGCCGCCACCCGCTTCCAGTGGAGTCGGCCAGAACCTGGCTGCAGCGGCAATGCTCCTCCGCGTGATGCCGGAGCCATCAACCACCGAGGGGCGGCGAATCCAGGGAGAGCTCAAGAATCTCCTGGAGAACGCCGCGGTCCGACGGGCCAAAAGCTCCGCCTCCCGAAGGCAGGGGTACTCCTCGGAACATCGCGCCGCGACTTCCCGATTCATGCGGGAAGCCTCGGTCCACACCGGGCGCACGCGCAACACAGCGCCTGCGGCCCCGGGTCGCCTCGGCAACGAGCACCATCACCGCAACCGTCGGGTCCACCTTGATGAGAGGGTGCGCCGAGGCTACCACCCCAGGCGTGGGGGACGCTACGACAGCGGGGAGGATCGGAGTCCCTCGCCCGATCCACCCGGTCCGCAGGCTTTCAGCCGTGCCATACGACGGGCGCCGTTCCCGACCCAGTTCCGAACCCCGACTACTATCACAAAGTACTCGGGGGAGACGAGACCGGAACTGTGGCTCGCGGACTACCGGCTGGCCTGCCAACTGGGTGGAACGGACGATGACAACCTCATCATCCGCAACCTCCCCCTGTTCCTCTCCGACACCGCTCGCGCCTGGTTGGAGCACCTGCCTCCGGGGCAGATCTCCAATTGGGACGACCTGGTCCAAGCCTTCGCCGGCAATTTCCAGGGCACGTACGTGCGCCCTGGAAACTCCTGGACCTCCGAAGCTGCCGACAGCAGCCGGGAGAGTCTCTCCGGGACTACATCCGGCGATTCTCGAAGCAGCGCACCGAGCTGCCCAACATCACCAATTCAGATGTCATCGGCGCGTTCCTCGCCGGCACCACCTGCCGCGACCTGGTGAGCAAGCTGGGTCGCAAGACCCCCACCCGGGCGAGCGAGCTGATGGACATCGCCACCAAGTTCGCCTCTGGCCAGGAGGCGGTTGAGGCTATCTTCCGGAAGGACAAGCAGCCCCAGGGCCGCCCACCGGAAGATGCCCCCGAGGCGTCAACTCAGCGCGGCGCCAAGAAGAAAGGCAAGAAGAAGTCGCAAGCAAAACACGACGCCGCCGACGCGGACCTTGTCGCCGCCGCCGAGTACAAGAACCCTCGGAAACCCCCCGGAGGTGCCAACCTTTTCGACAAGATGCTCAAGGAGCCGTGCCCCTATCATCAGGGGCCCGTCAAGCACACCCTTGAGGAGTGCGCCATGCTTCGGCGCCACTTTCACAAGGCCAGGCCACCCGTGGAGGGTGGCAGGGCTCGCGACGACAATAAGAAGGAAGATCACCAGGCAGGAGAGTTCCCCGAGGTCCGCGACTGCTTCATGATCTACGGTGGGCAAGCGGCGAACGCCTCGGCTCGGCACCGCAAGCAAGAGCGTCGGGAGGTCTGCTCGGTAAAGGTGGTGGCGCCAGTCTACCTAGACTGGTCCGACAAGCCCATCACCTTCGACCAAGCCGACCACCCCGACCGCGTGCTGAGCCCGGGGAAATACCCGCTCGTTGTCGACCCCGTCATCGGCGACGTCAGGCTCACCAAGGTCCTCATGGACGGAGGCAGCAGCCCCAACATCATCTACGCCGAGACCCTCGGGCTCCTGCGTGTTGATCTGTTCTCGGTCCGGGCAGGCGCTGCGCCTTTCCACGGGATCATTCCCGGGAAGCGCGTCCAGCCCCTCGGACAACTCGATCTTCCCGTCTGCTTTGGGACGCCCTCCAACTTGCGAAGGGAGACCCTCACGTTCGAGGTGGTCGGGTTCCGAGGAACCTACCACGCGGTACTGGGAGGCCATGCTACGCGAAGTTCATGGTCGTCCCCAACTACACCTACCTCAAGCTCAAGATGTCGGGCCCCAACGGGGTCATCACCGTTGGCCCCACGTACCGACAAGCGTTCGAATGCGACGTGGAGTGCGTGGAGTACGCCGAGGCCCTCGCCGAATCCGAGGCCCTCATCGCCGACCTGGAGAGCCTCTCGAAGGAGGTGCCAGACGTGAAGCGCCACGCCGGCAACTTCAAGCCAGCGGAGACGGTTAAATCCGTCCCCCTCGACCCCAGCAGCGACGCCTCCAAGCAGATCCGGATCGGCTCCGAGCTCGATCCCAAATAAGAAGCAGTGCTCGTCGACTTTCTCCGCGCAAACGCCGACATTTTCGCGTGGAGTCCCTCGGACATGCCCGACATACCGAGGGATGTCGTCGAGCACTCGCTGGATATCCGAGCTGGAGCCCGACCCGTGAAGCAACCTCTGCGCCGATTCGATGAAGAAAAGCTCAGAGCCATAGGCGAGAAGATCCACAAGTTAATGGAGGCAGGGTTCATCAAAGAGGTATTCCATCCCGAATGGCTTGCCAACCCTGTGCTTGTGAGAAAGAAAGGAGGGAAATGGCGGATGTGTGTAGACTACACCGGTCTAAACAAAGCATGTCCGAAGGTTCCCTACCCTCTGCCTCGCATCGACCAAATCGTGGACTCCACTGCAGGGTGCGAAACCCTGTCTTTCCTCGATGCCTACTCAGGGTATCACCAAATCAGGATGAAAGAGTCTGACCAGCTCGCGACTTCTTTCATCACACCCTTCGGCATGTACTGCTATGTCACCATGTCGTTCGGCTTGAGGAATGCGGGTGCGACGTACCAACAGTGCATGAACCATGTGTTCGGCGAACACATTGGCCGAACGGTCGAGGCCTACATCGATGACATCGTAGTCAAGACGAGGAAAGCCTCCGACCTCCTTTCTGACCTTGAAGTGACATTCCGATGTCTCAAGGCGAAAGGCGTGAAGCTCAATCCCGAGAAGTGCGTCTTCGGGGTTCCCCGAGGCATGCTCTTGGGGTTCATCGTCTCCGAGCGGGGCATCGAGGCCAACCCAGAGAAGATTGCGGCCGTCACCAGCATGGGGCCCATCAAGGACTTGAAAGGCGTACAGAGAGTCATGGGATGCCTTGCGGCCCTGAGCCGCTTCATCTCGCGCCTCGGCGAAAGAGGCCTGCCTCTGTACCGCCTCTTAAGGAAGGCGGAGTGCTTCACTTGGACCCCTGAGGCCGAGGAAGCCCTCAGGAACCTGAAGGCGCTCCTCACGAACGCGCCCATCTTGGTGCCTCCCGCTGCCGGAGAAGCCTTCTTGATCTACGTCGCCACGACCACTCAGGTGGTTAGCGTCGCGATTGTGGTTGAGAGACGAGAAGAGAGGCATGCATTGCCCGTCCAGAGGCCAGTCTACTTCGTCAGCGAGGTACTGTCCGAGACCAAGATCCGCTACCCACAAATTCAGAAGCTGCTATACGCGGTGATCCTGACGCGGCGGAAGTTGCGACACTACTTCGAGTCTCATCCGGTAACTGTGGTGTCATCCTTCCCCTTGGGGGAGATCATCCAGTGCCGAGAGGCCTCGGGTAGAATTGCGAAGTGGGCGGTGGAAATCATGGGCGAAGCGATCTCGTTCGCCCCTCAGAAGGCCATCAAGTCCTAGGTCTTGGCGGACTTCGTGGCTGAATGGGTCGACACCCAGCTCCCAATAGTTCCGATCCAACCGGAACTCTGGACCATGTTCTTCGACAGGTCGCTGATGAAGACAGGAGCAGGCGCAGGCCTGCTCTTCATCTCGCCCCTTGGGAAGCACCTACGCTACGTGCTACGCCTCCACTTCCCGGCGTCCAACAATGTGGCCGAGTACGAGGCTCTGGTCAACGGGTTGTGCATCGCCATCGAGCTAGGGGTCTGACGCCTCGACGCTCGCGGTGACTCGCAACTCGTCATCGACCAAGTCATGAAGAACTCCCACTGTCGCGACCCGAAGATGGAAGCCTACTGCGATGAGGTTCGGCGCCTGGAAGACAAGTTCTACGGGCTCGAGCTCAACCACATCGCCCGACGCTACAACGAGACTGCGGACGAGCTGGCTAAAATAGCCTCGGGGCGAACAACGGTTCCCCCGGACATCTTCTCCCGAGACCTACATCGACCCTCCGTCAAGACCGACGATATGCCCGAGCCCGAGAAGGCCTCGGCACAGCCCGAGACACCCTCGGCTTAGTCCGAGGTACCCTCGGCTCAGTCCGAGGCACCCTCGGCACAGCCCGATGTACCCTCGGCTCGGTCCGAGGCACCGTCGGCTCAACCCGAGGCACCCTCAGCTCAGCCCGAGGTACCCTCGACCCCCGAGGGTGAGGCACTGCGCATCGAGGAGGAGCGAAGCGGGGTCACGCCTAATCGAAACTGGCAGACCCCGTACCTGCAATATCTCCACCGAGGAGACTACCCCTCGACCAAGCCGAAGCTCGGCGGTTGGCGCGGCGCGCCAAGTCATTTGTCTTGCTGGGGGACGGGAAAGAGCTCTACCACCACATCCCCTCAGGCATCCTCCAGCGATGCATTTCGATCGCCGAAGGCCAGGAGCTCCTACAAGAGATACACTCGGGGGCTTGCGGCCATCACGCAGCACCTCGAGCCCTTGTCGGAAACGCCTTCCGACAGGGTTTTCTACTGGCCGACAGTGGTGGCCGACGCCACTAGAATTGTCCGCACCTGCGAAGGGTGTCAGTTCTACGCAAGGCAGACCCACCTGCCCGCTCAGGCCCTGCAGACGATACCCATCACCTGGCCTTTTGCTGTGTGGGGTCTGGACCTCGTCGGCCCCTTGCAGAAGGCACCCGGGGGCTACACGCACCTGTTGGTCGCCATCGACAAATTCTCCAAGTGGATCGAGGTCCGACCCCTAAACAGCATCAGGTCCGAACAGGCGGTGGCGTTCTTCACCAACATCATCCATCGCTTTGGGGTCCCGAACTCCATCATCACCGACAACGGCACCCAGTTCACCGGCAGAAAGTTCCTGGACTTCTGAGAGGATCACCACATCCAGGTGGACTGGGCCGCCGTGGCTCACCCCATGATGAATGGGCAAGTAGAGCGTGCCAACGACATGATTCTACAAGGACTCAAGCCTCAGATCTACAACGACCTCAACAAGTTTGGCAAGCGATGGATGAAGGAACTCCCCTCGGTGGTCTGGAGTTTGAGGACAACGCCGAGCCGAGCCACGGGCTTCACGCCGTTCTTTCTAGTCTATGGGGTCGAGGCCATCTTGCCCACAGACTTAGAATACGGTTCCCCGAGGACGAGGGCCTACGCCGACCAAAGCAATCAAGCTAGTCGAGAAGACTCATTGGACCAGCTGGAAGAGGCTCGGGACATGGCCTTACTACACTCGGCGCGGTACCAGCAGTCCCTGCGACGCTACCACGCCCGAGGGGTTCGGTCCCGAGACCTCCAGGTGGGCGACCTGGTGCTTCGGCTGCGACAAGACGCCCGAGGGCGGCACAAGCTCACGCCTCCCTGGGAAGGGCCGTTCATCATCGCCAAAGTTCTGAAGCCCGGAACGTACAAGCTGGCCAACAGTCAAGGCGAGGTCTACAGCAACGCTTGGAACATCCAACAACTACGTCGCTTCTACCCTTAAGATGCTTTCAAGTTGTTCGTATACCTCGTTCCCACGTAAAGTTTAGTCATCAAGGAAGGGTCAGCCTTGCCTCGGCAAAGCCCGACCCTCCCTCGGGGCTAAAAGGGGGGAACCCCCTCTGCGTCGAAATTTTCCTCGAAAAAAGATCCTTTCTGCCAGAATGTCTTTCGTGCTTTTCGATTACTTCGAAAGTGGATCCTGAAAACGGCGGAGTACACGTAAGCAGCCAAGGCTGACCGAGCCGAGGGACTCCTATGCCTCCAGGATACGGATACCTCACTCATCACCTTCTGCGATAAGTAACTCGCGTTCGGATAAGTGATTCCGTGGACCAAACAAGTCTTCACGCTTGAAAGCTCCTCTGCCGAAACGATTCTTCGGGCCTTCTCGACTGCGTCGGTGACAGAACCCTATGGATGGGTAAGAGTGCGCGTAAGCGGCGAGGCCGACCGAGCCGAGGGATTCCCACGCCCCCGGGATACGGATATCTCACTCATCTCCTTCCGTGAAAAGCAACTCTCGCTCGCACAGACAGTTCTGTTATCGGCAAAAAAGTCTAGATACTCGAAACAAGGGGAAAAAACGCAGCTTTACAACACGATGATGGTGTGTTTAGGCCTCGGCGGCCGCAGAAAATAGACACTACAAGATAATCCGACCCTGCAGGCTCGGATCTTGACAGTTGAAGGGAGCAGCAGCACCCTCGGCGTCAACCACACCTTCGGCGAGGTCCGACCTAGCCTCGGACGGCGGCGCAGTCGGAGAATCTCCACTCTGAAGGACGACAACATCACCACGCCCGGGCCATCACCGCCAGGGTCTTCTCTAGGAATCCGGCTCGAGTAGATGGCTCGGCCAGTCACCCCGAGGCCTCGGCCAGCTGTCCCCCGAAGACATCAGCCCGGCCCGAGGCCTCGGCAACTCAATTCCGGCGACGGTCCCACCAGTGGACGACCCGACCAGGCTCTGGCCGACCAAGTCTTCTTTTCGAGCCAACTTTGCCTCTGTCCGTGCTGACACCGCTACCCCTGGCTTCGGCTCATCAAAGAGCGGCCGAGGGGTTCCTTTAACTAAGCAAGAGAAGCCTCGGACAGCAAGGCCGACCGAGCCGAGGGACTCCTACGCCTCCGGGATACGGATACCTCACTCGTCACCTTTGCACGGGGCGACTCACGCTTGGTGAAGCGGTTCAGATAACCAATAGGCGAGTCTTAGTGCTCGAGAATGAGGAAAAAACACGGCTCTGCGCCAAAAATACATACATGTTCAGGCCCCGACATCCACAATGAACAAAAGACCGGCATTCAAGGTGCCATTACAAACGGAACTCCGGTTCCGTCCCCGCGGGTATGAACAACCTCCACACCGGGGAGCCTGCGGGGCGACAAGTTCCGGGCGACTCGCCAGCGACCTCTGCAGCAGCAGCTATGGTCCCAGGACGGACGCGGCCACCGGAAGGCTCTCGTTCGCGTCCCCGCTCAAGGGACGCGAACCAGACATCAAAGCCAAAGAGCCGGAATCACACCAGCTGGCCCTCCGCCAGGCTCCATCGCTCCTCCGACGGCCACGACATCACACCAGCTGGGTGCCAAAATCTCTCTGGCTGCCACATCGGCATGTACTTAGGGCGCTAGCTCTCCCCTGCTAGACACGTAGCACTCTGCTACACCCCCCATTGTACACCTGGATCCTCTCCTTACGCCTATAAAAGGAAGGACCAGGGCCCTCTTAGAGAGGGTTGGCCGCGCGGGGACAAGGATGAGACAGGCGCTCTCTTGGGGCCGCTCGCTTCCCTCTCCCACGTGGACACTTGTAACCCCCTACTGCAAGCGCACCCGACCTGGGCGCGGGACGAACACGAAGGCCGCGGGATTCCCACCTCTCTCACGCCGGTCTCCGGCCGCCTCGCTTCTCCCCCCTTCGCGCTCGCCCTCGCGCTCGACCCATCTGGGCTGGGGCACACGGCGACGCTCACTCGTCGGCCCAAGGGACCCCCCGGTCTCGGAACGTCGACAGTTGGCGCGCCAGGTAGGGGCCTGCTGCGTGTTGACGAACAGCTTCCCGTCAAGCTCCAGATGGGCAGTCTCCAGCAACCTTTCCAACCCGAGACGGTGCTCCGTTTCGGGAGTCTTGAGTTCATGTCCTTCGACGGTAGCTACGACATGATACTCCTTCCACCGCCGCGCGACAACGACAATGGCGGCCGACAGCCCGCCCGCCGGCGGCGAAATCAACGACGTCTTCCCCGCGTGGTGGAAGAACAACCCCCGAGCTCGTCCCGCTTTCTTCCCCGCCGACGGAGGGGAAGGCGGGGCAGCCAAGGCCAAGTAGGAGGCAGCGCCTCATTGGCTGTCGAGCGAGCCGACAGCACCGGCACCCCAACGAGGGGCGCACCGGGTATCGACTTCGCGCCTGAGACGAAGACGAGCGCCGTCTCCCCGCGACACGCCAATCCCGAGCAAGCAGACGACGCCAGCGCGCTCGCGGAGAGCTTGCTGGACGTCACCCTCGTACCTGAGACGACGGTGCAGTCAGTCTCCGACGTGACTTTATTACCGCTCGTCGACCAAGAGGTACCGACCGATTCCCATCCTACGTCATTTGGATTCAGCCTCAACCCGCCTAGCGACCTTGCTTTGGCGGGCGCTCTCGTAGAGGCGAGTCCAAACCCTCTGGGGTTTCGCACGCGGTCGCCTTGGGACCGGCTGACGGACGTCTCGACCTACGGGCCCTCCGGGTCCGAGGAAGACGACGAGCCCAGCATCTGTTGGGATTTCTCTGGACTTGGCAACCCCAGTGCCATGTGGGACCTCATGACCGCATGTGACTACTGCCTCTCCGACTGTTCCGACGGTCGCCGCAGCCTCGACGACGAGGACTGCGGTCCAAGCCGCGAATGTTTCCACGTCGATCTAGGGGGTCCCTCCGAAGGCAATCATCTCGGCATGCCGGAGGATGATGATCTCCCTAGGCCGGTGCCCCGCGTTGACATCCCACAGGAGCTAGCTGTGGTCCCCGTTCAGGCGGGGGGCCATGACCCACAGCTCGAGCAAATCCGCGGGGTGCAGGCCAGGCTCGATGAGGGAACAGGAGCGCTTGAGCCGATCCGCCGGGACGTCGGGCAGGCATGGGCGGGCCAACCCCCGGCCGGAGAAATACGTCATCTGCCCCAGGGTTTCCAGCACCGCGTCGCCGACGACGCCAGGGTCAGGCCGCCACCCGCATCTAGTGGCGTCGGCCAGAACCTGGCTGCAGCAGCGATGCTCCTCCGCGCGATGCCGGAGCCATCCACCACCGAGGGTCGGCGAATTCAGGTGGAGCTCAAGAATCTCCTGGAAGGCGCCGCGGTCCGATGGGCCGAGAACTCTGCCTCCCGAAGGCAGGGATACCCCTCGGAACCTCATGCCGCGACTTCCCGATTCATGCGGGAAGCCTCGGTCTACACCGGGCGCACGCGCAACACCGGTCTACTTCGTCAGCGAGGTACTGTCCGAGACCAAGATCCGCTACCCACAAATTCAGAAGCTGCTGTATGCGGTGATTCTGACACGGCGAAAGTTGCGACACTACTTCGAGTCTCATCCGGTAACTGTGGTGTCATCCTTCCCCCTGGGGGAGATCATCCAGTGCCGAGAGGCCTCGGGTAGGATTGCGAAGTGGGCGGTGGAAATCATGGGCGAGACAATCTCGTTCGCCCCTCGGAAGGCCATCAAGTCCCAGGTCTTGGCGGACTTCGTAGCCGAATGGGTCGACACCCAGCTACCGACGGCTCCGATCCAACCGGAGCTCTGGACCATGTTTTTCGACGGGTCGCTGATGAAGACGGGAGCTGGCGCGGGCCTACTCTTCATCTCGCCCCTTGGGAAACACCTGCGCTATGTGCTACGCCTCCATTTCCCGGCGTCCAACAATGTGGCTGAGTATGAGGCTCTGGTCAACGGGTTGCGGATCGCCTTCGAGCTAGGGGTCCGGCGCCTCGACGCCCGCGGTGACTCGCAGCTCGTCATCGACCAAGTCATGAAGAACTCCCACTGCCGTGACCCGAAGATGGAGGCCTACTGCGATGAGGTTCGGCGCCTGGAAGACAAGTTCTACGGGCTCGAGCTTAACCACATCGCTCGGCGCTACAACGAGACTGCGGACAAGCTGGCTAAAATAGCCTCGGGGCGAACAACGGTTCCCCCGGACGTCTTCTCCCGGGACCTGCATCAACCCTCCGTCAAGATCGACGACTCGCCCGAGCCTGAGGCACCCTCGGCCCAGTCCGAGGTACCCTCGGTCTAGCCCGAGGTACCCTCGGCACAGCCCGAGGCACCCTCAGCTCGGCCCGAGGCGCCCTCGGTTCAGCCCGAGGTACCCTCAGCCTCCGAGGGTGAGGCACTGCACATCGAGGAGGAGCGAAGCGGGGCCACGCCTGATCGAAACTGGCAGACCCCGTACCTGCAATATCTCCACCAAGGAGAGCTACCCCTCGACCGAGCCGAGGCTCGGCGGGTGGCGCGACGCGCCAAGTCGTTCGTCTTGCTGGGCGATGAGAAGGAGCTCTACCACCGCAGCCCCTCAGGCATCCTCCAGCAATGCATCTCCGCCACCGAAGGTCAGGAACTCCTGCGAGAGATACACTCGGGGGCTTGCGGCCATCACGCAGCGCCTCGAGCCCTTGTCGGGAATGCTTTCCGACAAGGCTTCTACTGGCCAACAGCGGTGGCTGACGCCACTAGAATTGTCCGCACCTGCGAAGGGTGTCAATTCTATGCGAAGCAAACCCACCTGCCCGCTCAGGCTCTACAGACGATACCCATCACCTGGCCCTTTGCTGTATGGGGTCTGGACCTCGTCGGCCCCTTGCAGAAGGCACCCGGGGGCTACACGCACCTGCTGGTCGCCATCGACAAATTCTCCAAGTGGATCGAGGTCCGACCTCTGAACAGCATCAGGTCCGAGCAGGCGGTGGCGTTCTTCACCAACATCATCCATCGCTTCGGGGTCCCGAACTCCATCATCACCGACAACGGCACCCAGTTCACCGGCAGAAAGTTCTTGGACTTCTGCGAGGATCACCACATCCGGGTGGACTGGGCCGCCGTGGCTCATCCCATGTCAAATGGGCAAGTAGAGCGTGCCAACGGCATGATTCTACAAGGGCTCAAGCCTCGGATTTACAACAACCTCAACAAGTTCGGCAAGCGATGGATGAAGGAACTCCCCTCGGTGGTCTGGAGCCTGAGGACAACGCCGAGCCGAGCCACAGGCTTCACACCGTTCTTCCTAGTCTACGGGGCCGAGGCCGTCTTGCCCACAGACCTGGAATACGGCTCCCCGAGGACGAGGGCCTTCAGCGATCAAAGCAACCAAGCTAGCCGAGAAGACTCGCTGGACCAGCTGGAAGAGGCTCGGGACAAGGCCTTACTACACTCGGCGCGGTACCAGCAGTCCCTGCGACGCTACCACGCCCGAGGGGTCCGGCCCCGAGACCTCCAGGTGGGCGACCTGGTGCTTCGGCTGCGACAAGACACCCGAGGGAGGCACAAGCTCACGCCCCCTGGGAGGGACCGTTCGTCATCGCCAAGGTTCTGAAGCCCGGAACGTACAAGCTGGCCAACAGTCAAGGCGAGGTCTACGGCAACGCTTGGAACATCCAACAGCTACGTCGCTTCTACCCTTAAGATGTTTTCAAGTTGTTCATATACCTCGCACCCACGCAAAGTTTAGTCATCAAGGAAGGGTCGGCCTCGCCTCGGCAAAGCCCGACCCTCCCTCGGGGGCTAAAAGGGGGGGAACCCCCTCTGCGTTGAAATTTTCCTCGAAAAAAGATCTCTTCTGCCAGAATATCTTTCGTGCTTTTTGACTACTTCGAAAAGTGGATCCTGAAAACGACGGAGTACACGTAAGCAGCCAAGGCTGACCGAGCCGAGGGACTCCTACGCCTCCGGGATACGGATACCTCACTCATCACCTTCTGCGATAAGTAACTCACGTTCGGATAAGTGGTTCCGCGGACCGAACAAGTCTTCACGTTCGGAAGCTCTTCTGCCGAAGCGATCCTTCGAGCCTTCTTGACTGAGTCGGTGACAGAGCCTCATGGACGGGTGAAAGTGCGCGTAAGCGGCATGGCCGACCGAGCCGAGGGACTCCCACGCCTCCGAGATACGGATACCTCACTCATCACCTTCCGCGAGAAGCAACTCTCGCTCGCACAAACAACCCTGTTACCGACCAGATACTCGAAACAAGAGGAAAAGAGACGCAGCTTTACAACGCAGCGAGGGTGTGTGTTCTGGCCTCGGCGGCCGCAGAAGGCACACGCTACAGGACAATCTGATCCTGCAGGCTCGGGTCTTGACGCTGGAAGGGGGCAGCAGCACCCTCGGCATCGACGACACCTTCGACGAGGTCCGACCCAGCCTCGGACGGTGACGCGGTCCGAGGATCTCCGCTCTAAAGGGCGACGTCATCGCCACGCCCGGGCAATCGCTGCCAGGGTCTTCTCCGGGAATCCGGCCCGAGCAGGAGGCTCGGCCGGTCACCCCGGGGGCCTCGGCCAACCATCTTCCAAGAGCGCCAGCCCGACCCGAGGCCTCGGCTGGTCAACTCCGGCGTCGGTCCCGCTAACGGACGATCTAGCTGGGCTCCGGCCAACCAGGTTTCCTTTTCGAGCCGACTCCGCCCCTGTTCATGCTGACATCGCTACCCCTAGCCTCGTCTCATCGAAGAGCGGCCAAGGGGTCCCTTTAACTAAGCTAGAGAAGCCTCAGACAACAAGGCCGACCGAGCCGAGGGACTCCTACGCCTTCGGGATACGGATACCTCACTCGTCACCTTGACACGGGGCGACTCACGCTTGGTGAAGCGGTTCAGGCAACCAACAGGCGAGTCTTAGTGCTCGAAAATGAGGAAAAAACACGGCTCCGCGCCAAAATTACATACATGTTCAGGCCTCGACAGCCACAATGAACAAAAAACACTGGCATTCAAAGTGCCATTACAAACGGAACTCTGGTTCCGTCCCCGCGGGTATGAGCAACCTCGAGCCTGCGGGGCGACGAACGTCGGGAGACCCGCCAGCGACCTCTGCAGCAGCAGCCATGGTCCCGGTTGGACGCGGCCGCCGGAGGGCTTTCGTCCGCGTTCCCGCTCAAGGGATGCGAACCAGCTATTAAAGCCAAAGAGCGGGCCGCTCCCAAGCGCACCGGCAGGTCCTCGCTGCCGTCCTCGCCGCGAATGCGAGGGAGAGGGCGGAATGTTGCATCCTAGCTGGGCAGCAACAGTTCGCCTTCCCGGGCATGGCTGGAGGACGCCTTCGCCGCAGGGCTGGAGGGCGATTGCCACCACCAGAAGCTGGAAGAAGAGGTGGCCCACCGACCCGTGCAGGAGGTAGAGCCCCGGCTCGCCTCGTTCCCCGCCCCAGTGAGGATGACGAACACCCTCGATGCTGAGGGCGGGATCGAGATCACAGCCCGGCTTGCCTCTCCCCATCCAGGAGCTGGAGGTCACCGTCTTGGGTGACCACCAGCGGAGGGGTGCAACCGGGCTGTGAGATGAAAATCCTTGAAGCCGAACGATGGCTGAAAGGTACCAACTCCCACGGAGTTGTGTTCCTCCAACGATGAGGCGAAAAGACGGCGGGTATCCTCCCATCCGGGGGCTTGGAAGGTGGAAAGACACGACGCATAAGGGAGCGCGAAGACATGGTCGCCTTCCGAAGGGGGTCACCCTCCTTTTAAAGGCAACTCTCCCTACTTGCGCCCCCAGCCGTCACGGGCTGAGTCTTCTCCGGCACGCTCCAAGGCCCTCCCCTACGGCGCGGGGGTGGGTCCCGCATGTCATGCAAGCCGGCTCAGAGCAGAAGAAGCCAAACCGCCGCGCGCGGTGCACACGACCGCCCAGCGGTTACAAGTGACCCTCCACTTTTGCCCAGACCAACGGGCGAAAGGGGTGGGCAGCCATGCAGGCGGCATGCAACCGCGCCAAGTGGGCGCGCTTCTTCGACTCCCAACATGCCCAGCCTGGAGGCCCAGGCCCACGCGTCATGCAACCGGCGCGCCGACTGCTTCGTGCATACAACTGCACCGCCACTTGCGCCACCACCGCGCCTCCTCGATTGCGGAACCAATACCGCGACTCGAGGCGACCCAGCGCACGACCCAGCAGCGCCAGCCTGGCGCAGCGGTCAATGCAGCCAAAAATGGGCCGGCAATAATGACGGTGGCAGGCGGGCGGGAGCAGCGGTCACGTCGTCAGCCAAGCTCACGTCCCATCCGGGGGCAGCAAGAGAACCCCCTCTCACGGCGTGAAGACAACGCGCCCGTGATCCGTTCCTCGAACGGCTCGCGCATGCGCAACGGCCGCCCCGCCAACCACTCGCCCCGTCGCATTAACTCTGCGGCGGGACAGGCGGCGCTTCTGGCAGGAGAAGCGGGCGACGCTTCGCCTTCGCCGTAATAACCGCGCCAAAAAAGGTACGCCGCGTTGTTCGATTTCGTATCCTTTTCCTTTTTTCCTCTTTCTCTCTCTCTCTTGCAACACGGACCGAGAAAGGGGGATACCCTGAAAAGGATCCTTCCCCGGGAAGGAACCAGGCTTCGAGCCTCCCTACTGATCAGAGGTTCGAAGGCTGGCCCCCCGAAGGGTTCGACAGCCGCCTCAGATCGCGTGGGCCCTACACCCACTACTGGTCAGAGGTTCGAAGGCTGGCCCCCCGAAGGGTTCCACGGCCGCCTCAGGCTACTCGGGCTCCGTGCCCATTACTGATCAGGGGTTCGAAGGCTGGCCCCCGAAGGGTTCACAGCCGCCTCAGACGCCGAGCGAGGGATGACCATGGGTACGTTCAATACATAACCAAGGCTCGGGCTGCGCTCCCGAGGTACCCTAGGACATTTCCAAGACCAGCGGGAGCGATCTTGTAACGGAATCCCATCAGAGGGAGGCATCGAGCCCTCGGACCCCGTCGCCAGGGGACCGGGTCCGGCAGATCACCCGCAGGTACTTTTGGGCGTGCCTCTGGGCCCCTAGCCGACCCCTAACGAACGGGGCACGGACATCCACTCGGATTACCCGCTTGCAGCTCACCGGAGACACCATGTTCGGCGCCCATCGAGGGCAACATGGCGCTTTCCCCCCCTCCTTGCAGAAAGGCGACGCAGGGGCGTATGTAAAAAAGTCGAGTCTGTCCCTGATTGCCCTCTCGCCCTGTGCAGAGGCTCGGGGGCTGCTCTCGCAAACCCGGCTCCGGCCGAACCGTTGACAGCGTCAACATACCAGCCCGAGAACTTGGGACCCGAACGTACACCCGGGCTACGGCCAGCTCGCATGAGGGAACAACCAGACCGGCCGAAGCATTACGCGAGGCATTAAGACCTCGAAGGAGTGAAACCACTCCTCCGAGGCCTCGGGGGCTACACCCGGCGGGTGCGCTCGCGCGCACCCACCGGAACAAAATGCAACCGAGAAAGGCTGGTCCCCTTGCAAAAAAGTGCGACGAAAGCCTCCAAGCGAGTGCTAACACTCCCTTCGAGGCTCGGAGGCTACTGTCGGGGACCATAATTAGGGGTACCCTCAAGACTCCTAATTCTCAGCTGGTAACCCCCATCAGCATAAAGCTGCTAAGGCCTGATGGGTGCGATTAAGTCAGGGATCAGTCCATTCGAGCGACTCGATCATGCCTCGCCCGAGCCTAGCCTCGGACAAAGGCAGCCGACCCCGGAGGATTTCCGTCTCGCCCGAGGCCCCCTCCGACGGTGAACATATTTCCGGCTCGCCCGAGGCCCTACCTTCGCTAAGAAGCAACCCTGACTAAATCGCCGCACCGACCGACCAAATCGCAGGAGCATTTAACGCAAAGGTGGCCTGACACCTTTATCCTGACGCCCCCCCCCCCGGCAGAGCCGAAGTGACCGCCGTTACTTCGCCGCTCCACTGACCGGCCTGACAGAAGGACAGCGCCGCATGCGCCATTCCGACTGCAGTGCCACTTGACAGAGTGAGACTGACAGGCAGTCAGGCCCTGCCAAAGGCACCATAGGAAGCTCCGCTCCGCCCGACCCCAGGGCTCGGACTCCGCCCTGGCCTCTGCCGACGACCTCCGCTCCGCCCGACCCAGGGCTCGGACTCGGGCTAAGTCCCGGAAGACGACGAACTCCGCTTCGCCCGACCCCAGGGCTCGGACTCCGCCCTGGCCTCTGCCGACGACCTCCGCCTCGCCCGACCCAGGGGCTCGGACTCGGCCTCGGCTATGAAAGACAGACTCGACCTCGGCTTCGGAGGAGCCTCCACATCGCCCAACCTAGGGCGCGGGCCAGCCACGTCAACAGAAGGCGCCATCATCACCCTACCCCGAGCTGACTCGGGCCGCAGGGAACAAGACCGGTGTCCCATCTGGCTAGCTCCGCCAGATAGGAAATGATGGCACCCCGCATGCTCTGTGACGACGGCGGCTCTCAGCCCCCTTACGGAAGCAAGAGGACGTCAGCAAGGACTCAACCGCTCCGACAGCTGTCCCTCCGCCAGGCTCCATCGCTCCTCAGACGGCCACGACATCACACCAGCTGGGTGCCAAAATCTCTCCGGCTGCCACATCGGCATGTACTTAGGGCGCTAGCTCTCCCCTGCTAGACACGTAGCACTCTGCTACACCCCCGTTGTACACCTGGATCCTCTCCTTACGCCTATAAAAGGAAGGACCAGGGCCCTCTTAGAGAGGGTTGGCCGCGCGGGGACGAGGACGAGACAGGCGCTCTCTTGGGGCCGCTCGCTTCCCTCTCCCGCGTGGACGCTTGTAACCCCCTACTGCAAGCGCACCCGACCTGAGCGCGGGACGAACACGAAGGCCGCGGGATTCCCACCTCTCTCACGTCGGTCTCCGGCCGCCTCGCTTCTCCCCCCTTCGCGCTCGCCCTCGCGCTCGACCCATCTGGGCTGGGGCACGCGGCGACACTCACTCGTCGGCCCAAGGGACCCCCCGGTCTCGGAACGCCGACAGTAGTATTATTGCAGACCAGTAAAATATAAGAGTGCTAAAGTAATATTATTACAACCCTAGAGGCAAAAACCCCTCCCGATTAACAGTAAAAAGTTTTTAAAGGAGGACACGTCCTCTCGAGGCTTCAGTCTTGGTTTTCTTCCTTAGGCACCACCTTGGAACAAAAGCAATAAACATTTGCTGCTTCCTCACCTATAACAACATGGGTTCGAAAACCCTGAGTACGGAGTGTACTTTCGCAAGTCTTACCCGTCAAAATAAAAGACTATCAAGGATATGTTGGCTTTTGGGGATCAAGGTATGGCTTAACAAGAATCAAAGACTCTGTTTGCAGAAATGCTTATTAATAGTGGATCCTTAAAAATTCAGTTTTACTTGTTAGGTTAAGTAAAGTTACCTGCATCTAGAGTTCTTTCTACCCTAGTTCAAGCACTTGACCTGCACTAGCCGTCTTTTGTCAACCCTTTAAGTTCACTGGAATGCTACGTGTAAGTCAGTGACCAAGTCTTCATGTCCGAGAAGTAACAGCGATCCGAATTGATTAATACTCAGCTGAGGATCTCCAATCACACGACATATGTAGCACTTAACCCTTGCATATGTCAACTCGCCACCGGGGTTCTTAAGACCAGATCAGGTTCACGCCAACCGAGAGCACAGATACACCACCGTCCAGCCTCTTGCCACGGAGGGTACACGCTACTCTCGCCATCTCTCCACTCCCATTGCGTGTTATCTTATTCTGGTATTAGTCTGCCTGAGGCAAAGCTTACCCATGATGAGGCATGTGACCAGTTAAAAGGTCCTCGGTCAGCAGACCCACATCGATAAGGTCCTTAATCGACTCAGACGGAGACACTACACCGAGACTCCTTTCTCGTGCAAGTCAACCGCCCGGTCTCAGCTTTATTATGTTCAACCCAAAGTTTGGTACCTGGCAGAGGTACATCTTTTCCGATGTTGAACCCATCACGGATATGATAGATCCACCATCAAGTTTTTATTTTGAAAACATCCCACCCACTTGAAGCATCATCTTTTGTTAAAATAAAAATATTTTGTTTTTCTAGAGCAAGGCTAAGCATAAGAAAAACCTTTTTATAAAACAGGGGATCAAGGAAAGGTAATCAAATTCTCAAGGAAGGAAATGCAGCAATTTGTTTAGCACACAACTCCTATCACCTAATGCATCAAGCAAGTGAGAAAGATTTTAAAATAGCAAGGAGGTGGCAAATGCACCGGGGCTTGCCTTGTGTTATAGGTGAGTCGGGCTCTGCCCCACAGATGTCAAAATAAAAGCAATTCCCGGCTTGTGGTTCTTCAGGTGGTGGTATAGTTCTTGCTTCTTCAACTTCTACTTCTTCTTCGTTTTCCATATATAACCATATATAATCATGAATGCTCATGTAATGCTTATGAAATGCAAAGATAATAAAAGTACATTATCTTAGGTCTTGAATACAATTTTCCTTCACGGGACTCTAGGAAACTAGGGTTTTTTTGGAGTCAGAAGTGTAGTTCCTAGGGCAGGCATTACTTAGAAGATTAGGGTTTTGGGGTTTAGGTACCAAACATTGTCCAAAACATACCAAACTTTACCTAAGGCTTCTAAATAATATTTAAAGCTTATCTACAAAGTTTAGTGATTTTTGGAGTTGTTAGTTAATTTCTAAATTCCAGGAGTATGGGTTGTGGCTATTTTAAACACTCCATAATTCCCTATTTGGAATAAAAATCATACTACTATTTTTATTAAATACTATAGAAAATTAGGAGCCTAGCAAAATTGGTTTTGTATTTTTAGCATTTTTCTACAATTTTCTAGAAATTCCCTAATCCTGGCAGAAAAAGAAAAAGGAAAAACTGGGAACAGTGTTGTGTTGAATCTGGCTTGAACCGGCCTAGCTTAGGCAGAACGCGCCCGCGTGCCGACTTTGCACAGAAGACCCTGGCCTTTTAAACAATCCAAAAGAGTCCGCGGCACTATTTGTTTCAGTCGCTGACAATTACACCGAAGCCCTCCACGTTCTAACTCTTTACAACTCGAGGTCCTCGACGGCGAGCGGCGACGAACCGAACTCTAGCGAACCTGTACCAGCCAAGATAAGCAATGGTCGGTGCCCTAACTTGGCTGAAACCTAATTCAACACCTAACGAGTGTTTCACCTCGATCAATTTCACAGTTCGAGCTCTAAATCACTCTATCCACGGAGGCAGTGCAAACAACGGATGAGCACGGCGATTTAGGGCAGTCTAGCTTAATCGAATGGGTCAAGGAGCATCAGTGGCATGCAAGAGTGCTGAAACAAGAGAGCAGAGGACAAGATTGGACCTGAATCGAGCTAGCCACGGTGAGGACCTTTTCACGGTGGCGGAAACCCAATTTGGGGGGAGATGAGCACTTCGTGGTCTCTGTTGAACAATTGGAGGCAAGTGTTGGTGCTTTGGATGGGTAATTACCCTACGGAGCTCCTAGCGTGCTCAATTTATAGGTCTCTTGAGCGGTGGCCAGTGAATTTGAAGGAGACGCGCGGCGCCGGAGAGGAGGAGAGGTTACTGACGCAGTGATTCGTGGCAATTGCGGGATAAGAAGCCACGACGGTCACTGGGTAACGATCACAAATCACGGCGACGTGGTTAATGGCCTGAGGCGTGGCACAATCGCGGTGAAGTGTGCAAACTCCGGTGACGACCGCAAGGCCACGTCACCGGTGCAAGTGGTCGAGGAACAATGAGGCCATAGTAGCCCGAACTCATCCGCGACGTGATCTTTTTACGACCGAGCGCAATCTACTTCCCTACGGCACGAATCACGGCGACCGGCGTGAATCCGAGCGCACGGTTCACCGGCGGCAAAGTTATCTGATCCTGGGATATTTTCAGTACGGTACCATTAGAAATCCTATTCAGAGCTTCTGTCTGATTAATTTGCAGGACTCATATCTCGGATTTTTGTGTGAGAATTTGTTAATCTTTCTGTAACAAGTTTGTAGCTCAACAGTCCATCTTCAATTCGACTATAGCAACTATCCTTAATCGAGCACTAAATCTTACTCAAACTTGATCCCAAAGTTTGGCCAATGGCACTGGTGGCCATGTTTCAGTTTTAAAAATTGACTGACAGCCCAACTTTGTGCTTATTTTACTCTAATTTCCATTCAGCACCAGTGCTTAGTCACTTAATCAAACTTATTCTTCTATGATAGCTCTACAACTTTGCTATATTGACTTTGAGCAAAAACTTCAAGAATCCTGAGATGTAAGGCCCCAAAGTCAGCCTCAATCAACTGGTTTTGGACTTAGACACATGAGATACATATAGTGGCTTTTTGCAAATAAGCCCAAATCTCATGGTTTTATTTGTAAACCCTAAAATAGGTAAACCATATGACTAGAGGTGCCCTAATACCTTGGTTTTTGCACTTGGGTCCAAAAGTGTGCAACATTTACATATAATCCCCTAGGGTTTCAACTTAGGGTTTTTAGTGGTCCTTTTTAGGGTTCTGACACTTCTAGGGTTTGAGTGTCACTTAAGTCCATTAATGGTGATATCTCATGACCATTTCTAATGAGTTTTGAAGTTTTTCTCTCACTTGGGCTTTATTAACACTTCTAAGCCCAGTTTAGGGTTAAGTACCCTACCCTAGGGTTTCACTCATGACCAGTCACATCAATACAACTTGTTTGAAATTTTTTCCTAGTGAATGCATTCTAAGTGTAACAATCATATGATATGATAATGCTCAAGTTTTAGTGGCAGTAACACTAGGGGTGTTACAAGCCCCGACACCGACCCGTGCAGTGGCTATTGCACGTCCACGAGTACGTTTCACAGCATGCGCTCACCATTGTTTTCACCGTCGTCGAAGTCCCGCTCGTCTTTCCGGTCTTCGCCATGTTCTTCCTCCCCATCCTGCTGCCCCGGCTCACGGTTGCAGCTGCGAGCCGACCGACGCTCGTCGACACGGGTGCAGGGCGAGTCGGTCTTGCTCTTGGCCTTTCTCCGTGCGTGCCGCCGAGGAGGACACAATATCATTGTGAGCTGTCGCAATAAAAAATATTGATGGATAGTTTACGTGAGTATTATTGTGAGCCGTCGCAACGCACGAGCAACACACTAGTACGCCTTAAAATCAGGGTTGGTCTAGGTAGATTCATGCTTCTTGTCCAGTCTTAGGTGGGTATGTTTTATGTTAATTTTGGCTAGTGATCTATGAAGCCATGGGTTGGTAATATTTTTAATAATACGGCGAATAGGGAATCTGAGTAAGATTGATGGTTGGGTATGAAATAGGAAACGGTAAAAATAGACATTAGTCGACAAGAAAGCAATTAATTCCGGGGCTTTGGATATGTGCATCTTTTTTTCGAGGAGCATTTTCTTTCTACCTCTCTTTAGAACCTCTTCACAGAATCACAGTAGACAGACGCGTTCTCTGGTCTGTCGCGCTTTCAACTCCCCTGTTTCTTACAAGGAGACCGGCGACATGTCAGTATGTTACAAGCTTCAGGATCGTTAATCAGAGTCGACCCCAAAGGTTTCTTAACGATCAGTGCTAAGTACATGCGGCCGGGAACCAACCAATCCACGTGATGAAATTAACGCTTATAGATCTAGTTGTCTTGTCTCTGCAATGAACCGCCTCTGGCCTGTCTCAGTCGTCCCCAGCTGGTAGGTGTGGCTCTAGCAGGGCTCGCCGGGCCGGCAGGCGAGGGAGCCGGCGTATCGCGTGAGCCTGGTGACGTATGACCCAGGCTTGGGCTTGATGAGGTCCTTCTTGTTCAACTGCCTGTTGATCTGGCCGGCGGTGACGGTGAAGTAGGCGCCCTCCATGAAGAGGTCGTTCTCCGAGTGCCACGCCCAGTTCTTCCACTCCGACTCCGGCGCGTCGTGCTGCTTGGTGACCTGCTTGGCCGCGAAGTTGGGCGGCGCGATGTAGCGGTTGCCCTGGCTGATGATGGTGGGGGCCTTGCTGCCGCCGATGGCGTACATGAGCCAGTGCGTGTAGTCGTTGACTCGTTGTTGACCACGTGGAAGAAGCCCCAGCGGCACCTCGGCATCCTCTGCACGAGGCCCCTGCCGAAGTGGTTGAAGGCGATGGTGATCTGCATGACTGCATGACCTGGTCCTCGGGGTGCTTGTCGCTGGAGCTGAAGAGCATGACGGTCGTTGTGGTTGGTGAGGTGGCAGTTGGAGATGGTGACCCCGGTGGACTTGGCGATGACGTCGATGAGGCCGTCCTGGCAGTTGGAGAGCGAGAGGTGGTCCAGCCACACGTTGGTGGAGCCGAAGACGGTGACGCCGTCGCCGTCGGAGACGATGCGCCAGCCGAAGTGGTCGGCCGAGTCGCGGACGTAGCCGCCGTTCTTGTTGGACGAGACGATGTCGTTGATGTGGATGTTGTGGATGATGACGTTGTTCACGAACTGCACCGTGAGCTGCGCGCCGTTGGCGATGCGCACCTGCGCGCCGCGCCCGTCGATGGTCTTGTCGCCGCGGATGATGAGCTCCTCCTTGAGCGTGATGATCATCGTCTTGGCGAAGGTGATCCACAGCGGCTCGATCTGGATGACGCCCCACCGCAGCGTGCCCGGCCGCGGGTTCACCACGTCGTCGTCGGTGCCGTCCGTCACCACGTAGAACTTGCCGGCCAGCCCGCCGGTGGTGTTGCGCCCGAACCCCTTGGCGCACCGCGCCAGCCGCTTGCGGTCCGTCGCCCAGTCCTGCCGGCATCGCCAGCACCGGTCGATCGGGTTCGTCGCCGTGCACGGCCCGCTCAACTTGCTCTTCTTCTGCTCCATCATCTCCCGCCTCGTGCTCGTGTCCTCCTTCTCGATGGATCTGCATGCATGCAGCACCGCACGCACGCATTATTCAACTTACGTCCTCGATCGTGCTCGTGTCCTCCTGTACATCATGGTCTTCAATGTTCTAAGCTGGATTCTTCCATGGCGAATTGAAGGTGAAATGCAAGAAGTGAGATGCATGGCCCAGCAAACGAGGATGGGAAGGAAAGGCTTGCCTGTGGACGGCGCGGTTGAGTTGGTCGGTGACCTCGAGCGGGTCATGCTTGTATGTGGCCTCCGCCGCGGCGTCGGCCATGAGCTTGCGCTGCTGCCAGTAGTCGTCGAAGTCGCCGATGTTGGCCTCCGACGCGGTCGCGGACAGCAGGAGGAACACGGAGTACAAGACGAGAGAGCATGGTGTGCTCCATCGGAACCCCTCCTCCATGGTTGTTGTATACTTGTATATGTATATATCTATTTATCTAGCTAGTATATATAATGACTCCAATATTATTTCTTCACGAAGAATTAATTAATCAACGCTACCCACCAGTGGGCCTCCTCCGACCTCTATATCTTTCTAGGTATATGAAGGTAGGACGGCGAGCGCCATTTCTCGATCGTGGCGTCGAGGAAGGAGACGAACGGCTTGTTCGCTGCGGCTTGCTGCGGCTGCAATCCGGCTGCGGCTGCGGCTTCTACAGTATTTTTCTCTCTATGGATTGCAGCTGCAGCAGTCCAAACAGCTGCAACAGTGTCGGCTTGCAGCCTGCCGAACACGCCCGAATATATAACGTCCCGGCCGGGCCTCACGACGGACGTGTGGTAAAATTAGGGAGCGATATGATGGTGCGAGGAGGGAGGCAGGCCGCCCGAATTTTTTGCAGTTTGACCTTTTCTCGGAAAAAAATCATGTTTGGACCCTAAAAAATTTTAATGTCATTTTTGGACCCTTTGCTCGGCGTCATAGGCTATGGCGCCGAGGTACGTGTTGCGCTGGCACAAACAGACGTCGTGGCGCTGATGTGATACCAAGCTCGGCGCCATGATCTATGGCGCCGAGCTCTATTTTGTAATCATAAAGCCCTCTAGCTTAGTTGGTAGAACACAAGGCTCTTAGCCATGTGGTTTTGGGTTCAAGCCCCACCATGGGTGTTTTTAATACTTTTTGTCTTTATCACTGATTTGTTTTTTTTGTTGTCCAAATTTTTCGTTTATCCAGTTTTTTGGTTGGATAGCTTTGGTATTACAAGGCCATTAAACCGTGGCGCGTTGTTAAAATAAAATAAAACAATATAATATACTTAATATGATCTACCATACTACAAGGCCGACCATTGGTACACGATGATTTTATTAGATGTAATAACAGGCATGTTCCGTCTTGATTCATGTATGTTATTTTCTCTATTTTAACAAATTACAAAACATTTTTAGTTTTCATAAAATATCTACATACGACCATTTGGTGTTTAGCTTAATCGCATGGCCTTCATTCGTATATGTATTTGTAATTAAGCATCGTACGTTACGTGTGCATCATATATGTCGTCCTAGCAGCTTACTCTTTGCTTTGCTTGACCATATTAGGTCATATGATGACGTTAACTCTTTGAGTATAGCTTCCTTTAAACACTACCGGAATTTGGCTCTTTGCCGAGTGTCATATTCTTTGCCGAGTGTTTTATTTCGGGCACTCGGCAAAGAGCTCTTTGCCGAGTGCCACGTAAAAAACCCTCGGTAAAAGAAAACACTCGGCGAAGAAGCTCTTTGCCGAGTGTTTAGTTTTGACACTCGGCAAAGAGTTTCTTTGCCGAGTGTCTTTTTTGACACTCGGCAAAGGGCTCTTTGCCGAGTGTCACAAATACAACACTCGGCAAAGAGCTCTTTGCCGAGTGTTTTTTCTCCAACAATAGGCAAAGACAATTTTAAAATCACATTTTAAAGTAGTAAATTAATTCAAATGAAAAAGTTTTCAACTACAAATTTGTATAACTCATCATGATGTACAATTTATATATTGAACATTTCTTCATATGACAAAATAAAAATAAATTTGTTCATAAAACCTATATCTCTCTCGTAGTTTATGAAACTACGAGAGAGACGTATAGAATTTCTGTATATTGTTAGAACCATCATCTGAGATAAACAAATTACCAAACAACCAAAATAAACTTTGTAGATCTTGAGAAGTTATAGAAGTTTATAGTTGACAACTTTTTCATTTGAAGTCATATTGTCAACGAAAACTACGTCTAAATTTAAAAAATTTAAAATTTGAATTTTGAAAACGTCTTCGAAAGGAAAAACCACCAACATGAAAGTTGTAGGTATTGAAGAGTTATGAAACTTTGTAGTTGACAATGTTTTAGTTTGAAATCATCTTGTTATGCAAAACTATGTTTGAATTTTGAAATTTGAATTTTTCAAACTGTCTCGGATGGAAAAACCACCAAAATAAAAGTTGTAGGTCTTGAAATGTAATGAAACTTTGTAGTTGACAATTTTTTGATTTGAAATCATCTTATCATTGAAAATTTCATGTGAAGTTTTTAAATTTAAAATTCAAATTTTATAAACGGTCTCGGATGTAGAAACTATGAAAATAAAACTTTTAGATCTCAAAAAGTTATGCAACTTTATAGTTGGTCACATTTTCAAATGAACTCATTTAGTGCCTTAAATAATCAAATTACTCTCGATTTGTTATAGTACATGGGGAATGGAAACGTAATATAAACATAATTGGTGTAGTAGTGTAGTGGTTTAGCCACTGGCCCCGCCGCCGCTGCTCTTGCCACCGCCGCCTCCGGTGCTGCCCACGCTGCTGCCGCCCTTGGTGCCACCCTTGCCGCCGCTGCCTCCGCCGCCGTTGCCGCCATCACCGTCGCCGTCGCCACCGTCGTCGTCGTCGCCGTCGTCGTCGTCGTCGTCATCTTCGTCCTCGCCGCCGCCCGAGTCCTCCTCGTCCGAGGAGAACCCAGACTCATCCGAGCCCTCGAGCCCGGAGCGCTCGACGGCCCGGATGTACGTCCAGACCTCCGCCGCAAGCCCCTGGGAGTCGTCTGAGTCATCAGACGACTCACGCAGGGGGATGGGAGCCGGAGACCCCTCGGACTCAGAGGAGAACTCCTCCTCTGAGTATTCCGAGTCACTGAAATCATCCGACGGAGGAGTGGGCTCACGCTTGCGCTTGGTACCCTTGCCCATGGTGGAAGCAGACAGAGGGGAGAAGAAGGACGCAGTAAAGAACAGTGAAGAGATGTGAAAAAACCAGAGGAGCAAGGGCGTTATTTATAGAAAGGAAAGGCAACCGCTCACTTCCAACCGCGGTCACTGAACAGTCGCAAAGCATTCAATAAGCACTCCCACCCATCTGAAGACACGTCAGACGGCGGACGCCGTTTCATGCAACACTACACCCATTGGGACTCCAGTCAACAGCGCAAAGGATATGATTACACTAGCCGTCCCATCACATTACTACTCAGAAGTAGCCGGCTAAAACACTCAGCGTACCAAGCCGTCCCTTGCCCACACCCATTGGGGAGGGGACGCCCAGGAATTATCAGTATATTTTTCAAAACGGTCACATCCGTGCAGGGCATGCAGTAAATACTTCAAGACAAAAATAAGATATCAGTAAGGATCAGAGGAAAGCCAAATATAGCCAGCAAAAGTACAAGATATGACCGACAGAAGCGATGTGGGGACTAGACAGAGAACGTCCATCAAACGTCCAATCAAGTTGCAGAAGCAAATAAACTGCAAGATATGGATGGATTGCAAACTCGGCTGCTAAAGACAAAATATATGCTGACCTCTGCAGCAAAATATTGATGACATAATGCTGACCTCCAAAGCATAATGCAAATAACTTCATGCCAAATTCTACAAACGAAAGATATGATTTTCAGCAAAGAGGCACGAAAGGAAGACCTTCGAATGGATTATCCTTAAAAAATCCATTTGAAGGTCGGGGGCTACACCCATTGGGTGCACCTCCGGTGCACCCCATGGATTATCATTCTAAACCGATATAGCGCCGACTTCTAAGGCGTGGGACAAGATTGAAAAGACCAATTCTCAACCGAGATGCAGGAGCGCGAATGGAGATAATCTTTGGGGAAGACCTTCGAGTAGATTATCTTCTAAAATCTACTCAAAGGTCGGGGGCTACACCCATTGGGTGCACCTCCGGTGCACCCAATGAAGTCCAGAATCCTACAATTCAAAATGCCGACCTCTAAGGCACAAGCACAAAACTAAACTTCGGTCGAACGAGTGATCGGAGCAAGAGAAGACAGCAGGAAGTCATTTTTCGGACCTTGGATCTTTGAGTTGATTACCTCTAAATCAACCCAAAGATCGGGGGCTTGTGGGGGATAGATATCCCCCGGGTCCACTAAAGAGATAAAAGACCTCACGAAAGGCCCAAAGGCCCAATAAATCGTAAGGTCGTTCTTTCGTGGGCCTGGGGAAAGACAATCAACGAAGCGGAGAAGACGTAAGACTAGATTGGAGCAAACCCGGACGGCCCACAACGTTGAGCGAGTAAATCGCAACAGAGACCCGACTTTCCCGTGCTGAAGCCCCCATGCAACAGAGCCATGCGAGGATAAGTCGGCAAGGGTTACGTAGGGATAAACTCGAGAAGTTTACTATCTTTCAGCTACTTGTAGCTATCATATCCACATGTACTGCCCCACGGTCGAATATATAAGGCCTAGGGGGCACCCCTTCAGAACGATCGACCCTGTTTTACTTAGCCACCCACGTAAACTCTCTGCGCCCTCTATCCAGAGAGCCCTCTTGTAACCACGCTCATATACTCACCAGGACGTAGGGTGTTACGCACTTCTAAGCGGCCCGAACCTGTAAATCTTGCCCATTGTCCCTCGTGCGATCGGCACGAACCATTTTGCTACAGTCGTCGACACCGTCCTACTCCTAAAAACACCTTGAGGGGCAACCCCGAGTGTGCGGTCGGACCCAAAACACCGACAGTGGTATAGGAGGGTATGCGCGAGAGAGAGGTTGCGAGTTCGAATCTCACCATTTACAAAACATATAAGTTTGATTCAAAATAATAGTGAAAAATGATAGGGCAACGGGTAAGGTAATAGGGTAGGGTTAGAGAGTTGTTTCTAGAATTTAAAAAATGTTTTGCTGTTTTTTTTATTTTTTCGATTCTTAATTTGCCGAGTGTTTTTCTTTGCCGAGTGTTTTTTGACACTCGGCAAAGTCTTTGCCGAGTGTCCGAAAAAAGCACTCGGCAAAGAACCCTTTGCCGATGAAATCTTTGCCGAGTGTTCTTTGCCGAGTGTTACACTCGGCAAAGCCTTTGCCGAGTGTAAAATAGCCTTTGCCGAGTGTCTTAGACACTCGGCAAAGAACGCGATTCCGGTAGTGAAAGTTGCTTGCCCCATATATATTATTAGTCTAACTTACACGGCAAGCTCCATCGCACGTGTATATATAGTTGCACCTAAACGCATGAGACATATAATAATCACACACTATATTATTATAATATTATACCCCAGTAATATATATATATATATAGAGTTACATATTATAAAATTAATTATGTCATAAAGAGTCTAATAATACTGGTGATATTCCTTTATCTTATCTAATTAATGTACATAAAATCTGAGATATTGACACGGAGAACACGCTAGAAAAAAAACCGAGAACACATTTATAGATGCATGCATGTATGTATTCGTATGCATGCCTATCTAAATAGTAGCCAAGTTGTGCATCTAGATATAGGTCGTATGTAGATATTTTATGAAAACTAAAAATGTTTTGTAATTTGTTAAAATAGAGAAAAATATCATACATGAATCAAGACGGAACAAGCATTTTATTATGTCTAATAAAATCATCCTGTACTAATGGTCGGCCTTGTAGTACGGTAGGTCATATTAAGTATATTTTATTTTAATGACATACCACGGTTTAACGGCCTTGTAGTACCAAAGCTATCCAACAAAAAAAAACTAGATGAGAAATAAATCTAGACAGACAAATCAGCGACATAAACGAAAAATCTGGACAACAAAAAAAATAAAACAGTGACAAAGACAAAAAGTATTAAAAAACTCCCACCATGGGGCTTGAACTCATGATCATAAGGTTAAGAGTCTCGCACTCCACCAACTGAGCTAGAGGGATTTATGGTTATAAAACTAAGCTCGGCGCCATATATCATGGCGCCGAGCTCGGGACCACGTCAGCGCCATGTCGTCCGGGTTGTGCCAGCGCAGCACGTACCTCGGCGCCATAGCCTATGGCGCCGAGCTATGTTACCTCGGCGCCATAAGCTATGGCGCCGAGCAAAGGGTCCAAAAATGACATTAAATATGTTTAGGGTCTAAACGTGATTTTTTTTCGAAGATGGGTCAAAATACAAAAAGTTCGGGCAGGCCGCATTGTTAAGCGAGCGAGCGAGCTAGGTAAACTGCGGGTGGTATAGCTTGTGCCTCGCCCGTGGTGTTGCTATTATTGGTCGATCGACATGCGCTAGCTGCTTCACATGCCGCAAAGTGTTAAGTTTGTGATCTAAATTTTAGATAAGAGTCGAGTTGGTGAACGAAGCCGAGGCTCATCGCCAGGTGCGGGAGGTGGAGCCCCCACTATATATATATATGTATATATATATATATATATATATATATATATATATATATATATATATTATTGATCTTAATTAAGGTTTTGGTCTGTGTCATTATCTTTACTCCTCTTTTAAGCTGTCGTTTAAGGACGACGTTCTATAAACACTCCACATTATAGTGAATGTTTCGTGTAGCTGGTGTCCGTGGTTTTTTCCCTTCGTATTGAAAGATTTTCCACGTAAAATCTATGTGTCATGATCTATGATTTGTTGGTTGATTACTTTTTTTATTTTGCCTTCCAATTATGCTAACATCAAGAAAGATGGGACAACATTTCACGCGGAGTAAAATGCATCAGCGATCCTCGAACTCAAAATAGGTTCTCTAGCTTAGTTGGCCCATATAAAACCGTACAAAACCATAATTGCTCAAACTAGATATCGACAGATATCGACGTGACGTGTCATTTGAATAAGAGCTAGTTTGAAAACTTAAATCCCCTTAGTATTTCTGTATTTTTTCTAGAGTGAGAAATCCCTAGAGATGTATTTAGTTCTTTATGGGACACAACGAGAATTGTTGCCATCCGCTAGTCTTAGCCGTTTTGCCTGTGACACAATCCGTCTGATTGGTTGTCCGTACCGTTTCGTCCCCGCGCCACCATGTATGTTGACTTTATCTGAGCGCTTGTGTCGGCGTTTCGAGACCGGAGGGTCCCTGGACCGACGAGCGAAATGTCGCCGTGTGCCCCAGCCCAGATGGGTCGGCGCGAGACGGAGCGCGAAGGGGGGAGGCAGCCGGAGACGGGCGTGAGAGAGGTGGAAATCCCGCGGCCTTCGTGTTTGTCCCGCGCCCAGGTCGGGTGCGCTTGCAGTAGGGGGTTACAAGCGTCCACGCGGGAGGGGGAGCGAGCGGCCTCACGCGAGCGCCTGTCCCGTCCTCTTCCCCGCGTGGCCAACCTTCTCTAAGAGGGCCCTGGTCCTTCCTTTTATAGGCGCAAGGAGAGGATCCAGGTGTACAATGGGGGTGTAGCAGAGTGCTAACGTGTCTAGCTAGAATGGCAACGGGTACAAACCCGCTGGGTTTTGCCGTCCCAAACCCGTACCCGTGAAAAATATCTATGCCCATTTAAAAACCCATACCCATGACGGGTTTGAGATTTTGCCCAAACCCGTACCCATCGGGTTAGTGGGTACCCATGGGTTACCCATGGGTTTCATCTCCAATATACTTCTTCTTCTCATAATCAATAAGTATCGTAATGATTAATGATATCATGATCCAAAATCTATGTAATGAACAACGAGTTCATGATTTGGTATAAAAAATATTAATAGAGGGAATGAAATACAAATAATAAGTTGTATAATTAAGTGACCTTGCACTAAGTTATCCATCCACCACATATATAACGCTAGTAAAAACTATAATAGCAAGCAAGCAACACTCTCACCGACTATTGATACATTCACCAATTGATAAAAAATATGAAGTAAATAAGGAATAACAAGTTCTTTGTTCGTTTATAAAATAAAATGACAATGTGCACTAAGTTTGGTCGGGTTTAAAAAACCCACGGGTTCACGGGTTTGGGTACTATAGGAACAAACCCGTACCCATAAACCCGTCGGGTATAGATTTATACCCATTAACAAACCCATGGGTATGAAAATTGACCCAAACCAGTACCCTAATAGGGTAAAAACCCACCGGGTTTCGGGTTTCGGGTACCCGTTGCCATCTCTATGTCTAGCGGAGGAGAGCTAGCGCCCTAAGTACATGCCATCGTGACAGCCGGAGAGGTTTTGGCACCCGGTTCGTGTGGTGCCGTGGCCATCGGAGGAGCGCTGGAGCCTGGCGGTAGGACAGCTGTCGGAGTTGTCGAGTCCTTGCTGACGTCCTCTTGCTTTCGTATGGGGGCTGAGAGCCGCCGTCGTCATAGAGCGTGCGGGGCGCCATCATTACTTGTCTGGCGGAGCGAGCCAGATGAGACGCCGGTCTTGTTCCTCGTAGCCTGAGTCAGCTTGGGGTAGGGTAATGATGGCGCCTCCTGTTGACGTGGTCGGTCCGCGCCCTAGGTTGGGCGATGTGGAGGCTCCTCCAAGGTCGAGGTTGAGTCTGTCTTCCGTGGCCGAGGTCGAGTCTGAGCCTCTGGGTCGGGCGAGGCGGAGACCGTCGGCTGAGGCCAGGGCTGAGTCCGAGCCCTGGGGTCGGGCGAAGCGGAGTTCGTCGTCTTCCGGGGCTGAGCCCGAGTCCGAGCCCTGGGGTCGGGCGGATCGGAGTTCGCCGTCTTCCGGGGCTGAGCCCAAGTCCGAGCCCTGGGTCGGGCGGAGCGGAGTTCGCCGTCTTCCGGGGCTGAGCCCGAGTCCGAGCCCTGGGTCGGGCGGAGCGGAGTTCGCCGTCTTCTGGGACTGAGCCCGAGTCCGAGCCCTGGGTCGGGCGGAGCGGAGTTTCCTAATGTGCCTGAGGCCGGGCCTGACTGCCTGTCAGCCTCACTCTGTCAGGTGGCACAGCAGTCGGAGCGGCGCAGGCGGCGCTGTCCTTCTGTCAGGCCGGTCAGTGGAGCGGCGAAATGACTGCGGTCACTTTGGCTCTGTCGACCGGAGGACGTGCGTCAGGATAAAGGTGTCAGGCCACCTTTGCATTAAATCCCCCTGCGATTTGGTCGGTTGGTGTGGCGATTTGGCCAGGGTTGCTTCTTGGCGAAGACTGGGCCTCGGGCGCGCCGGAAGTGTGTTCGTCGCTGGAGGGGGGCCTCGGGCGAGACGTAGATCCTCCGGGGTCGGCTGCCCTTGCCCGAGGCTGGGCTCAGGCGAGGCGTGATCGAGTCCCTCGAATGGACTGATCCTTGACTTAGTCGCACCCATCAGGCCTTTGCAGCTTTGTGCTGATGGGGGTTACCAGCTGAGAATTTAGAGCCTTGAGGGTACCCCTAATTATGGTCCCCGACAGCTTGTTTGATTGTCTGTACACAACAAATACAAAACAAGCTATTTTAAAGCCTTTTGTCTGTATCCGCTCCTACGCCCAAAATGGTCGTATCCAGGCGCCTAGTCTCGCAAGAGCCTCAACACGCACACACAAAAACGAACCAATCAGCCGGAATAAGACTTGTCTCATCCTCCTCGCCGCTAGCTCCACCTATGTTGGCTTCGACATCCCCTCCACCCCTGGCAACAACCCTAGCAAGTGACTATTGGGATAAAGGTCAGAAGAAAGATGGTTCTTTTTAGTTTGCTTCTTGGATATTCTTTTTTTAAAAAAAGAATAGGAGATTATGTTAAAGCTAGAGCTCTCTGAAATAGATGTATGAGACCCTAGCTCTATGGTGGAGCTGCTCCATAGTAGATCTAGATGAATATAATGGTATGAATAATATGTTTTTTAACCAGAGCTCTCCTAAACAATCCCTTGGCCATGTGTTTCGGATTTTATTTTCGAGTACATACTGACAGCAAATTACTGTTGGCATTAGACATAATCATGAAATAGTGTTTCGAAAAATTTAACTCTTTATAATTATAAGATAATATATACTCCCATAGATATTACTACTTACATTGGAAATTGTGATGTGATGCCACACATATATGTGATAAGGGAGAAGTAACTTGTGAAGAAAACTACAGTGATGTTTTATGATGTGTTCTCCTGCTCTGCCTAAAAATAGTTGCCTTTTCAGTTTAAGCATTTAAGAAAGCATAAAATTAGGTTCTATCCATTAATCATTTAATAATATAGTATGAAAGGATCACGATGCCCAAGAGGGGAGGGTGAATTGGGCTTTTCTAAAAATCAACACTAATTAAAACCTAAGCAAGAGCCCAACTTCACCCCAACAACTAGCACTAAGAGAACAATACTAGAAATACAATAATGCTAAGACAATACTTCAAAAACTTGCTAAACAAATACACAATGTAAAATGCTTGAATTAAGTGTGGAATGTAAAACAAGGTTTAGAAGACCCCTCCAATTTTTCCCGAGGTATCGAAGAGTCAGCACTCTCCCCCAGTCCTCGTTGGAGCACCCGTGCAAGGGTATCGCTCCCCCTTGGTCCTCGCAAGAACCAAGTGCTCACTACGAGATGATCCTTTGCCACTCCAGCGCGGTGGATCCCTCACGACCGCTTACAAACTTGAGTCGGGTCACCAACAAGATCTCCACGGTGATCACCGAGTTCCCAACGCCACCAAGCCGTTTAGGTGATGCCGATCACCAAGAGTAACAAGTCGTAGACTTTCGCTTGACCAAGAGAAGCCTAATGCAAGTGGTGTGTGCTCTAGGTGGCTCTCGCTAGCGCTAATGAGGTCCAAATGCGGGATTGAGATTCTCTAATCACCTCACTAGGCTTTGTGGTGCTTGCAATGCTCTACCAAAGTGTAGGAGTAAATGTGGGCAGCAAGACAATGAATATGGTGGGTGGAGGGGGAATAAATAGCCTCACCCACCAACTAGTCGTTACCAGCAATCTGATGCGCATGGGCGCACCGGACAGTCCGGTGCGCCACCGGTGCGCCAACGGTCGACTCCAACGACTAGTTCTGACAGCTAGCTGTTGAGCAGATGGCACACCAGACAGTGAACAGTCACGGTCCGGTGCACACCGGACGGTCCGGTGCGCTGTCCGGTGCGCCACTAAAATTCAACTCTCAAACCCTGCGCTCTCGGGTTTCTGCGAGGGGGAAAGACCTTCCCCGGGCCAACCTGGCCCCACCTGACAGAGGGCGCACCAGACAGTCCGGTGCACCACAAACAGAAACCCTAATTTCTATTTTCTGCTGTTTTTCAAATCGGTTTTCGTTGTAACTCGTGAGTATGTTTTAGAGTGACACCTAGCACTATATATGAGTGTGAGTATGCACCAACAGTACACTAGAACTCTCTTGGTCAAACTACTCATCGACAACCCCTCTTTATAGTACGACTAAAACAAAATAAAAGACCTAACTATATCACGAGTGTCTGCAACTCCTTAACACTCGGAATACGAAGACCTTCACTTTTTGTTTCGTCGCTTTAGCCGTCGCTTCAAGTTCTTATCTCCGGGATTGTTTTCACCGTTGTAGTACATCTACCTGTAATGCGACCTAACTTACCATTTGTCTCTGCAAAACACACGTTAGTCACATATAACATTAAGTTATCATTAATCACTAAAACCAACCAGGGGCCTAGATGCTTTCAGAGTATAAAACACAAAAACATATATGTTCTATTGGCTAACTTGATGTGAATGCGGGTTTGGAGCCAAGAACTACGATTGGAATCCTCATTTGTATAATGTTGGAAAACGTGGAACCACAAAAGCTAATGATTTGTATATGTGGAACCATCGAAGACTTAATTATTGGCAGCTACCTATGAAACGAAGAGTCTTATCTAGTGGAGCCATAAAATGCTTTACTAGCACTTATAGGATTCAGAGAAAAAAGATGGGAAAAACAACTCTTAATTACGGGTAGATATCGAGCCAGCTCGGCTCGTTATGTCTCGACTCGTTATGCCTCGTTACTGTAACGAGCCAGCTCGGCTCGTTATACTAACGAGCTAAACATCTGGCTCGACTCGGCTCGTTAGAAAGCTCGAGCCAGTTCGTTAGGCTCGCGAGCCATACAACTAAATACAAAGATCTATGTACATAAACATATATATAACCGAAAAATTATATTTTAAGTATTTAACACTACAAACCCAATACCTTTATAATATTATTATCATATCATTGTTCTAGCTTCTAACTTTTAATATTAAATTAAATAACCAAATATATATTAACTTACAAATTTATAAACCCTTATTATAATAAGATAGCAACAAGCATCATTGTAAAAGCAATTCATCATCCATTCCACAAACATGTAACATTTCATTGCACAACACTAACATCATATGTTGCTAGAAACAAAGTTCACAAAACAATAATCAATAATCAAATATTAAATATGCAATGTAGGTATGTAGTCATGCAATAATGCAAATATTTAAGCACATGGCACATCCACACATGACCATATCACAGATCATAACTACGATAAAACAATACTATGAGAGATGAGACGACATCAACGACTAGACAAACTTGTGTTGTGGCTTAGCTCGTTTGGCTCGCGAGCTAGCTCGCAAGCTAACCCGAGCTGGCTCATTAGAGAATCGAGCTAGAATGCTAGCTTGGCTCGCTACAAAATTAAAACGAGCCGAGTCGAGCCGAGCTACTAATGAGCCGAGTCGAGCGAGTTATCGAGCCACGAGTATTTCGTCAAGCCCTACTCTTAATACAGCGACACAAGTAGTATATGGATAGTAGATCACAGAGAAGCCGAAGCTAGATATGCTCCTTGTGTCCTGTTTGGGAGGGCTTCATTTTTAAAAATTACAGTTTCGATTTTCTAGCTTCACCATGAAATAGCTTCAACATATTAGTAATACAGGATTCAAGAGTATTTGATTTGCACATAAACTTTAGCTTTTGCAATACAATTAATTTGTGCGAGTTTCTTTAATTACCCTTGATGATTAACGGGTGAAGAAAGAGACATGAATCGATAGGTCATGTAACCAATGTCATGGTGGGTAATTTTTGTGCAACTTTATGAGGAGGTATAAAAATAGTGTTTTGAAGCACCTTTTGAGGAGCTTCAAAAAAATCATAAAACTCACCTCTAGTTTTAGTTTTTTTTTAAAAAAATAGATCTCGTGGAGGTGGACCCGTTTAGATAGAAGAAGCTGAAATAGACATAAAATTGTTGACCTAAAGCTTTTCTAAACATACCCTTAGGTGCCGTTCGGTTTTCACGGAACGAAAGACTAGAACAATTTCTAGCTGGATTTCTTCTCTAAGGTATATAAATTTTGATTATCTAAAACGATTCTAAGTCCATTATTGAATAAACGAACAAGTCCTTGACTGGCTCTAGATAAGAGAGCAACTTGTTAACATGAGGCGTGAGCGTGAGACGCCACCGCACTGTCGCCGCCGTGCAGGCTCCAAAAGATTTTTGTACGTATTTTCCTTTTCAGACTCCGGCAAACAGAAACTCATGTTTTCCCTAGTTCTGTGGGCATCCTGAAGTTGACGTCCCGACCCAGGGCAACCCTTGCTGCGTTGCCGCGTTCGCGTCCTTCCTCAGCAGCCCTGTGTCTGTGTGCTGGGCCGGCGGCGGCGAGTGTGTGCGATGCGGTGACCCTCACGCAGCCCACGCCTGACGCCTCCAGGGGACAGGACGGGCCTCTGCCTCTCTCTCCTTCACCTTCACTTTAAAATACACCAGCCCGCGGCTCCTCAGCGCTCTCTCTCGCTCTCGCTCTCGTCAGGCACGCACGCACGAGTGAACACAGACGCGATCTCCTGCTCTCTGCCTCCCTCGTTCTCCTCTGCCCGTGCGCGCTCCAGGGCACACACGTACGGAGCGTGCGAGCACCGTCATGGTGAGTTCCCTTGGCCACGACTTCCGTCCCTCCGTACGCGCGTCGTTGCCGCCGGGCATTTGTTCGCTAGCGCCATCGTCGGTGCCGGTTGCCCGATCACTCTTGTACCGTTGCTGATCGGATTATTCTTGGGCGTGGTCGTGCTGCCGTTGGTCGTTGCAGGAGGAGGACGGCGGCGGAGGCGCGCGGCACGTGGAGCGGTGGGAGGGCTACGTGGACTGGAGGAACCGGCCGGCGACCAGGGGCCGGCACGGCGGCATGGCCGCCGCCTCCTTCGTGCTCGGTACGTAAGCGACGATCGGCCGCCGCCTGCCTGATCTGCTTCCAGATCATTATTATTATTATTATTCTACTAGAATAGAGCTCTGTTGGTTGGTTGCGGCCGGGCCCGCCCCCCCTGGGCGGGGAAAAGGCAAGCGGCAGCGCGAGGGAGGGAGGGAGGGAGGGAGGGAGGCCTGCACGACGGATCGAATAGGATGCCGGTGCCCTCCATGCACGGAGCCCTGGCCTGCGCAGCGCAGCGCAGAGTGGAAGCGGGGCCTGGTCGCCTGAAAGCCACGGTGTCAGGGGCCGGTAGTCAGTGTCCCGGCTTAGTCCCACATTGGCTAGCCAAGGGGGCCGTGGGCAGCTTAAAAGGGAGAGTCCCCCTCCTCTCATCAGCCTGGCTTTTGGGATGTGAGTGGTGGGCTCTCTTGGCTAGGCCGGTCCACGAGCGCATGAACGCCCGAAGCTGTCGAGTGTGGGCTGGGCCGGGGGTTGGACGCTGACATCTGGTATCGGAGCCCAGTTTGGCCCATGCCTGCCTTGGGGGGCTTCCCAAGGGGGGTGTCCCGGCTTAGTCCCACATTGGCTAGCCAAGGGGGCCGTGGGCAGCTTAAAAGGGAGAGTCCTCCTCCTCTCATCAGCCTGACTTTTGGGATGTGAGTGGTGGACTCTCTTGGCTAGGCCGGCCCACGAGCGCATGAACGCCCGAAGCTGTCGAGTGTGGGCTGGGCCGGGGGTTGGACGCTGACACACGGCTTCCATTCCCCTCTGCTGATCTGCGCTAGTTTCTTCTCCTCCCTCCCACGGCCGGCCTTGCAATCTGCTTTCGTCCGACTCCGACAGGTGGTGGTCGACGACGTGCCCTTTCTCGGCCTCTCGCTCGCTGCACTCCTTTTTTTCGTCCCCACTGGGCTCCATTCTCTCCCTCCCTCCCTCTCCTTTCGCTCCCAGCTCCCTTTCGCATACAGTTCCTGCCCGTGCTCCTCGCCCGCAACTTGCCCGCCCCCGGCATGGACTGCTGGCTCGTCGATTCTACAAAGTGGTGGGCAGAGCTGAGCTGGTGGTGTCTGCCCCTCTGCCCTCGTCCCGAGGACGGGTTCCTCTGCTGCTCGGATGTGCCCGCCGATCTGGAAGCTTCTCGCTGCAGACAAGTTCCCCGCGGACGCCATCGCCACGGTTGCATGCGCGAGAGGGAAAGGGAAACTAGTCTGTGTTGTCTTGTTGAGTGCTGTCATCGTCAGGCTCCTGACGAGAGGGGGACGGGAAACTATTCTTGTTTTTCTCCGTCTCCTCTGATCTGATCTGGTCTGGTGACGAGAGCGGTTGGTTGGAGACTTGGAGTGGAGCTGGAACTGGAATGGATGGGGTTCCGTTCCGGCGTTGAGGCGCACCGCAGAGATGAGTCCGTCGTCCGTTCGTCCCCAAAACCCGCATTAAAACATGGCACGGATCGCAAGGCACAAATGGGTCGCGGAGTAAAATTTGGCCGGTACGCATCGGGAACGCGCGCCACACAGCCCGTCGTCCGTTCCTACATAGTGTTTTGATGCGACTGCTTTTGTCTCTCTGTACTGCACTTGACAAAAATCACATGATTAATTAATAAACTGCACCGTGGCAACTGATATATATGATGATGTGCATGGTCGGACAACAGTGGTGGAGGTGCTGGAGAACCTGGCGTTCCTGGCGACCGCGAGCAACCTGGTGACGTACCTGATGGGGTCCATGGGCTACTCGCCGTCGCAGTCGGCCACGGCGGTGACCAGCTTCATGGGCACGGCGTTCCTGCTGGCGCTGCTCGGCGGCTTCCTCTCCGACGCCTTCCTCACCACCTACACCGTCTACATCGCCAGCGCCTTCGTCGAGCTCACGGTACGCGCGCGCGTCGTCATAACATAACGTCCGTGCACGCACACTACTACTACTACCGTACAGAACAGTAGTGTACATACATACTCCTTCCTCTACATCACCACTCTCGATCTTACGTGCGTGCGTGCTGTCATGCAAATGCATGTGCCTCCTTTCTATATACGTCACGTTACATGTCCTGCTATATATATATATATGCTGTCCATCGTCTGTTATTAATTGTCATCACGTCATGGGAGTATGGGACTGGGCATGGCGCCAGAAATAAATGAACAGTAGTATGCCCGCGTACACGGACCCCTGTTCCAGGCAGGAGTCGGGGTAGTATAGTAGTATTACGATGTTTCCTGATAAAATCTATGGGTGGGCCACCCGGTTCCCTGCACGGCAGCTGGATACACAAGGGGCTTGATTGGATAGCTTCGCGCGTATGGACAGGCTAGGCACGCTCTGGTCGGCTGGATACCGTAGTTTTGGGCATAGGGACGGATGTAGGTTAATAATCTTAAACAGCGTGTTTGGTAGACTGGGTGAATAGAGAAATTGTACCCGCAGAGTTATAAAGCAGTGTTTGTTTGGTTAGCTTCTCTATGCATCCCGGCTCTACTCGAAGCGACCGCAGCCAGGCTTCCGAGCAAAGCTCGCGGCGAGCGTACGGGCCCAGCCAGGCTCAGTACATGCAACGGCACGTATACCGAGGTATGTTTTTAGTTAGTTTTTTTGTTATATCTTCTAATTAAAAGATTTAATCACCGAACAAATTTTATATTTGTGTCCCCAATATTTTTTCGATCAAAACTAGACCATATATGCTATATAATATTTAAAATTTTATTTGTGCATTCTTCACTAGTACATGTTTTGATACATACAACCAAACACTGTCTCAATACCGCCAGATTTAATTGAGCCAAGTAACCAAACACTAAACCTTTGCATACACTCAACCAGGCTATATATAGCCTGGCTGACTGATGCGAGCCAGGCGGACCAGTGAAACGAACCAATCACGTGGAAAATGATTTGTTTTGCATTTACTCATGCAACCTGCGTCTAACACGTACAGTCAACCAGACATAAACTCAAACAAAATCAACACATACGATGGTCCGAGATAAGTTGATATGAGCAACCAATCAGCCGTGATATTGCAGCTGTGCCACTGCCATGGCCATGGGCGGCATACGCATCAGGTCCAATGATTGGTGCTAGGACGCCAAAAACAAAACGTAGGAGGCCCCGCCCAATGCAAGGTGCCGTGCCAATCCTCGGAAGCCATCTCATTCTGAGTAGCCCAGTAGTACCTGGAGGCCGGCGTGCGGGCCCATTTTGTGTGGGCGGTAAGCCGGTAAGGTTCGGTGGCGCCGACCACGCTAATCTCTACGTTCTACGCGCCTGGCCCTGGCGGTGATGAAAGACAAGAAAGAGACTGTAGTACGTACGCTACGCGTCTGTCTCGTCTAATGACGACGGGTCCACCAAGGATCAACGGACAGGGACAAGCGACGAACGAGTAGGTAACCGCCGTGTCCGTGCGACGGCAGAACGTTCTGGAGGGCCTTGCCGTGGTCCGTACCGAACAAAAACCTGGTCACCAGACACGTGTAAATCACTCCTACCTAGTACCAGAATATCTGTGATGCAGGCCCATTTGGTGGTTGGTGTACTAGATTTCTTCGTCAGTGTAAAGAAATCCGTACATCTGGCACGTCGAGACAGACGCTGGCAAAGCCGAAAGCCCCAAGCGTGACGCCAGGGCCCGACGTGCGGACGCGAACTGCCGCGGGCCCGCGTGTCTACAACTTCATCAATCGTCGGGAAGATTCGGGCCGGGGGCACCGCCTTCCTGCTGCCGGCACGGGCACGCGGAGCGAGGGTGGGCAGGGAACCATATGTTTAATGTGTAGATATACTCATATGGACTCCAACAACAACAACAACAACAACAAAAAAAGTTTCATGCTCATTAGATCGTATATAAGTATAATATGACCAACTCATAGTTTTATCTAGGTTTATCTATACTCAGACATACATGATCCATCCAACGAGCATAAAGTCTTTTTTTATTATAATAGATAGCGCATGCGCTATTAGAGTAAAATACGCATGCCTTATATATGAGCGTCTGACCGTCTGTGTTCCGGCCATTCGGACTTCGGAGCCATGCAAACGTCTCACCCTGGCCCGTACGGTTCGTAGATCGTAGTCAGCAGCGCTGACAATTACACACATAAAGCCCAAGCCCGCGCTTAACCTGATTCTATTTGGCCGATCAAAAGGATGCGTGGGACGACGGGTGCCGGAGTCGAGTCGGTCTCCTCCGCTTGCTTTGCCGCTCGGCTCACCGCTCACGGGCGCAAAGCGACGCCGCGCACGGGCGGAGCCCGAGCTGTGGCGGCCCCGTCGCAAGTACGCAGAGCTTTTGTCACTGTCGCCTGATATTTACCCAATCATTCAACATGATGATGGATCGTCTCTTGACATGATGGGTCCCTTTTGCTTTTTATATTAGGCAACAAAAAAAAACACAAATTCAGAGAAAATAAACTGCACAGGATTCACACCAAAATTCGTCATGTCAGAATTGGGAATGCGTGTAGAATTTCGGCCCGGCCCAAAGCCAAAGACAATGGGCTGCGGATGCCTACCGAACTCTTTCTGATGGCTAACTTAATCTGCGGTGCATGTCTAAATCATCCCTTCCATGGCGCGCGCGCAGGGGTTGGTGATCCTGACGGTGCAGGCGCGCACGCCGTCGCTGATGCCGCCGCGGTGCGCCTCGCCGGGCGCGGGCGGGGCTGCGTGCGAGCCCGTGTCGGGGGCGAAGAAGGCGGTGCTGTTGGCGGGGCTGTACCTGACGGCCCTGGGCGTGGGCGGGATCAAGGGCTCCCTGCCCTCCCACGGCGCGGAGCAGTTCGACGAGCGCGCGCCGCGGGGGCGCAAGGCCCGCTCCACCTTCTTCAACTACTTCGTCTTCTGCCTCTCCTGCGGCGCCCTCGTCGCCGTCACCTTCGCGGTATGGGTCGAGGACAACAGGGGATGGGAGTGGGGGTTCGGCATCTCCTCCGTCGCCATCCTGCTCTCCGTCCCGCTCTTCGCCGCGGGCTCCAGCCTGTACCGGAACAAGCTGCCCACGGGGAGCCCGCTCACAACCATCGCCAAGGTCCTCGCCGCCGCCGCGCTCGCGCGGCGCCGCGGCGGCGGCGGCGGCGGCGCGCAGAGCTCCAGCAACGGCGCCGTCATCGACCGCGCGCCCAGCCCCGCGGGGAGCGCCGACGACATGGATGAGTACTGCAAGTCCGGGGACATGGAGGAGATCTCGATCTCCGACGCGGCGTCGCCGGCCGCCGAGCCGTCCCGCGAGCTCGCGTTACTGAACCGCGCGGTGCAGTGCCAGCCGCCGCGGCACGGCCGCCGCCTGGCGTGCACGGTGCAGGAGGTGGAGGACGTCAAGGTCGTGCTCATGGTGCTGCCCATCTTCTTGTCCACCATCATGCTCAACTGCTGCCTGGCGCAGCTGTCCACCTTCTCGGTCGAGCAGGCGGCCACCATGGACACGCGCGTGGGGAGGCTCACCGTGCCGCCGGCGTCGCTCCCCGTGTTCCCGGTCACGTTCATCATCGTCCTCGCGCCCGTCTACGACCACATCATCGTCCCGTTCGCGCGCCGCGTGACGGGGACCGAGACGGGCATCACGCACCTCCAGCGCATCGGCACCGGGCTGGTGATGTCCGTCGTCGCGATGGCCGTGGCCGCCGCCGTCGAGGTGAAGCGCAAGGACGTGGCGTCCAGAAGCGGGATGCTGGAGGACTCCGGGAAGCCGCTGCCCATCACCTTCTTCTGGATCGCGTTCCAGTACCTGTTCCTGGGGTCCGCGGACCTGTTCACGCTGGCGGGGCTGCTCGAGTTTTTCTTCAGCGAGGCGCCGCCGCGGATGAGGTCGCTGGCGACGTCGCTGTCGTGGGCGTCGCTGGCGCTGGGGTATTACCTCAGCTCGGTGCTGGTGTCCGTCGTGAACAGCGCGACAGGCCGCGGCGGGCACCGGCCGTGGCTGCAGGGCGCCAGCCTGAACCACTACCGCCTCGAGAGGTTCTACTGGGTCATGTGCGTGCTCAGCAGCATCAACTACCTCTTCTTCCTGTTCTTGGCCGTCAGGTACAAGTATAGAAACGCGGGGGTCATCAAAGTGATGAGGACATCACTATGAGTACGACTACACCAGCAGCACCTCCACATCAAGCGCCACTTCCTTCATTAGCTGGGCCAATCACTCGGGCCCGTGCCAGAGATCTTAACTTCGTCATGCTACTGAAGAATGAGGGCCCAGAAGAATAGACGACCAGCCCAACTGCGGCCCATAGTGGACGACCTAGGGTTGGCCGCCCCTAGGGGCTGCGCCCCCTCTATTTATCCAGGAGCTGCGCCTCCTTTATTTTCGAGTTTTGTTTTACGTTAGCCTTAGCTACTCTCGAACACGCGCAAATCTGCGCTGTCTTCGTGTATTCAGAACTCCACCCTCGAGTAATAGATTAGATTGCTCGCATCTTGTTCTTGTTCGTTCTTCGATTGCGCACAGGAAACGATCTTCGTGATCAGGCCGATCTCGCATCAGCAAGGTCAGTAACCACAGGGAGTTGGTTCAGCGATTGCATTGGCGCCTCGGGCTTGCTCGTCGTAGTCGGATCGCAAGGGTCATCTTCCGCCAAATCGAAATTATCTCTACTCGCCGAAAGATCGGGCACCTCAACTACATCAATTGGTATCAGATTTCCAGGTTGATCGGTGAGTTTATCGAGCGTTTTTTTTCCTACAGTCCACAAAACCACATAAAAATTCAGGTTAGATCTTATCCCAGCACCCTTTTGAGCCTCGCACTTTCTTTCAATAATCTGCATTGTTGAATTTGTGTGCTTTCGCGTTTCCTTGTTGCTGGTTGCATTGTGTTCTTCCACCATTCAAACCCTAGCGCCACCACCATCTCCCGTTTGATCACGCCACAAATCGAGTCAACATTGTTTCCTTGTTTTTCTCCTTCGGTTACGTCAAACAAAAACAGAAAAAACAAGCCGAGTCAACGGCCGTTTCCTTGATTTTCTCCTTCGGTTACGAAAAAAAAACAGAAAAAAAAATAAACCGAGTCAACGACCGCTTCCTTGTTTTTCTCCTTCGGTTACATAAAAAAAACAAACAAAAAAAAGGAAAACGAAGGAGAAAGGATACGGTTGTTTCATCCCGGTAGTTTTTAAAACATAACTTGAGGTACCTTCTGTAAATCGGGCATAACTTTTCGCTCGGGTGTCCAAAAAATCTGAAATTTTTACAGGAGCTTGTTGACACCATTCTGAGCCCGGCCAAACTCACCTACGGTCTGTTTGGGGTTCGACAAAATTGTCAAAAAAATTCAGGAAAATAAAGAAAAAAATTCATCAAAGTTCTCGCACGCTTTTCAGAGAACTTCCTGATTTTCTATAGACCACATCTGATCTCTGTTTTCGGTGAAACTTCGTCTAGCTCCTATCTTGTTGCTTCTTGTGCTGAGAAAAATATCAAAAAAATCATACAAAAAAGAAAAACAAAATCACCTGTGATTTCTACTAGTGCCTTTTTGCCATCACTAGTACAATATTTACGGTACTGCCATTCTGCTAGTTCCATCCATCCTTTGCACCTGTGGCCAGCAATATAGTTTCGTGTTTTGCACTATAATTCAATTTTGCATTATTGTTTGATCGTGCTAATCCTTGACTTGAGTGCAGCCTACCCACAACTCCACATATTTCTACGACGAGCAGGTTTCTGTTTCTCCACGCAATCGCTCATCCAATCTTTCACCGGTTCCACCTGTTGGTTGCAGTTCACCACTGTGGCTTGGTAAGAACGGTTAAGAACTTGATAACAGCACTAGTGTGAGCGCCTTGTGAGCAGTACACCCCTGTTTTTGTCGTTGGTTTTTCTCCTTTTGGTGTTTTGGTGTTTGCGCTAACTATGGCAGGAGCACACGACATGGTGGATGCCCAGTTGCAGGAAGTAAGGGGACAAGTTGATGGACTTGCCGCTGACATTAGGACGATGCATGAACGACTTGATTCAACAATCACTTCGACGACCGAGCGTTTCAACCAACTTGACCTTGCTCAAACGGCGACTCGCACCACACTCGACACCATCCTGGCACGCCTTGATGCATTGACCACAAAGATGGAGCAGGAATACGGCGCTGACACTGAGCAGGACGATGGAGATCGCCGTGGTCGTGCACGTCGTGTGGTTCGTCATCCCCCTAATGACTTATTTTCTAAGATTAAATTTAAAATTCCATCTTTTAATGGTAAATATGATCCTGCTGCATATCTTGATTGGGAATTAGAGGTAGAACAAAAATTTTCATGTCATGATATTCCTGCTAATAGCCAAGTGAAGGCTGCCATTAGTGAATTTACTGATTTTGCTTTAATTTGGTGGCGTGAGTATAAACAAAAACTTCCCATTAACAGTGTCCTTACTTGGACCCAATTAAAAACTGCCATGCGCCACAGATTTGTTCCTTCCTATTATGCTCGTGATTTGCTTAACAAAATGCAGCGTTTTCAACAAGGTTCACAATCTGTTGAGGAATATTACCAGGAGTTGCAAAAGGGTATGCTTCGTTGTGGTTTGGTTGAGTCAGATGACGCTGCTATGGCGCGTTTTCGTGGTGGTTTGAACAGGGAAATTCAGGATATACTTGATTATAAGGATTATTTTGATATAACCACATTGTTTGAATATGCTTGCAAAGCTGAACGTGAAGTGCAGGGACGACGATCAAAGACATATACTAACTCTTTTGCAGGCCGGGGTCCAACACACAGCTCAACTCCTTCCAGCCCTGCACCTCCTACGCCTAGCACTACATCGCGCACAGGGCCGACCAAGCCAGTGGCGCCCCCTGCCAAAGGCGCCGCTTCTTCCACAGGACGTACACGGGATATTCAGTGTCATCGTTGCAGAGGGTTTGGGCACATGATTCGGGACTGCCCAAACAAGCGTACCTTGCTTATACGTGACAATGGTGAGTACTCTTCAGCCAGTGATTCTGAGGAAACTAGTCATGCTATGATTGCCACTAACCATGCAGAAAATGAGGAAGTCCACGTTGATCCCATCGACGCCGATAGGTATGAGAGTCTTGTTGTGCAGCGTGTTCTCAGCACACAGGTTGCCCAGGCCGAAAAAAATCAGCGACACACTCTATTCCATACCAAGGGCGTCGTGCACGAACGGTCGATTCGCATCATCATCGATAGTGGCAGCTGCAACAATTTGGCAAGTACAGCGTTGGTAGAGAAATTATCCTTGCCCACTCGCACACATCCACATCCGTATCACATTCAATGGCTTAATGATGGTGGTAAAATAAAGGTAACACGTTCGGTACGAGTCCCCTTTTCGCTGGGTTCTTATTCTGATTATGCTGATTGCGATGTTATTCCTATGGAAGCATGCTCTTTGTTATTAGGTCGACCTTGGCAATATGATACTGATAGTTTACATCATGGTCGTTCAAATCATTATTCTTTCATGTTTAAAGGCCAGAAAATAATTATACATCCAATGACCCCTGACCAAATTTTGAAAGATGATCTTACTAGGGCTGCTAAAACTGCACAACAAGTCAAATCGACATCAGCCGCACCTATTAAATCTGAAATCAAGTTGCACTCTCCTGTTTTACTTGCTACACGTGCTGATTTTGATGATCTCCATGAAGCTCATATGCCCTGTTATGCACTTGTATGCTCGCGAATGCTTGTTCCGCTTGATGATGCACCGTCTTTGGATATACCCCCTGCTGTTGTTAACCTTTTGCAGGAGTATGCTGATGTTTATCCTACGGACTTACCACCGGGTCTTCCTCCCCTCCGTGGCATTGAGCATCAGATCGATCTCATCCCCGGCGCTTCTCTTCCAAACCGCGCCCCGTACCGTACAAATCCAGATGAGACGAAGGAGATCCAGCGCCAGGTGCAGACGCTGCTTGATAAGGGTTACATTCGTGAGTCTCTTAGCCCTTGCTCGGTTCCTGTTTTACTCGTTCCAAAGAAAGATGGGTCATGGCGTATGTGCGTAGATTGTCGTGCTATTAATAACATCACAGTTCGTTATCGATATCCTATTCCACGCCTTGATGATATGCTAGATGAGCTTAGTGGTGCCGTTATTTTCTCTAAGGTTGATTTGCGTAGCGGTTACCATCAGATTAGAATGAAACTCGGTGATGAATGGAAAACGGCTTTTAAAACGAAATTTGGTTTATATGAATGGTTGGTTATGCCATTTGGATTGACTAATGCTCCCAGCACCTTTATGCGTTTAATGAACGAAGTTCTACGGGCCTTCATAGGTTTGTTTGTTGTTGTTTATTTCGATGATATCCTTATTTACAGCAAGTCTATAGAGGAGCATTTAGAACATTTGCGTGCTGTTTTTGACGCTTTGCGTGCTGCTCGTTTGTTTGGTAACATGGAAAAGTGCACATTTTGCACGCAACGTGTCTCGTTTCTTGGTTATGTGGTTACTCCGCAGGGCATTGAGGTGGATAGCAGCAAGATTGCTGCCATTCGGGAGTGGCCTACACCGACGACGGTCACACAAATTCGGAGCTTTCTTGGACTTGCCGGTTTCTACCGCAGATTTGTTCGTGATTTTAGCTCCATTGCAGCGCCTCTACATGAGCTTACAAAGAAAGATGTGCCGTTTGCTTGGAGTGATTCGCAGGAGATAGCGTTCAGCACTTTGAAAGATAAGTTAACCCAAGCTCCCCTCTTGCAATTGCCTGATTTTAATAAAGTTTTTGAGCTTGAATGCGATGCTAGCGGTATTGGGCTAGGTGCTGTTTTGTTACAAGAAGGAAAACCAGTTGCTTATTTTAGTGAAAAATTAAGCGGTGCTAGTCTGAAATATTCTACTTATGATAAGGAACTTTACGCTTTAGTGCGCACTTTGCATACTTGGCAGCACTATCTTTGGCATCGTGAGTTCATAATTCATTCTGATCATGAGGCTTTAAAACATATTCGTACTCAAACAAATCTGAACCGTCGTCATGCTAAATGGGTCGAATTCATTGAGTCCTTTCCTTACATTATTAAACACAAGAACGGGAAGGACAATGTTATTGCTGATGCTTTGTCTCGTCGCTATACCATGCTGTCACAATTAGATTTTAAAATCTTTGGTTTGGACACTGTGAAGGATCAATATGTTGACGATGCTGATTTTAAAGATGCTTTCGGCCATTGTATTAATGGGATACCATGGGGCAAATTTCACATACAGGATGGGTTCCTGTTTCGCGCTAACAAGCTGTGTGTTCCAGCTAGCTCGGTTCGTCTTTTGTTGTTACAGGAAGCGCATGGAGGCGGTCTCATGGGGCATTTTGGCGTCTACAAAACGCATGAGGTGTTGGCTGCCCATTTCTTTTGGCCTCGGATGCGCGCTGATGTGGAGCGCCTTGTTGCACGCTGCACTACTTGTCAGAAAGCTAAGTCACGGTTGAACAACCATGGTTTGTATATGCCTTTGCCTGTCCCTTCTTCTCCTTGGCTTGATATCTCTATGGACTTTGTTTTGGGCTTGCCTAGAACTAAGAAGGGGAGGGATAGTATTTTTGTGGTTGTTGATAGATTCTCAAAAACGGCTCACTTTATACCTTGTCATAAAACTGATGATGCTAGCATTGTTGCTGAATTGTTCTTTAGAGAAATTATTCGTTTACATGGTATTCCAAAAACAATAGTCTCTGATCGCGATGCTAAGTTTCTAAGCCATTTTTGGAGATCTCTTTGGAATAAATTGGGAACTAAATTGTTGTTTAGCACTACTTGTCACCCTCAGACTGATGGACAAACTGAGGTAGTAAATAGAACTTTATCTACCATGCTTAGGGCTGTTTTAGACAAGAATTTGAGACGTTGGGAAGATTGCTTGCCTCATGTTGAATTTGCTTACAATCATGCCACGCATTCTTCTACAAAGATGTGCCCTTTCCAGATTGTTTATGGTTACATCCCTAGGGCACCTATTGATTTGATTTCACTTAATGCTGCCAACGCCCCACATGTAGATGCTGCTGCACATGTTGAACAAATGATTACCATACATGAACAAACGAAACAGAACATTGCTGCTACTAATGCTAAAAATCAGGTTGCTGGTAGTAAAGGAAGAAAACATGTTACTTTTGAGCCAGGTGATATGGTTTGGTTGCACTTGAGAAAGGATCGGTTTCCTACTTTGCGTCGTTCTAAATTAATGCCTCGTGCTGCTGGTCCTTTTAAGGTGCTAACAAAGATTAATGATAATGCTTATATCCTTGACCTGCCTGCGGAATTTGGTGTTTCCACTAGTTTTAATGTTGCAGATTTGAAACCATATATGGCCGAGGATGAGGAGTTGTCGTCGAGGACGACTTCACTTCAAGAAGGGGAGGATGATGAGGACATCACTATGAGTACGACTACACCAGCAGCACCTCCACATCAAGCGCCACTTCCTTCATTAGCTGGGCCAATCACTCGGGCCCGTGCCAGAGATCTTAACTTCGTCATGCTACTGAAGAATGAGGGCCCAGAAGAATAGACGACCAGCCCAACTGCGGCCCATAGTGGACGACCTAGGGTTGGCCGCCCCTAGGGGCTGCGCCCCCTCTATTTATCCAGGAGCTGCGCCTCCTTTATTTTCGAGTTTTGTTTTACGTTAGCCTTAGCTACTCTCGAACACGCGCAAATCTGCGCTGTCTTCGTGTATTCAGAACTCCACCCTCGAGTAATAGATTAGATTGCTCGCATCTTGTTCTTGTTCGTTCTTCGATTGCGCACAGGAAACGATCTTCGTGATCAGGCCGATCTCGCATCAGCAAGGTCGGTAACCACAGGGAGTTGGTTCAGCGATTGCATTGGCGCCTCGGGCTTGCTCGTCGTAGTCGGATCGCAAGGGTCATCTTCCGCCAAATCGAAATTATCTCTACTCGCCGAAAGATCGGGCACCTCAACTACATCACAAAGGATAATGCCATCATATATATGGGCAATCGGCGTTGCCATTACTCCCCGTGGTGGTGAGCAAGTGCTGGGTGCAACTGTTTATATAGGTGGCAACTGGCAAGCACAGAGTTGAAGGAAATGTTGGTTAATTTCTGCAGGCTGTGCGGAAATGGGGGGTGGTTTATGAATCTGTAATGAATTTAGTTAATTGGTTCAACAAGTAAATCAACAGCGGGCTCAGTGAATCGGGTCGGGTGTACATAACTCCGTATGTTCACTACACCAAACCCCCCCCCCCCCCAAAAAAATATGGTTAAAGACCGCCAAGAAAATATTTTATGATGGACTATAGTTAAGCAATGACCACCAAATATAGAGAGCAAAGAAATTCTCTGACGGTTTGGCCGTCAAGAAAATTGGGCCATAGCAAAAGTTAGTGAACCACCAAATAAAATCGTGCAGACGTCACGCATATGGTCAAAATAAACACGGAATTTTGCCATGAGTATTTATTGTGAACAAACATTATTAACCTAAATTGCCAAAGAAAATGGACGTGCAACGAAAATATGGAATTTACCAGTATCAGTCTGTCATTTACATTTCGTAATGGAGCATTGAGCACCCATTGTATTCGCATATCTACATGAATAAGGCTCTCATAACATCTCCTGACAACAAATATTCATTACGATTGGGAACATAACCTAAATCCTTACTATAAACATTCCTAGACCAATTTACATATCTACATGAATAAGGCTCTCACAGCCTCACATTACGTATCGCTCTAGGCATAGCTCATAATTTCAGCAGACTACATTAACATTATCCTGGTCAACCTCACAACAGATCTGTCCAATTGAAGTTACAAATCGGAACAGGTACAAGAGTCAACAATCGAGCTTACTCACTGGGGTGTCTGCCCTTCTCTCTCTTCCATTTGAGATATATTTGGACAGAGAGGCCTAAGAAGACCATCGTAACACTACCCCGTTGCTTTGAAGATAATGGATTGCCACTGATGACAGATGAAACCACGATGCTCATGAATTTACGGGTGGTAGTGATCGTTGTGTTAGTAAGAGCGCCGAACCTGCTGATGGTTAAGAAGATATAATTCTGACGCACGGCGCCACATAGGCAGAACAGAAAAATGTCCCAGGCCACCTCTGGGTTCTCCTGGCAAAATCTCAATGCCTCGAAACCATCTGCATATGGCCAGTTACTGAATAGTAATGGCGCAACAAACATAACTACAGCATTATATATGGTCCCCCAGAGGTTCATGCCAAGCATTATATCCCATGGATTCGTGTTTGGGTACCTACAACAAACATTTCTCCTATTTAGAATGATGATCACAATGTTTCATGTAGCCTGGTATCATGAAGTAGCCAAGATATAATTACCTTGACTTTATTATATCTTGGGTCGAGTTAGTATACCCATCAAAAGCTAAGTTGAGGAAGCACAATGTATAGCCAAGAGGTGCATTAGGGTTGACAAGCTTCTTAACTGTCTTGGAGCTTGTCTGATAAGTAGCAGAAAACATATTTTAGAAGTTCAGCACTTGCACAGAGCAGTATAGTTATTAGTTAAAAAGCTAAAGGTGTAATAAAACCAATAGTGATCCAATTGAAATAATGGTATGGCACAAATTTAGATGGTTCTTCTAGTGACGCCATAACCAAAAACCACAGAGTTCTTCATCTAATTATTTGACCAGCCTTGCAAGTCTTATTCCACAAAAATAAAGGACACCAAAGAATGAGAAAAAAAAGGTAGACCCAATGGTGGAGGCTCTGGGGAAGGGAAAAACCAATGCAAGCCTTGCTCCGCAAATGCAGATGCTGCTTAGAACCCGCTAACTGGTGACTGAAGAAAAAGAATATAAACTAAATATTTTCAAGGTTTGATTCTAGAATGAAAATTTACCCTAAATGTTTCATATTTAAAATAAAAAATGACAGTACAAATTTCATCCTGTTTTTGGACTTATTCCAGTATCATCAAGAATATGAGAAGGTGCAAACTAGATGAGTTAGAAGGCTAACCGATACACTAGAAAAAACATCATCTCATCAGTGTGGCAGTTGATGAAACAACAAATTGAGGATCATCTTACCTTCAACAACGCAAAGGAGGACACACCGCCAGCAACAAGAAAGGTACAAAAATACTCTGGAAGTGTGTACTTCACACTATAGAGAAGGGTTCCCATCAGCATTACTGTATATATTGAATTGCTAGTCAGAGGAGAATAATCAAATATGCTGCATGCAATGTTGAGGAAGAATACATTTAATGACAAAATATTTAGATACATAGAATCACTAGTATTGCGAGGCGGAGGAGCTCGCCAAAGGTTGCGAGGCGAGGGGATGGAATGTCGAGCGGGATTGCGAGGGAGGAGTTTACCGAGACCGTTGGAACGGACTTCTACTGATTTTCATTTTTTACCATTGGAAAATGAGTTAGAGAGGCTGTTGGAGTTGCTCTTACTAACCCAACAACTCAGAATAGTTTTGGTATTATAAACTATTGGAATAGTTTCAGTAAACAATGCACATAAGATCCAACAACTCATAGCATACTGGAAACTTAAACAGTTAAATCATGTAGGCAAATAATACACAATGCCATTAGTTTAATTGGCAAAAGAGGTTTACCATAATTAGTATTCACAAAACAGGGTTAAGACCCCGCGTCCAAGCCGCCGCCAGGACCCGACCCCGCGTCCGAGCCACCCCGCGCGACGCCCCGCGCCCGTTCTTGTCCTCGGCGTAATGGAGCATAAAACGTATTCTTTTGTATGTGCGATGTGCAAATCGATGTTATAAGTGGATTGTGAGTTAGACGAGCCTAACACGTTCGAGGACGACCCGCAGGACACGTTCGAGCAAGGCAAGTGGATTCTCCCTCTGCATATTCTATTTGTACCCAATTAATGCATTTAATAATGTTTACTTTTTAGATATATTGCATAATTTGATAATTTTGATATTAATGTTACCGCTCAATTTGTGCTACCGCTCAACTTGATAATTTTGATGTCACTCATTATTTGATATTAATGTTCCGGAAATGAAATTGACATTATGGTATTAACCCAATGGTTAAACAAGATTATTTCATATTAATTGGAATATGGAGTGACCACCCATGATAACAGTGCAACCACGAGTGTTATCATGGCTTTGTCTTTGGTAATTAGTTTTATATGCTTAGTACCTAGCAACCTTACCTGAAATATGGGCAAGAGGGAGAGCGGCAGTGGTGGCAGCTCACGTTAACATGGGGACGTATTATTGGCTAAGGTACCTCGCCCAAAGGGCCTCCACACCGACTTGGAAACCTTAGCGGGTTGTTTTATATTAAGTGTATTTTGTGAAAGCATCATAATGGATCCCTAGCCATTCACCTTGGTTGTTTTTACGGGTCCGATCAACCCAGGCTAGATGGGATATATGGCTTGTGGATAAAGTTGTACCACCTCTGCAGAGTGTAAAACTGATATGTCAGTAGTGCTCACGGTTAAGAGCAACATGGACCCTCACATGATAATTGAACTTAAAGATGGACAATAAATCGAGATCTGATGATCTAACAATGGTTTGCTTAAGTAGTTTCACTTAAGTGTTTTTGATATACTCTTATATCTTTGTTTAAATGGGATACTTGGGATACACACTTATTAGTAAGACAGATGTTGCTAATAAAATATTGACCAACTAAAATGCTTACTGCTTAAACTTAACCTCACCTTTTTAAACTTGCATTAATTTTTCCTCCACTTGCTGAGCCCCGACCATAAGTGAGCTCACCCTTGCTAATATTTTTATCAGAGGGTGATGAAAAAGACATTGATGGAGATTTCGATGAATACTGAGCCTAACGATGCGCCGGTCATCTTCCTGTGGGAGAATACCCATGTTATTTCCGTTTTACTTTGATGATACATTTTAAAATACTATTATTTGGATGTTGTAATAAAGAATATTCTACTGTCTTTACGTTTTTATTGCATTGTCTTTTGATATATTACACTTGTGACGTCAACATATGTGTGGAAATGTATCTTGTCACACATGATATGCATTCGGTTTTGCCTGACAGAAGTGGTATTAGAGCTATGCTGACCCTAGGTCGTTAGACTAGTTAGAAATGGAAAGCCTAGTTTGTTCAAAACATGCTAATTTCATTCTTATAAAACTATTTTATCAGCCTCACTTCTTTAAAATTCAAATGAGTTGACATTTCTCTTGTAGATGGTTCGTACTCTCCAAACCACCCGAGTTAACACCAACTACGCCCCTCCGCCACGTCAAGCTTCTGTCTACCCAGTGATAGTGGATGAAGTTCCGGTGGATCTACCTCGCATTCGAGTGGAGCACAGAGTCATAACGGAAGACATCTCGGAGGAACTTCTGCCGACGTCCACCCCGTTGGCATAGTCACTGGCCTTCGCAGCTAGGTCATCAACCTCAGCACCGCCTGCACCAGTCGTTCAAGCTCCTGGACCCGGAGACGATGACCCAGACGACTCTAGGGACAACGATGACGACGAGGAGAACGTCAACGAGGAGGCCAACGATGCCCAGCAGGACTACTTCATGGGGTTTGGGCCTGTCACCGAACATTACACATCAATGTTCGAGACGGGGCACTTCCCCAACCTGCTGCAAGACGTGTTGCACGCGTTGGGAACCTACGTCCGACCCTTGTACGAGACAAGGCGAGTGTGCGAGCCTCCCCGGGCTTGCTACTACATCACTCGCATCCACGTCAGGGTGATGGATGCAGGGGATAGGGGGTTCAGGACTCTATCGGCTCATGAGTCCCTGACACAGCTATCCACCTACGCTGCTTCGGTCAGCGATGCTGCCAGACGAACTTTGTGGTCTCTCAGCCATACCTACCGGCAGCAGCTACATGACACGAGGTTCAGGCATCTTCCTCTGCGTCTAAGTGGAGGAAGCCAGACCAGCATCGTTTCAGGTGGAGCTGGTGAGTATCGCCTCAACACCCTAGCTGGTGTAGTGGCCGGTCTTAACACCGACCTGGACAGTGCCACCCTGGATCTCTCTAGGGTGCACTTGGAGCTGGAGGATGCCCATGCCAGGATTGCAGCCCTGGAAGCCCTACTTCAAGGACGGGATCCCCCTGAAGCCCAGGTCCCCGCCATGGCGTTGTCCCCTCCCCGAAAGAGGATTCGCTATGGGGAACCCGGATCCATCACGAGGCTGTTTTGAAATTTTAAGTTATAAGTTGTAATAAGATAGTTTTCACGTCAGACGATGAATACCCTTTTATAAGTTATCTTTATAATAATAACAACCATGTGTTGGTGTTGGTTGCTACGTTTGAGTTGGATTTTTGTTTGAGTGCAATGGTCTTATGAAATGATGGTCATAAGAGCATATAAAAAAATAAACTTAAGTTATTCCTCTCTAGAATCTTTATTACTCTTCACTCGTCTGAAAAGTTCACTTTCTAACAAATCAGATGGTGAACGCTCGTTCAGGATCCAACAACAACAGGAACCAGCGTGGTCAACAGATACCAACACCACCACCGAATCCTAACATGGAGCAGTTTATCGCCGCTCAGATGCAGCTTATGCAGGGACTCACTGCATCCGTTCAACAGATTCAGCAAAACCAGCAGAACCAACAGCACCAGCAGAATGCACCACCGGCTAGAGATAAGCATCAGGATTTTATGAGCCATCACCCGCCTACTTTCTCTCATGCGGGGAGGGGACAACGCCATGGCGAGGACCTGGGCTTCAGGGGGATCCACGTCCTTGAAGTAGGGCTTCCAGGGCTGCAATCCTGACATGGGCATCCTTCAGCTCCAAGTGTACCCTAGAGAGATCCAGGGTGGCACTGTCCAGGTCGGTATTAAGACCGACCACTACACCAGCTAGGGTGTTGAGGCGATCCTCACCAGCTCCACCTGGAACGATGCTGGTCTGGCTTCCTCCACTTAGACGCAGAGGAAGATGCCTGAACCTCGTGTCATGCAGCTACTGCCGGTAGGTATGGCTGAGAGACCACAAAGTCCGTCTGGCAGCATCGCTGACCGAAGCAGCGTAGGTGGATAGCGGTGTCAGGGACTCATGAGCCGATAGAGTCCTGAACCCCCTATCCCCTGCATCCATCACCCTGACGTGGATGCGAGTGATGTAGTAGCAAGCCCGGGGAGGCTCGCACACTCGCCTTGTCTCGTACAAGGGTCAGACGTAGGTTCCCAACGCGTGCAACACGTCTTGCAGCAGGTTGGGGAAGTGCCCCGTCTCGAACATTGATGTGTAATGTTCGGTGACAGGCCCAAACCCCATGAAGTAGTCCTGTTGGGCATCGTTGGCCTCCTCGTTGACGTTCTCCTCGTCGTCGTTGTCATCGTTGTCCCTAGAGTCGTCTGGGTCATCGTCTCCGGGTGCAGGAGCTTGAACGACTGGTGCAGGCGGTGCTGAGGTTGATGACCTAGCTGCGAAGGCCAGTGACTCTGCCAACGGGGTGGGCGTCGGCAGAAGTTCCTCCGAGATGTCTTCGATGATGACTCCGTGCTCCACTCGAATGCGAGGGAGATCCACCGAAACTTTCTCCACTATCACGGGGTAGACAGAAGCTTGTCGTGGCGGAGGAGCGTAGTTGGTGTTAACTCGGGTGGTTTGGAGAGTACGAACCATCTACAAACGAAATGTCAACTCAGTTGAATTTTAAAGAGGTAAGGCTGGTAAAATAATTTTATAAGAATGAAATTAGGAAGTTTTGAACAAACTAGACTTTCCATTTCTAACTAGTCTAACGACTTATGGTCAACATAACTCTGATACCACTTCTGTCAGGCAAAACCGAATGCATAGCATATGTGTGCCAAGATCCATTTCCATACATATGTTGACATCACAAGTGTAATATATATCAAAAGACAATCCAATAAAGGCGTAAAGAGAGTAAAATAGTCTTTATTACAACATCCAGATAATAGTGTTTTAAAATGTATTATCAAAGTAAAGCGGAAATAACATGGGTAATCTCCCACAGGAAGATGACCGGCGCATCGTTAGACTTAGTATTCATCGAAATCTCCATCAATGTCTTCTTCATCACCCTCTGATCAAAATATAAGCAAGGGTGAGCTCACTTATGGTCGGGGCTCAGCAAGTGGGAGAAAAATTAATGCAAGTTTAACAAGGTGAGGCTAAGGTTAAGCAGTAAGCATTTTAGTTGGTCAATATTTTATTAGCAACACCTGTCTTAATAATAAGTGTGTATTCCAAGTATCCCATTTAAACAAAGGTATAAGAGTATATCAAAAACACTTATGTGAAACCACTTAATCAAACCATTGGCAGATCATCAGATCTCGATTTATTGTCCATCTTTAAGTTCAATTATCATGTGAGGGTCCAGGTTACTCTTAATCGTGAGCGCGGCTGACATATCAGTTTTACACTCTACAGAGGTGATACAACTTTACCCACAAGCCATGTATCCCATCTAGCCTGGGTTGATCGGACCCGTAAAAACTACCAAGGTGAATGGCTAGGGATCTATTATGAGGCTTTCACAAAATACACTTAATACAAAGCAGCCCGCTAAGGTTTCCAAGTCGGTGTGAAGCCCTCTGGGCGAGGTACCTTAGCCAAGAATACGTCTGCATGTTAACGTGAGCTGCCACCACTGCCGCTCCCCCTCTTGTCCATATTTCAGGCAAGGTTGCTAGGTACTAAGCATATAAAGCTAGTTACCAAAGCCAGAGCCATGATAGCACTCGTGGTTGTACTGTCCTGGGTGGTCACTCAATGTTCCAATTAATATGAAATAATATTGTTTAACCATCGGGTTAACACTATAATGCCAATTTCATTTCCGGAACATTAATATCAAATAATGAGTGACATCAAAATTTTCAGGTTGCGCGGTAGCACAAATTTGCAAAGCATATTATTTTCCCATGGTAATCAAGGAATACAGTTGATAAATCTAGAAAATCCTTAATTAGGCGAATCCCATCAAATTATGCAATATATCAAAAAAGTAAATATTATTAAATGCATTAATTGGGTACAAATAGAATATGCAGAGGGAGAATCCACTTGCCTTGCTCGAACGTGTCCTGCGGGTCGTCCTCGAACGTGTTAGGCTCGTCTAACTCACAGTCCACTTCTAGGATCGATTTGCGTATCACACATACAAAAGAATACGTACACCAAATAAATAAACATACACCAATATAGGGGTAATCATTCACCCTTCATACGTCACACTTATCACACTCATAAATACGTCTTAACGCGTAAATACTTATTAATTCATTATGACTATTAATGCGAGCATTATTGATGAAATTATGAGTAGGTGGCTATAATAATTCTTTATGAAAATAAAGGTTAATTATTACTAATAATTGACTGATAGATTTTATTCCTTTTATTTCTAAACAGAACTTTTGTGTATAGCTAAAAATGGTTCATTCATGACTCTACTAACATTAATATTCTAAGAATCAATATAAATCACCAATTGGGCTTTTTATAACATAAACATGGTTATTTTGACATAAAAAAGTATTTTACTAATTCTAAGAAGTTAAATGATATACTTATGAACACCTTTATTTTGGCTTAGTAAAAACCAATTTTTGTTATGACTAGTGATATTCTTTTAGTTTTATATTTTCTTCCTAAACGAAATTATCATTAATAATAATCAGAGATAAATCATCTAATAACCTATAATATTTATATTGCCATGAATCGTATACCATTTACTAATTCCATTTAAGAAAAGCTTCTATTATCTATTAAAATGAACTTATGATTATAACCTTCTAAATAATTTCCAAAATCCATTGTGAACAAAATTAACTATAAAATTACCTATCTAGTGTTTTTATCACCATCATGTGTCTATCAATTTTTTTGTCATACTTCTCTCTAATCCAACTTTCTAAAAGTCATCATAAACAAATAACATGACTAATAACGGTGCACTAATTTATCGCATATATCTACCAAAAATCCATAGTGCACATACGCATGAATTCCGAATTACAACATTCTCATATTACAACACAATAATTATAAAATTCACAAACTGAATCAAAAAGTGATTTCGAAAATACATAAAATTATTTTGGGTCGTCTTCCACCTTGAGCTTGCTCGTGTGAAGGGGGAGAGTTCGATGGGGATGTCGGCCGAGTGGAGAAGGGCAGGGGCTCGACGTCGGGCGGCTCCGGCGGGGGTTGCACGGTCTACGAAGCTCCGGCGACGGCGGGGGCTGCACGGTCTACGAAGCTCCGGCGAGCGACGACGTGGGCGAGCTCCGGCGATGACGTGGGCGAGCAAGGAGAGTGAGAGAGAGGGGGCGAGCTCGGGTAGGGAGGAGAGCTCCATGGCACGGCCGATATTTATAGAGAGAGGCAGGGGAGAGGAGAGGGCGCCGAGGAGAGGGAGAGGCGGCCGGCGGTTCTTCAAAGACATTAATGGCGACGACATCAATGGGGAGAGAGTGGGGGAAGGAAGAAACGAACGTTTGATGCTCCATTACGCCGAGGAGAAGAACAGTCTCGGGGCGTCGCGCGGGGTGGCTCGGACGCGGGGTCGGGTCCTGGCGGCGGCGGCGGCTCGGACGCGGGGTCAGGTCGCGACGGCGGCATGGGCGCGGGGAAGAGACGCCCGCGGGACCCTGGCCAATGGGGCCCGCGCGGCAGGGAGGGGAGAAATCCCCCTGGCGGCGGTAGCTGGGGAGGCAGAGGAGGGCGCGGCGCGGCTTGCCCCTAGTGGGCCGTTAGGGTTAGAGTTTCTTTTTTCTTTTTCTATTTCTTTTCTAATTTCAAAATATATTTATAAATAACCCTAAAATTCATAATAATTATACCAAAACTATTTATAACTACAATATTTATTTTTGGACTAATAATTATTATATTATTAAATTGGATTTTCATTAAGAAGGAATGCTATTAAAAATCCAAAATCAAACATGAGCAAACAAAAATTATTCCAAATGTAAATAAATAACCAACACTTGAATGAAAAATTCATTACCATAATTATCATAATAACTAAATGCATTATTTTTAGTTGATGGTTTTTATAGTGTTACAAACTCCCTCTTTATTTCTTCTTATCTTCTAAACAAACAGCCCAACTAGGACTTATCCTTTGTGGCGCCTGGCATACTACCGGCCCACAAAGGTGTCTACAACACGGAGGCAATATAATATCTTACGATCTGTAGTAAGCACATTGAGCCAACATGAATCTCAATAAAAATATCCCCATCCTTGTTCTTGCTAATGCAAAATTATAATATTGTTGAGCAGGGTATGTCTCAAATTTAAAAAAAGGCATTATCTTTCGCTGCACTTATATTCTGCACTTTATAGATTTATTTACTCAGCAAAATAAATTAAATTGGACTGTCCAAGAACAAAATAACAAGTGACTCTGGGACTCAATGTACACTGTCAATACTTTTATGTAGGGATACACATATATTATGCAGTGTGTTTAAGTAAATGTAAACTTACAGGGATCATCTTAGAAGATTTTGCCAACACCTGTTCACACCAACAGAAATTAGTCGGGATTGCGTAAAGAAACCTCGCGCCACATATCTTCGAGCTTGTCAAGAGAAAAAAACAAATCCGTTGAGCAAGAACGATGCTTGGATCAATGCTCTCTGCAATAAGATAGCTACCACGACCCAACTCTAAGAATTAGTTGCTTTATGGATTCGTTTACAAGATGTAAGGTTACATTCTGAAATACAAGACAATCACCTAGAGATGGATTGCCGATGGTCGATACCGCACACGATCGCCAGTCGCCATATCACATACAATCCAATCAATGCAATGTTCTTCCTAAATGTTCACTTGAGGAAGCACTTCCAAAGAGCTCCCTATATAGTCAATTAACTCTATCGGAACATCTCAATCCATAAGCGTCAGTGACAATATTACCCATGTGCCCGCGACAGGAACCTAACATTAACATGACACAATGTCCGGGACAGTGCATATAACAACCAAGGTGAGACGGCAATAGCAGGCGGAACCAAACCTGAGCCGGATAGCTAATGTACTTGAGCGCCTCGATCCCCATGGTCGGCCCGATGGTATTGGTTACGCTGACGCCCCAGTATTTCGATAACGGCGCACGGCCGTCGGAGCTACTCCCGCCCGACCACAACTTAATCACTGGAAAAGCAGCAGAAATGTCAGGAACCCTCTATGCAGTCGCCACCCACGCAGAGGAGACGGAACCGATCACCACGAGTCCACGACGTTGCGCGAAATGCGCAATCAGACAGCCATGCGGCGCGAGAGGGAGGGAGTGAGCTCTCACTTAGGAAGGACCAGACGAAGCATTAAGCATACGACATTCTGCGCGAAGTTGAGGAACGCGAGGTGCTCGAACCGCCGCGCCTCCGGCCCGAACCGCTTCGTGGATCTGAGGACGACAAACCCAGCAAACTGACCCCCAGCTTGTAATCGTCTGGCGGAGTTCGGACGGCATTGGAGAGAGAAAGGGCTTACAGAGTCTCCTGGAGGACGCCCTGGTAGATGTAGGCGGACCAGATCCCGGCGACACAGAAGGCGAGGACGGCCACGCGCCCCGCCATGCTTCCGCTGACGCCGACGACACGGTCGCGGGGGCGGGGACGGACGACGCCGTTGGCACCGTCGGCGCGGCCCCGGCGTGCGGCGGCCATGGTGTCGATTCGCCCGCCGGCGATGGCGAGGGGTCAGCAGAATCGGCACTGGTGGCGATTCGATGCGCGGTGTACCGGCGGCGGTGCCCGGTGGTCGCCGAGTGGAAGCGGGATCGCGTGTTATAGAAGCCCAGCGTAACCGTGGGGAAGGAGCGAAGAGCACGTAAGAGAGGTGACGTGGCGCAGAGCCATTGGAGCGAGCATGCCAGCACAGACGGCCCATTGATTAGCCTATAATTTCTTTCTATATCAGCGACGAATAATGCAGCACCAAAGATTTTAGTCTGATGATTAATTTAACGGACGTGACTCTCTTGACTTTGATCGAACTATCGATTGCAACAACGCTAAGCGTCATATTGGTCTTGACTAGTTTGTCATCTCGCCTCCCTAATTTTATGTACAATGAATAAGGCATTGAATTCATGATCGCTCCTCCATCTACCAACATTTTAGCAATTGGTATTTCATCGATATGACCGTGCACGAAGAGCGATTTTAAATGGTTGACCGATTCTTTTATGACCAAAATCGAATTGAGCAACAATTGGTTCATTGTCACCGATAATAGTACAACCAGTTGAGAACATAATAATATTTACATCCATAACTATGTGTTCTAGCGTGGCTCCGTAGTCAACCAAGTCCTCTTCCAGCAGGTCGTCCTCCTCACTATTATCTTCCTCCATAGGTGTTGGCGTGTCATCGGTGGTGTTCTGGTGTAGAGTGGCGGTCCGGACTCAAGGGTCATACTATCCACCGCACCTGTAGAGGGTTGTGTAACTGTTGTCTTGTTCTCTGTTTTTGTGGTTGTTTGATTTGTTTTGACGGCCTTTGGCCTCCACCTCTTTTACGGTGGTGGGGGTATTGTGGATGTATATCATTAAATATTTTTCTGCTTCTTTTTCCTTGCTCTCATTTGCTCTCAAGCTTTGCAATTTACGCTTTTGAGACTGTGTCAGCCTCGATGGACACCATCGAGGCATGGAGTATTTTGGGTCGGCTGTTTTGCTGGATGTTCCTGTGTCTTCTTCCTTGCCTATATTGGTCGATTTACCAAAAAAACATCGGTCCTTCATTATTTTCCTGTATGATGACATCCGTTGTGCCTATTTTGATGATGTCCCCTTTTGTTGTTCTCTTGGCGGATGTAGATATGTCCTCTTTGTGCCCCCGGTCGGATTGGTAGTCCATTATGGCCGAGTAGTCTGGCAATCTTGCTGGACCTGTGTCTGGTGACCGGTTGAGGGGCACTCAATCAGTCTTGTACTGTAGGTGCCAACCTGCCAAACACAAACGCTTGGAGTGCCCCCAAAGCGGGGTATTGTGGCATCCCATGTGGATATGGTGGCATGCCCCACTTTTGATTGGGGACATAAGACGGTGGTATGTATGCGTATTGATATGACACAGGTGGGCATGGGGTGGAGGTGTCCATGTAGGTACATTAGGTCTCTTAATTGGACATTATAACCTATTGACCTTTCCGATTGGTGAGATTTTCCAATCGATCTTACCGGCTGTCGCTCCTAAGTAGCTGAGCGAGGTCTCTTTGTTGGCCGGTCACTTAGGTCGGCCTTCTTATTCATATATTTAGATAATAATTGATCAAAGATCGGTCCAGATTTGACCAGTCGACTGGATGCCTTGAACGTGTTTGTCTTCCACGTAACTATTTCTGGTTGGCGAGGTTTGGAGGTACGTGGTCGTCGCTGCTGAGAGCACCTAGAGGGGGGGTGAATAGGTGATCTTGTAAAAATCAACACTAAATAGCACAAACTTGGTCTATGAAGTGTTAGTGAAATCAAAACCAAAGTGCTATGTCTAAAGAGAGAGAGATGACTTCTTCACTTAATTGCTCTTCATAAAGTGAGAATTAAACTTAGAGCAATTATTAAGTGAATAGAAGCAGAGAGAAGCGCACAAGAATAACGACAGGTTACACGGCGAATTTTATCCCGTGGTTCGGCCAAGTAGAACACTTGCTTACTTCCACGTTGTGGCGTCCCAATGGATGAGGGTTGCACTCAACCCCTTTCAAGTGATCCAATGATCCACTTGAATACCACAGTTTTCTTCCTTAGTAGATGTTTCCCTTTTGTGAGGAATCTCCATGTAACACTATAAAAATCACCAAATAAAAATAATACAGTTAGTTTATTAATGACATTTATGGTAACGAATTTTCTTTTAAGAGTGTGTCATTTATTTGCTTTTGGAATAATTTTTGATTTCACATGTTTGGTTTTTGAATATTTAGTAGCATTTCTTCTTAAATGAAAATCCTAGTAAATAATAATATAATAATTATTGGTCCAAAAATAAAAATATTTAGGAAACCATTTATTTTGATATGGTTAATCATTTTGTATATAAGTATATGCAAAAAATCTCACTTTTATTGTTTTATTGTGACACACGTTTGATTTAAATAGAATTTATTCGAAAATTATGTATTTTATTTATAAACTATTATTTTTGGATTTATTATAATTCTTAGAGAGTATATATATATATTTGTTACACTAAAAAGGAAATTCGAAAAAGAAAAAAAACAAAACAACCCTAACCTAATCGGCCCACTAGGGCCCAACACCTAAACCTAGCCGTCCGCCCCGACTCCCAGCTGAAGCCGCCGCCGCTAGGGCAAACCCCCTTTCCCCTGCCGCGTGGGCTCCACCTTTCTTCTCCCTCTCCCTGCCTTTCCTCCCATCCCGCGCCCGACGCTCTCCCTGCACCGCGCGCCGCGCGACCCGCCCGTGACTAGGACCGGCGCCCCGACTGCTGCGACACCGAGCGACCGCGTCAGCCGACCCCGACGCCGCACGACCGACCGCGCAGCCGCCCTGCCCGCGCCAAGCGCGCCCAGCCCCGTCGCGCTAGGACCCGCGCCGTGCCGCCACCCGAGCCGTCCTGCGCGCCGTTCGCTCTCCCTGTCGTTATGAACTTCAATGCATCCGTTTTTCTCTCCCTCATTGAAGCTCCGTGAATGCCATCAATGGCCATGAACCCGTCGGCCATACATCTCTCCCCGGCCGACCTCTCATCTCCTCCCTCCTCTATAAAAGGGGCAGCCGAGCTCCTCTCTTCTCCCTCCCACAACCGAGCTCTCTTCCTCCTCGAGCTCCCTCTCTCTCTCCCACTCGCCCACGCCGTCGCCGGAGTTCGTAAACGCCGCTTGCCGTCGTACCTCGCCGTCCGAACGCTCACCAACGACCGTGCCCGTTCTTTGCCCGCCAAGACCATATCTTGTGCGCAAGGAGCGCTGCTGCTCCCATGAGCAAAATCAATCCAGACCACACCCTCCATATCCAACGGTGCTACGTCTATTTTGCAAAGAAGCCCCTCCATGCCTCCCACTCTGGCTCTGTACATTTTACAAAACCCCTTGACGTGATATCTTCTCTAAGAAGCCAGAAAAGCATCTCATTACGATCAGGACTCCAGCTAGCACCTCCAGGGGCATCACCGGGAGCAGCAACCACCCTCGTCGCCACCATTCTTCACCGGCGAAATAGTCTTCTAAAGTTGTTGCCCTTGTTGTGGCTGGTGTGGCATGGAGGAGCCACCGCCCCAATGCCCTAGCGGCGGGTGGATGCTCTCCTCACCGCCATGGATGCGCGATGGATCGCCGACGGCCCTAGTGCTGATGGTACAGACATTCGAAGCCTTGATTCCATTCATCTCCTTGCTCTTGTTGAAGAAATTGCTTCTCAAGTAGAAGTTGTTCCTCCTGCACAACACATTGCCATAGCCGACGATGCTTCTATTGAAGAAGTTGCCTCTCAAGTTGAAGTCGTTCCTCCTGTACAACACACTGCCACGATCGACGATGTTCCTTTCAATAAAGCTGCACATCATAAAGATGGATTCCATACACCCAAAAAAATCCATTGTTTGTACATCAGTGAGTAATTTGTATATGATTGTGAGAACATATTAAAGTCATAGCAGTGCACTCATTGATTTTCTTATTGCAGTTGTCGTCGTTTGTACCGAATTGTGAGGACAAATTAAAGCCAGCTGTTGGAATGACATTCGGTACTCTTGATGAAGTGGAAGAATTTTACAAGACAAATGCACATAAATGTGGGTTTTCAGTTCGTATAGGTGGTCAAAGCAAGAGAAATGACATGGTCGATCATAAGAGGTTTCTGTGTTCGCGCGCCGCGTGACGGGGACCGAGACGGGCATCACGCACCTCCAGCGCATCGGCACCGGGCTGGTGATGTCCGTCGTCGCGATGGCCGTGGCCGCCGCCGTCGAGGTGAAGCGCAAGGACGTGGCGTCCAGAAGCGGGATGCTGGAGGACTCCGGGAAGCCGCTGCCCATCACCTTCTTCTGGATCGCGTTCCAGTACCTGTTCCTGGGGTCCGCGGACCTGTTCACGCTGGCGGGGCTGCTCGAGTTTTTCTTCAGCGAGGCGCCGCCGCGGATGAGGTCGCTGGCGACGTCGCTGTCGTGGGCGTCGCTGGCGCTGGGGTATTACCTCAGCTCGGTGCTGGTGTCCGTCGTGAACAGCGCGACAGGCCGCGGCGGGCACCGGCCGTGGCTGCAGGGCGCCAGCCTGAACCACTACCGCCTCGAGAGGTTCTACTGGGTCATGTGCGTGCTCAGCAGCATCAACTACCTCTTCTTCCTGTTCTTGGCCGTCAGGTACAAGTATAGAAACGCGGGGGTCATCAAAGGATAATGCCATCATATCATATATATGGGCAATCGGCGTTGCCATTACTCCCCGTGGTGGTGAGCAAGTGCTGGGTGCAACTGTTTATATAGGTGGCAACTGGCAAGCACAGAGTTGAAGGAAATGTTGGTTAATTTCTGCAGGCTGTGGGGAAATGGGGGGTGGTTTATGAATCTGTAATGAATTTAGTTAATTGGTTCAACAAGTAAATCAACAGCGGGCTCAGTGAATCGGGTCGGGTGTACATAACTCCGTATGTTCACTACACCAAACCGTTAAAGACCGCCAAGAAAATATTTTATGATGGACTATAGTTAAGCAATGCCCACCAAATATAGAGAGCAAAGAAATTCTCTGACGGTTTGGCCGTCAAGAAAATTGGGCCATAGCAAAAGTTAGTGAACCACCAAATAAAATCGTACAGACACGTCACGCATATGGTCAAAATAAACACGGATTTTTCCCACGGGTATTCAAGTTAATAATGTTTATTCACAATAAATGAGCCCTCATTGACGGTAGCCATCGACACTGGGCAGCAACTTGGTCGTACGGTTTATCAATTCAATTCAACGGTTCGGGGACTTGAACAAAACAGAAACAGTATCTAAAAAGCCAAGACGCCATAATTAGGAATATGGAAAGTACGTGTGAAAATAATTAGAACGGCTTAGCCTAAATTGCCAAAGAAAATGGACGTGCAACGAAGATACGGAATTTACCAGTATCAGTCTGTCATTTACATTTCGTAATGGAGCATTGAGCACCCATTGTATTCGTATATCTACATGAATAATGCTCTCATAACATCTCCTGACAACAAATATTCATTACGATTGGGAACATAACCTAAATCCTTACTATAAGCATTCCTAGACCAATTTTACTCATCCAAATAACCTGTGGGTTGTGGCTTAGTAAAATTTTACTCATCCAAATAACCTAAATCCTTACTATAAACATTACTGCTCTTCCAAACACAACATAAGAGGTATACGTGAATAAAAACCTTATGTTGCGATTCTAATTCTATAACAGGTTACTTTCGAGACAGTAGAACAAAAATACACTGGTCATCATACAACTTCCCCTCCCCCCACCACCCCGAATGCAACACAGTTTGCTGCATCTCCTCCCTGTAGAACAGAAAACTACAAGGTGTTATCAATAGCTCACAGCCTCACATTACGTATCGCTCTAGGCATAACTCATATTTTTTTTAGCTCATAATTTCAGCAGACTACATTAACATTATCCAGGTCAACCGCACAACAGATCTGTCCAATTGAAGTTACAAATCGGAACAGGTTCAAGAGTCAACAATCGAGCTTACTCATTGCGGTCTCTGCCCTTCTTTCTCTTCCATTTGAGATATATTTGGACAGAGAGGCCTAAGAAGACCATCGCAACACTACCCCATTGCTTTGAAGATAATGGATTGCCGCTGATTACAGATGAAACGACGATGCTCATGAATTTACGGGTGGTAGTGATCGTTGTGTTAGTAAGAGCGCCGAACCTGCTGATGGTTAAGAAGATGAAATTCTGCCCCACGGCGCCACATAGGCAGAACAGAAAAATGTCCCAGGCCACCTCTGGGTTCTCCTGGCAAAATCTCAATGCCTCGAAACCATTTGCATATGGCCAGTTACTGAATAGTAATGGCGCAACAAACATAACTACAGCATTATATATGGTCCCCCAGAGGTTCATGCCAAGCATTATATCCCATGGATTAGTCTTTGGGTACCTACAACAAACATTTCTCCTATTTAGAATGATGATCACAATGTTTCATGTAGCCTGGTATCATGAAGTAGCCAAGATATAATTACCTTGACTTTATTAAATCTTGGGTCGAGTTATATACCCATCAAAAGCTAAGTTGAGGAAGCACAATGTATAGCCAAGAGGTGCATTAGGGTTGACAAGCTTCTTAACTGTCTTGGAGCTTGTCTGATAAGTAGCAGAAAACATATTTTAGAAGTTCAGCACTTGCACAGAGCAGTATAGTTATTAGTTAAAAAGCTAAAGGTGTAATAAAACCAATAGTGATCCAATTGAAATAATGGTATGGCACAAATTTAGATGGTTCTTCTCGTGATGCCATAACTAAAAACCACAGAGGTGCCGTTTGGTTCACATATTGGTAGCACAATGAGTAACCAATAACTTTACATCATGTTTGTTTAAGTCTAACCGTAATCGATACTACACTACAAATGGATACCTCATTATTCAAATTTGTTACCGCCGGTATTCGAGTGACAATCGTTACCATTACCATTTACGTTACATTTTGTGAACCAAACGGCACCAGAGTTCTTCATCTAATGATTTGACCAGCCTTGCAAGTCTTATTCCACAAAAATAAAGGACACCAAAGAATGAGAAAAAAAGGTAGGCCCAATGTTGGAGGCCCTGGGGAAGGGAAAAACCAATGCAAGCCTTGCTCCGCAAATGCAGAGGCTGCTTAGACCCCCCCCCCCTAACCGGTGACCGAAGAAAAAGAATATAAACTAAATATTTTCAAGGTTTGATTCTAGAATGAAAAATTACCCTAAATGTTTCATATTTAAAATAAAAAATGACAGTACAAATTTCATCCTGTTTTTGGACTTATTCCAGTATCATCAAGAATATGAGAAGGTGCAAACTAGATGAGTTAGAAGGCTATCCGATACACTAGAAAAAACATCATCTCATCAGTGTGGCAGTTGATGAAACAACAAATTGAGGATCATCTTACCTTCAACAACGCAAAGGAGGACACACCGCCAGCAACAAGAAAGGTACAAAAATACTCTGGAAGTGTGTACTTCACACTATAGAGAAGGGTTCCCATCAGCATTACTGTATATATTGAATTGCTAGTCAGAGGAGAATAATCAAATATGCTGCATGCAATGTTGAGGAAGAATACATTTAATGACAAAATATTTAGATACATAGAATCACTAGTATTGCGAGGCGGAGGAGCTCGCCAAAGGTTGCGAGGCGAGGGGATGGAATGTCGAGCGGGGTTGCGAGGGAGGAGTTTACCGAGACCGTTGGAACGGACTTCTACTGATTTTCATTTTTTACCATTGGAAAATGAGTTAGAGAGGTTGTTGGAGTTGCTCTTACTAACCCAACAACTCAGAATAGTTTTGGTATTATAAACTATTGGAATAGTTTCAGTAAACAATAACAATAAGATCCAACAACTCATTGCATACTGGAAACTTAAACAGTTAAATCATGTAGGCAAATAATACACAATGCCATTAGTTTAATTGGCAAAAGAGGTTTACCATAATTAGTATTCACAAAACAGGGTTAAGACCCCGCGTCCGAGCCACCCCGCGCGACGCCCCGCGCCCGTTCTTGTCCTCGGCGTAATGGAGCATAAAACGCATTCTTTTGTATGTGCGATGTGCAAATCGATGTTATAAGTGGATTGTGAGTTAGACGAGCCTAACACGTTCGAGGACGACCCGCAGGACACGTTCGAGCAAGGCAAGTTGATTCTCCCTCTGCATATTCTATTTGTACCCAATTAATGCATTTAATAATGTTTACTTTTTAGATATATTGCATAATTTGATGGCATTCGCCTAATTAAGGATTTCCTAGATTTACCAACTGTATTCCTTGATTATCCTGGGAAAATACTATGCTTCGCAAATTTGTGCTACCGCTCAACTTGATAATTTTGATGTCACTCATTATTTGATATTAATGTTCCAGAAATGAAATTGACATTATGGTATTAACCTAATGGTTAAACAAGATTATTTCATATTAATTGGAACATGCAGTGATCACCCATGATAACAGTGCAACCACGAGTGTTATCATGGCTTTGTCTTTGGTAATTAGTTTTATATGCTTAGTACCTAGCAACCTTACCTGAAATATGGGCAAGAGGGAGAGCGGCAGTGGTGGCAGCTCACGTTAACATGGGGACGTATTATTGGCTAAGGTACCTCGCCCAAAGGGCCTCCACACCGACTTGGAAACCTTAGCGGGTTGTTTTATATTAAGTGTATTTTGTGAAAGCATCATAATGGATCCCTAGCCATTCACCTTGGTTGTTTTTACGGGTCCGATCAACCCAGGCTAGATGGGATATATGGCTTGTGGATAAAGTTGTACCACCTCTGCAGAGTGTAAAACTGATATGTCAGCAGTGCTCACGGTTAAGAGCAACATGGACCCTCACATGATAATTGAACTTAAAGATGGACAATAAATCGAGATCTGATGATCTACCAATGGTTTGCTTAAGTAGTTTCACTTAAGTGTTTTTGATATACTCTTATATCTTTGTTTAAATGGGATACTTGGGATACACACTTATTAGTAAGGCAGATGTTGCTAATAAAATATTGACCAACTAAAATGCTTACTGCTTAACCTTAACATCACCTTGTTAAACTTGCATTAATTTTTCCTCCACTTGCTGAGCCCCGACCATAAGTGAGCTCACCCTTGCTAATATTTTTATCAGAGGGTGATGAAAAAGACATTGATGGAGATTTCGATGAATACTGAGCCTAACGATGCGCCGGTCATCTTCCTGTGGGAGAATACCCATGTTATTTCCGCTTTACTTTGATGATACATTTTAAAATACTATTATTTGGATGTTGTAATAAAGAATATTCTACTGTCTTTACGTTTTTATTGCATTGTATTTTGATATATTACACTTGTGACGTCAACATATGTGTGGAAATGTATCTTGTCACACATGCTATGCATTCGGTTTTGCCTGACAGAAGTGGTATTAGAGCTATGCTGACCCTAGGTCGTTAGACTAGTTAGAAATGGAAAGCCTAGTTTGTTCAAAACATGCTAATTTCATTCTTATAAAACTATTTTATCAGCCTTACTTCTTTAAAATTCAAATGAGTTGACATTTCTCTTGTAGATGGTTCGTACTCTCCAAACCACCCGAGTTAACACCAACTACGTCCCTCCGCCACGTCAAGCTTCTGTCTACCCAGTGATAGTTGATGAAGTTCCGGTGGATCTACCTCGCATTCGAGTGGAGCACAGAGTCATAATGGAAGACATCTCGGAGGAACTTCTGCCGACGCCCACCCCGTTGGCAGAGTCACTGGCCTTCGCAGCTAGGTCATCAACCTCAGCACCGCCTGCACCAGTCGTTCAAGCTCCTGGACCCGGAGACGATGACCCAGACGACTCTAGGGACAACGATGACAACGACGACGAGGAGAACGTCAACGAGGAGGCCAACGATGCCCAGCAGGACTACTTCATGGGGTTTGGGTCTGTCACCGAACATTACACATCAATGTTCGAGACGGGGCACTTCCCCAACCTGCTGCAAGACGTGTTGCACGCGTTGGGAACCTACGTCCGACCCTTGTACGAGACAAGGCGAGTGTGCGAGCCTCCCCGGGCTTGCTACTACATCACTCGCATCCACGTCAGGGTGATGGATGCAGGGGATAGGGGTTTCAGGACTCTATCGGCTCATGAGTCCCTGACACAGCTATCCACCTACGCTGCTTCGGTCAGCGATGCTGCCAGACGAACTTTGTGGTCTCTCAGCCATACCTACCGGCAGCAGCTACATGACACGAGGTTCAGGCATCTTCCTCTGCGTCTAAGTGGAGGAAGCCAGACCAGCATCGTTTCAGGTGGAGCTGGTGAGTATCGCCTCAACACCCTAGCTGGTGTAGTGGCCGGTCTTAACACTGACCTGGATAGTGCCACCCTGGATCTCTCTAGGGTGCACTTGGAGCTGGAGGATGCCCATGCCAGGATTGCAGCCCTGGAAGCCCTACTTCAAGGACAGGATCCCCCTGAAGCCCAGGTCCCCGCCATGGCGTTGTCCCCTCCCCGCAAGAGGATTCGCTATGGGGAACCCGGATCCATCACGAGGCTGCTTTGAAATTTTAAGTTATAAGTTGTAATAAGATAGTTTTCACGTCAGACGATGAATACCCTTTTATAAGTTATCTTTATAATAATAACAACCATGTGTTGGTGTTGGTTACTACGTTTGAGTTGGATTTTTGTTTGAGTGCAATGGTCTTATGGAATGATGGTCATAAGAGCATATAAAAAAATAAACTTAAGTTATTCCTCTCTAGAATCTTTATTACTCTTCACTCCTCTAAAAAGTTCACTTTCTAACAAATCAGATGGTGAACGCTCGTTCAGGATCCAACAACAACAGGAACCAGCGTGGTCAACAGATACTGAGAGCACCTAGAGGGGGGGGTGAATAGGTGATCCTGTAAAACTTCAAAACTTAAGTCACAAAAACTTGTTAAGTGTTAGCACAAGTATGGCCAAGTGGCTAGAGAGGAGTCAAAACACAATAACCACAAGAAATCAATCACAGAGATGACACGGTGGTTATCCCGTGGTTCGGCCAAGTACAAAAACTTGCCTACTCCACGTTGTGGCGTCCCAGCGGACGAGAGTTGCACTCAACTCCTCTCAAGTGATCCAATGATCAACTTGAATACCACGGTGTTCTTGCTTTTCTTTTCTCAATCCCGTTTGCGAGGAATCTCCACAACTTGGAGCCTCTCGCCCTTACAAAAGATGTTCACAGAGAATCACGGAGCAAGGGAGGAAATGAGCAACGCACACAAGACTTCAAAAGATCAGAGCAACACGCACACAAGCAGCAATAAGAGCTCGCAACACAACTCAAAGAGTAAACAACTCCACAAGAGCTCTATATGCTATCACAATGAATCGAATGCGCTAGATCAATGTCTTGGTGCTTAGAAAGGTTGTAGGAATGCTTGGTGACATCCTCCATGCGCCTAGGGGTCCCTTTTATAGCCCCAAGGCAGCTAGGAGCCGTTGAGAACACATCTGGAAGGCTATCCTTGTCTTCTGTCGTCGGGCGCACCGGACAGTCCGGTGCACACCGGACACTGTCCGGTGCCCGATTTGTTTCCATAAAAAGCTCATCCGACCGTTGCTTTCTGATGCAGATCTGCGCACAGTTGGCGCACCGGACATGTCCGGTGCACACCGGACAGTCCGGTGTATCTTTCCTACCGTTGGCTCGGCCACGTGTCGCGCGCCGATCGCGCGGCCGACCGTTGGCCCGGCCGACCGTTGGCTCACCGGACAGTCCGGTGCACACCGGACAGTCCGGTGAATTTTAGCCGAAGTCGCCGGAGAAAAACCCGAGAGCGGCTGGTTTGCTCCATGCTGGTCTGGCGCACCGGACACTGTCCGGTGCACACCGGACAGTCCGGTGCCCCAGCCCGAAACAGCCTTTGGCTGTACACAGCCACTCTCCACTTCTTTTCTTTTCTTCTTCTTCCTGTTTCTAACACTTAGACAAGATATTAGTACACAAAACCAATGTACTAAGGTTTAGAAACATACCTTTACTTGTGATTTGCACTTTGTTCAACCATGGGCACATTTAAGCACTTGTGTTTGCACTCAATCGCCAAAATACTTAGAAATGGTCCAAAGGCACATTTCCCTTTCAGATACCAACACCACCATCGAATCCTAACATGGAGCAGTTTATCGCCGCTCAGATGCAGCTTATGCAAGGACTCACTGCATCTGTTCAACAGATTCAGCAAAACCAGCAGAACCAACAGCACCAGCAGAATGCACCACCGGCTAGAGATAAGCATCGGGATTTTATGAGCCATCACCCGCCTACTTTCTCTCATGCGGGGAGGGGACAACGCCATGGCGAGGACCTGGGCTTCAGGGGGATCCACGTCCTTGAAGTAGGGCTTCCAGGGCTGCAATCCTGGCATGGGCATCCTTCAGCTCCAAGTGTACTCTAGAGAGATCCAGGGTGGCACTGTCCAGGTCGGTATTAAGACCGACCACTACACCAGCTAGGGTGTTGAGGCGATCCTCACCAGCTCCACCTGGAACGATGCTGGTCTGGCTTCCTCCACTTAGACACAGAGGAAGATGTCTGAACCTCGTGTCATGCAGCTACTGCCGGTAGGTATGGCTGAGAGACCACAAAGTCCGTCTGGCAGCATCGCTGACCGAAGCAGCGTAGGTGGATAGCGGTGTCAGGGACTCATGAGCCGATAGAGTCCTGAACCCCCTATCCCCTGCATCCATCACCCTGACGTGGATGCGAGTGATGTAGTAGCAAGCCCGGGGAGGCTCGCACACTCGCCTTGTCTCGTACAAGGGTCAGACGTAGGTTCCCAACGCGTGCAACACGTCTTGCAGCAGGTTGGGGAAGTGCCCCGTCTCGAACATTGATGTGTAATGTTCGGTGACAGGCCCAAACCCCATGAAGTAGTCCTGCTGGGCATCGTTGGCCTCCTCATTGACGTTCTCCTCGTCGTCGTTGTCATCGTTGTCCCTAGAGTCGTCTGGGTCATCGTCTCCGGGTGCAGGAGCTTGAACGACTGGTGCAGGCGGTGCTGAGGTTGATGACCTAGCTGCGAAGGCCAGTGACTCTGCCAACGGGGTGGGCGTCGGCAGAAGTTCCTCCGAGATGTCTTCGATGATGACTCCGTGCTCCACTCGAATGCGAGGGAGATCCACCGAAACTTTCTCCACTATCACTGGGTAGACAGAAGCTTGTCGTGGCGGAGGAGCGTAGTTGGTGTTAACTCGGGTGGTTTGTAGAGTACGAACCATCTACAAACGAAATGTCAACTCAGTTGAATTTTAAAGAGGTAAGATTGGTAAAATAATTTTATAAGAATGAAATTAGGAAGTTTTGAACAAACTAGACTTTCCATTTCTAACTAGTCTAACGACTTATGGTCAGCATAACTCTGATACCACTTCTGTCAGGCAAAACCGAATGCATAGCATATGTGTGCCAAGATCCATTTCCATACATATGTTGACATCACAAGTGTAATATATATCAAAAGACAATCCAATAAAGGCGTAAAGAGAGTAAAATAGTCTTTATTACAACATCCAGATAATAGTGTTTTAAAATGTATCATCAAAGTAAAGCGGAAATAACATGGGTAATCTCCCACAGGAAGATGACCGGCGCATCGTTAGACTTAGTATTTATCGAAATCTCCATCAATGTCTTCTTCATCACCCTCTGATCAAAATATTAGCAAGGGTGAGCTCACTTATGGTCGGGGCTCAGCAAGTGGGAGAAAAATTAATGCAAGTTTAACAAGGTGAGGCTAAGGTTAAGCAGTAAGCATTTTAGTTGGTCAATATTTTATTAGCAACACCTGTCTTAATAATAAGTGTGTATTCCAAGTATCCCATTTAAACAAAGGTATAAGAGTATATCAAAAACACTTATGTGAAACCACTTAATCAAACCATTGGCAGATCATCAGATCTCGATTTATTGTCCATCTTTAAGTTCAATTATCATGTGAGGGTCCAGGTTACTCTTAACCGTGAGCGCGGCTGACATATCAGTTTTACACTCTACAGAGGTGGTACAACTTTACCCACAAGCCATGTATCCCATCTAGCCTGGGTTGATCGGACCCGTAAAAACTACCAAGGTGAATGGCTAGGGATCTATTATGAGGCTTTCACAAAATACACTTAATACAAAGCAGCCCGCTAAGGTTTCCAAGTCGGTGTGAAGCCCTCTGGGCGAGGTACCTTAGCCAAGAATACGTCCGCATGTTAACGTGAGCTGCCACCACTGTCGCTCCCCCTCTTGTCCATATTTCAGGTAAGGTTGCTAGGTACTAAGCATATAAAGCTAGTTACCAAAGCCAGAGCCATGATAGCACTCGTGGTTGTACTGTCCTGTGTGGTCACTCCATGTTCCAATTAATATGAAATAATATTGTTTAACCATCGGGTTAACACTATAATGTCAATTTCATTTCCGGAACATTAATATCAAATAATGAGTGACATCAAAATTTTCAGGTTGCGCGGTAGCACAAATTTGCAAAGCATATTATTTTCCCATGGTAATCAAGGAATACAGTTGATAAATCTAGAAAATCCTTAATTAGGCGAATCCCATCAAATTATGCAATATATCAAAAAAGTAAATATTATTAAATGCATTAATTGGGTACAAATAGAATATGCAGAGGGAGAATCCACTTGCCTTGCTCGAACGTGTCCTGCGGGTCGTCCTCGAACGTGTTAGGCTCGTCTAACTCACAGTCCACTTCTAGGATCGATTTGCGTATCACACATACAAAAGAATACGTACACCAAATAAATAAACATACACCAATATAAGGGTAATCATTCACCCTTCATACGTCACACTTATCACACTCATAAATACGTCTTAACGCGTAAATACTTATTAATTCATTATGACTATTAATGCGAGCATTATTGATGAAATTATGAGTAGGTGGCTATAATAATTCTTTATGAAAATAAAGGTTAATTATTACTAATAATTGACTGATAGATTTTATTCCTTTTATTTCTAAACAGAACTTTTGTGTATAGCTAAAAATGGTTCATTCATGACTCTACTAACATTAATATTCTAAGAATCAATATAAATCACCAATTGGGCTTTTTATAACATAAACATGGTTATTTTGACATAAAAAGTATTTTACTAATTCTAAGAAGTTAAATGATATACTTATGAACACCTTTATTTTGGCTTAGTAAAAACCAATTTTTGTTACGACTAGTGATATTCTTTTAGTTTTATATTTTCTTCCTAAACGAAATTATCATTAATAATAATCAGAGATAAATCATCTAATAACCTATAATATTTATATTGCCATGAATCGTATACCATTTACTAATTCCATGTTAAGAAAAGCTTCTATTATCTATTAAAATGAACTTATGATTATAACCTTCTAAATAATTTCCAAAATCCATTGTGAACAAAATTAACTATAAAATTACCTATCTAGTGTTTTTATCACCATCATGTGTCTATCAATTTTTTTGTCATACTTCTCTCTAATCCAACTTTCTAAAAGTCATCATAAACAAATAACATGACTAATAACGGTGCACTAATTTATCGCATATATCTACCAAAAATCCATAGTGCACATACGCATGAATTCTGAATTACAACATTCTCATATTACAACACAATAATTATAAAATTCACAAACTGAATCAAAAAGTGATTTCGAAAATACATAAAATTATTTTGGGTCGTCTTCCACCTTGAGCTTGCTCGTGTGAAGGGGGAGAGTTCGATGGGGATGTCGGCCAAGTGGAGAAGGGCAGGGGCTCGACGTCAGGCGGCTCCGGCGGGGGCTGCACGGTCTACGAAGCTCCGGCACAGCGGGGGCTGCACGGTCTACGAAGCTCCGGCGAGCGACGACGTGGGCGAGCTCCGGCGATGACGTGGGCGAGCAAGGAGAGTGAGAGAGAGGGGGCGAGCTCGGGTAGGGAGGAGAGCTCCATGGCACGGCCGATATTTATAGAGAGAGACAGGGGAGAGGAGAGGGCGCTGAGAGGGAGAGGCGGCCGACGGTTCTTCAAAGACATTAATGGCGACGACATCAATGGGGAGAGAGTGGGGGAAGGAAGAAACGAACGTTTGATGCTCCATTACGCCGAGGAGAAGAACGGTCTCGGGGCGTCGCGCGGGGTGGCTCGGACGCGGGGTCGGGTCCTGGCGGCGGCGGCTCGGACGCGGGGTCAGGTCGCGACGGCGGCGCGGCGGCCTGGGCGCGGGGAAGAGACGCCCGCGGGACCCTGGCCAATGGGGCCCGCGCGGCAGGGAGGGGAGAAATCCCCCTGGCGGCGGCAGCTGGGGAGGCAGGGGAGGGCGCGGCGCGGCTTGCCCCTAGTGGGTCGTTAGGGTTAGAGTTTCTTTTTTCTTTTTCTATTTCTTTTCTAATTTCAAAATATATTTATAAATAACCCTAAAATTTATAATAATTATACCAAAACTATTTATAACTACAATATTTATTTTTGGACTAATAATTATTATATTATTAAATTGGATTTTCATTAAGAAGGAATGCTATTAAAAATCCAAAATCAAACATGAGCAAACAAAAATTATTCCAAATGTAAATAAATAACCAACACTTGAATGAAAAATTCATTACCATAATTATCATAATAACTAAATGCATTATTTTTAGTTGATGGTTTTTATAGTGTTACAAACTCCCTCTTTATCTCTTCTTATCTTCTAAACAAACAGCCCAACTAGGACTTATCCTTTGTGGCGCCTGGCATACTACCGGCCCACAAAGGTGTCTACAACACGGAGGCAATATAATATCTTACGATCTGTAGTAAGCACATTGAGCCAACATGAATCTCAATAAAAATATCCCCATCCTTGTTCTTGCTAATGCAAAATTATAATATTGTTGAGCAGGGTATGTCTCAAATTTAAAAAAAGTCATTATCTTTCGCTGCACTTATATTCTGCACTTTATAGATTTATTTACTCAGCAAAATAAATTAAATTGGACTGTCCAAGAACAAAAGAACAAGTGACTCTGGGACTCAATGTACACTGTCAATACTTTTATGTAGGGATACACATATATTATGCAGTGTGTTTAAGTAAATGTAAACTTGCAGGGATCATCTTAGAAGATTTTGCCAACACCTGTTCACACCAACAGAAATTAGTCGGGATTGCGTAAAGAAACCTCGCGCCACATATCTTCGAGCTTGTCAAGAGAAAAAAACAAATCCGTTGAGCAAGAACGATGCTTGGATCAATGCTCTCTGCAATAAGATAGCTACCACGACCCAACTCTAAGAATTAGTTGCTTTATGGATTCGTTTACAAGATGTAAGGTTACATTCTGAAATACAAGACAATCACCTAGAGATGGATTGCCGATGGTCGATACCGCACACGATCGCCAGTCGCCATATCACATACAATCCAATCAATGCAATGTTCTTCCTAAATGTTCACTTGAGGAAGCACTTCCAAAGAGCTCCCTATATAGTCAATTAACTCTATCGGAACATCTCAATCCATAAGCGTCAGTGACAATATTACCCATGTGCCCGCGACAGGAACCTAACATTAACATGACACAATGTCCGGGACAGTGCATATAACAACCAAGGTGAGACGGCAATAGCAGGCGGAACCAAACCTGAGCCGGATAGTTAATGTACTTGAGCGCCTCGATCCCCATGGTCGGCCCGATGGTATTGGTTACGCTGACGCCCCAGTACTTCGATAGCGGCGCACGGCCGTCGGAGCTGCTCCCGCTCCCGCCCGACCACAACTTAGTCACTGGAAAAGCAGCAGAAATGTCAGGAACCCTCGTATGCAGTCGCCACCCACGCAGAGGACTAGAGGAGACGGAACCGATCACCACGAGTCCACGACGTTGCGCGAAATGCGCAATCAGACAGCCATGCGGCGCGAGAGGGAGGGTCGGAGGGAGTGAGCTCTCACTTAGGAAGGACCAGACGAAGCATACGACATTCTGCGCGAAGTTGAGGAACGCAAGGTGCTCGAACCGCCGCGCCTCCGGCCCGAACCGCTTCGTGGATCTGAGGACGACAAACCCAGCAAACTGACCCCCAGCTTGTAATCGTCTGGCGGAGTTCGGACGGCATTGGAGAGAGAAAGGGCTTACAGAGTCTCCTGGAGGACGCCCTGGTAGATGTAGGCGGACCAGATCCCGGCGACACAGAAGGCGAGGACGGCCACGCGCCCCGCCATGCTTCCGCTGACGCCGACGACACGGTCGCGGGGGCGGGGACGGACGACGCCGTTGGCACCGTCGGCGCGGCCCCGGCGTGCGGCGGCCATGGTGTCGATTCGCCCGCCGGCGATGGCGAGGGGTCAGCAGAATCGGCACTGGTGGCGATTCGATGCGCGGTGTACCGGCGGCGGTGCCCGGTGGTCGCCGAGTGGAAGCGGGATCGCGTGTTATAGAAGCCCAGCGTAACCGTGGGGAAGGAGCGAAGAGCACGTAAGAGAGGTGACGTGGCGCAGAGCGATTGGAGCGACATGTCAGCACAGACGGCCCATTGATTAGCCTATAATTTCTTTCTATATCAGCGACGAATAATGCAGCACCAAAGATTTTAGTCTGATGATTAATTTAACGGACGTGACTCTCTTGACTTTGATCGAACTATCGATTCCAACAACGCTAAGCGTCATATTGGTCTTGACTAGTTTGTCATCTCGCCTCCCTAATTTTATGTACAATGAATAAGGCATTGAATTCATGATCGCTCCTCCATCTACCAACATTTTAGCAATTGGTATTTCATCGATATGACCGTGCACGAAGAGCGATTTTAAATGGTTGACCGATTCTTTTATGACCAAAATCGAATTGAGCAACAATTGGGTCATTGTCACCGATAATAGTACAACCAGCTGAGAACATAATAATATTTACATCCATAACTAGGTGTTCTAGCGTGGCTCCGTAGTCAACCAAGTCCTCTTCCAGCAGGTCGTCCTCCTCACTATTATCTTCCTCCATAGGTGTTGGCGCGTCATCGGTGGTGTTCTGGTGTAGAGTGGCGGTCCGGACTCAAGGGTCATACTATCCACCGCACCTGTAGAGGGTTGTGCAACTGTTGTCTTGTTCTCTGTTTTTGTGGTTGTTTGATTTGTTTTGACGGCCTTTGGCCCCCACCTCTTTTACGGTGGTGGGGGTATTGTGGATGTATATCATTAAATATTTTTCTGCTTCTTTTTCCTTGCTCTCATTTGCTCTCAAGCGTTGCAATTTACGCTTTTGAGACTGTGTCAGCCTCGATGGACACCATCGAGGCATGGAGTATTTTGGGTCGGCTGTTTTGCTGGATGTTCCTGTGTCTTCTTCCTTGCCTATATTGGTCGATTTACCAAAAAAACATCGGTCCTTCATTATTTTCCTGTATGATGACATCCGTTGTGCCTATTTTGATGATGTCCCATTTTGTTGTTCTCTTGGCGGATGTAGATATGTCCTCTTTGTGCCCCCGGTCGGATTGGTAGTCCATTGTGGCCGAGTAGTCTGGCAATCTTGCTGGACCTGTGCCTGGTGACCGGTTGAGGGGCACTCAATCAGTCTTGTACTGTAGGTGCCAACCTGCCAAACACAAACGCTTGGAGTGCCCCCAAAGCGGGGTATTGTGGCATCCCATGTGGATATGGTGGCATGCCCCACTTTTGATTGGGGACATAAGACGGTGGTATGTATGCGTATTGATATGACACAGTTGGGCATGGGGTGGAGGTGTCCATGTAGGTACATTAGGTCTCTTAATTGGACATTATAACCTATTGACCTTTCCGATTGGTGAGATTTTCCAATCGGTCTTACCGGCTGTCGCTCCTAAGTAGCTGAGCGAGGTCTCTTTGTTGGCCGGTCACTTAGGTCGGCCTTCTTATTCATATATTTAGATAATAATTGATCAAAGATCGGTCCAGATTTGACCAGTCGACTGGATGCCTTGAACGTGTTTGTCTTCCACGTAACTATTTCTGGTTGGCGAGGTTTGGAGGTACGTGGTCGTCGCTGCTGAGAGCACCTAGAGGGGGGTGAATAGGTGATCTTGTAAAAATCAACACTAAATAGCACAAACTTGGTCTATGAAGTGTTAGTGAAATCAAAACCAAAGTGCTATGTCTAAAGAGAGAGAGATGACTTCTTCACTTAATTGCTCTTCATAAAGTGAGAATTAAACTTAGAGCAATTATTAAGTGAATAGAAGCAGAGAGAAGTGCACAAGAATAACGACAGGTTACACGGCGAATTTTATCCCGTGGTTCGGCCAAGTAGAACACTTGCTTACTTCCACGTTGTGGCGTCCCAATGGATGAGGGTTGCACTCAACCCCTTTCAAGTGATCCAATGATCCACTTGAATACCACAGTTTTCTTCCTTAGTAGATGTTTCCCTTTTGTGAGGAATCTCCATGTAACACTATAAAAATCACCAAATAAAAATAATACAGTTAGTTTATTAATGACATTTATGGTAATGAATTTTCTTTTAAGAGTGTGTCATTTATTTGCTTTTGGAATAATTTTTTATTTCACATGTTTGGTTTTTGAATATTTAGTAGCATTTCTTCTTAAATGAAAATCCTAGTAAATAATAATATAATAATTATTGGTCCAAAAATAAAAATATTTAGGAAACCATTTATTTTGATATGGTTAATCATTTTGTATATAAGTATTTGCAAAAAATCCCACTTTTATTGTTTTATTGTGACACACGTTTGATTTAAATAGAATTTATTCGAAAATTATGTATTTTATTTATAAACTATTATTTTTGGATTTATTATAATTCTTAGAGAGTATATATATATATATATTTGTTACACTAAAAAGGAAATTCGAAAAAGAAAAAAAACAAAACAACCCTAACCTAATCGGCCCACTAGGGCCCAACACCTAAACCTAGCCGGCCGCCCCGGCTCCCAGCTGAAGCCGCCGCCGCTAGGGCAAACCCCCTTTCCCCTGCCGCGTGGGCCCCACCTTTCTTCTCCCTCTCCCTGCCTTTCCTCCCATCCCGCACCCGACGCTCTCCCTGCACCGCGCGCCGCGCGACCCGCCCGTGACTAGGACCGGCGCCCCGACTGCTGCGACACCGAGCGACCGCGTCAGCCGACCCCGACGCCGCACGACCGACCGCGCCGCCGCCCTGCCCGCGCCAAGCGCGCCCAGCCCCGTCGCGCTAGGACCCGCGCCGTGCCGCCACCCGAGCCGTCCTGCGCGCCGTTCGCTCTCCCTGTCGTTATGAACTTCAATGCATCCGTTTTTCTCTCCCTCATTGAAGCTCCGTGAATGCCATCAATGGCCATGAACCCGTCGGCCATACATCTCTCCCCGGCCGACCTCTCATCTCCTCCCTCCTCTATAAAAGGGGCAGCCGAGCTCCTCTCTTCTCCCTCCCACAACCGAGCTCTCTTCCTCCCCGAGCTCCCTCTCTCTCCCACTCGCCCACGCCGTCGCCGGAGTTCGTAAACGCCGCTTGCCGTCGTACCTCGCCGTCCAAACGCTCACCAACGACTGTGCCCGTTCTTTGCCCGCCAAGACCATATCTTGTGCGCAAGGAGCGTTGCTGCTCCCATGAGCAAAATCAATCCAGACCACACCCTCCATATCCAACGGTGCTACGTCTATTTTGCAAAGAAGCCCCTCCATGCCTCCCACTCTGGCTCTGTACATTTTACAAAACCCCCCTGACGTGATATCTTCTCTAAGAAGCCAGAAACGCATCTCATTACGATCAGGACTCCAGCTAGCACCTCCAGGGGCATCACCGGGAGCAGCAACCACCCTCGTCGCCACCATTCTTCACCGGCGAAATAGTCTTCTAAAGTTGTTGCCCTTGTTGTGGCTGGTGTGGCATGGAGGAGCCACCGCCCCTATGCCCTAGCGGCGGGTGGATGCTCTCCTCACCGCCATGGATGCGGGATGGATCGCCGACGGCCCTAGTGCTGATGGTACAGACATTCGAAGCCTTGATTCCATTCATCTCCTTGCTCTTGTTGAAGAAATTGCTTCTCAAGTAGAAGTTGTTCCTCCTGCACAACACATTGCCATAGCCGACGATGCTTCTATTGAAGAAGTTGCCTCTCAAGTTGAAGCCGTTCCTCCTGTACAACACACTGCCACGATCGACGATGTTCCTTTCAATAAAGCTGCACATCATAAAGATGGATTCCATACACCCAAAAAAAATCCATTTTTTGTACATCAGTGAGTAATTTGTATATGATTGTGAGAACATATTAAAGTCATAGCAGTGCACTCATTGATTTTCTTATTGCAGTTGTCGTCGTTTGTACCGAATTGTGAGGACAAATTAAAGCCAGCTGTTGGAATGACATTCGGTAGTCTTGATGAAGTGGAAGAATTTTACAAGACAAATGCACATAAATGTGGGTTTTCAGTTCGTATAGGTGGTCAAAGCAAGAGAAATGACATGGTCGATCATAAGAGGTTTCTGTGTTCGCGCGCCGCGTGACGGGGACCGAGACGGGCATCACGCACCTCCAGCGCATCGGCACCGGGCTGGTGATGTCCGTCGTCGCGATGGCCGTGGCCGCCGCCGTCGAGGTGAAGCGCAAGGACGTGGCGTCCAGAAGCGGGATGCTGGAGGACTCCGGGAAGCCGCTGCCCATCACCTTCTTCTGGATCGCGTTCCAGCACCTGTTCCTGGGGTCCGCGGACCTGTTCACGCTGGCGGGGCTGCTCGAGTTTTTCTTCAGCGAGGCGCCGCCGCGGATGAGGTCGCTGGCGACGTCGCTGTCGTGGGCGTCGCTGGCGCTGGGGTATTACCTCAGCTCGGTGCTGGTGTCCGTCGTGAACAGCGCGACAGGCCGCGGCGGGCACCGGCCGTGGCTGCAGGGCGCCAGCCTGAACCACTACCGCCTCGAGAGGTTCTACTGGGTCATGTGCGTGCTTAGCAGCATCAACTACCTCTTCTTCCTGTTCTTGGCCGTCAGGTACAAGTATAGAAACGCGGGGGTCGTCAAAGGATAATGCCATCATATATATGGGCAATCGGCGTTGCCATTACTCCCCGTGGTGGTGAGCAAGTGCTGGGTGCAACTGTTTATATAGGTGGCAACTGGCAAGCACAGAGTTGAAGGAAATGTTGGTTAATTTCTGCAGGCTGTGCGGAAATGGGGGGTGGTTTATGAAGCTGTAATGAATTTAGTTAATTGGTTCAACAAGTAAATCAACAGCGGGCTCAGTGAATCGGGTGTACATAACTCCGTATGTTCACTACACCAAATCCCCCCAAAAAAATTATGGTTAAAGACCGCCAAGAAAATATTTTATGATGGACTATAGTTAAGCAATGCCCACCAAATATAGAGAGCAAAGAAATTCTCTGACGGTTTGGCCGTCAAGAAAATTGGGCCATAGCAAAAGTTAGTGAACCACCAAATAAAATCGTACAGACACGTCACGCATATGGTCAAAATAAACACGGATTTTGCCATGAGCATTCAAGTTAATAATGTTTGTTCACAATAAATGAGCCCCTCATTGACGGTAGCCATCGACACTGGGCAGCAACTTCGTCGTATGGTTTGTCAATTCGATTCAACGGTTCGGGGACTTGAACAAAACAGAAACAGTGTCTAAAAAGCCAAGACGCCATAATTAGGAATATGGACAGTACGTGTGAAAATAATAACGGCTTAGCCTAAGGGGGTGTTTGGTTTGTAGGGACTAATTTTTAGTCCCTACATTTTATTTCACTTTAGTTACAAAATTATCAAATATAGAAACTAAAACTCTATTTTAGTTTATTTTAGTTTCTATATTTGTCAATTTTATATTAAAATGGAACAAAATGAAGGGACTAAACATTAGTCCCTAGAAACCAAACACCTCATAAATTGCCAAAGAAAATGGACGTGCAACGAAAATATGGAATTTACCAGTATCAGTCTGTCATTTACATTTCGTAATGGAGCATTGAGCACCCGTTGTATTCGTATATCTACATGAATAATGGTCTCATAACATCTCCTGACAACAAATATTCATTACGATTGGGAACATAACCTAAATCCTTACTATAAACATTCCTAGACCAATTTTACTCATCCAAATAACCTGTGGCCTGTGGCTTAGTAAAATTTAAGTCGTCTCCAAAATGTCCAAGACATCACTGCTCTTCCAAACACAATATAAGAGGTATACGTGAATAAAAACCTTGATTCTAATTCTATAACAGGTTACTTTCGGGACAGTAGAACAAAAATACAGTGGTAGTGATCGTTGTGTTAGTAAGAGCGCCGAACCTGCTGATGGTTAAGAAGATATAATTCTGACCCACGGCGCCACATAGGCAGAACAGAAAAATGTCCCAGGCCACCTCTGGGTTCTCCTGGCAAAATCTCAATGCCTCGAAACCATCTGCATATGGCCAGTTACTGAATAGTAATGGCGCAACAAACATAACTACAGCATTATATATGGTCCCCCAGAGGTTCATGCCAAGCATTATATCCCATGGATTAGTCTTTGGGTACCTACAACAAACATTTCTCCTATTTAGAATGATGATCACAATGTTTCATGTAGCCTGGTATCATGAAATAGCCAAGATATAATTACCTTGACTTTATTAAATCTTGGGTCGAGTTAGTATACCCATCAAAAGCTAAGTTGAGGAAGCACAATGTATAGCCAAGAGGTGCATTAGGGTTGGCAAGCTTCTTAACTGTCTTGGTCTCTTGGAGCTTGTCTGATAAGTAGCAGAAAACATATTTTAGAAGTTCAGCACTTGCACAGAGCAGTATAGTTATTAGTTAAAAAGCTAAAGGTGTAATAAAACCAATAGTGATCCAATTGAAATAATGGTATGGCACAAATTTAGATGGTTCTTCTCGTGATGCCATAACCAAAAACCACAGAGTTCTTCATCTAATGATTTGACCAGCCTTGCAAGTCTTATTCCACAAAAAATAAAGGACACCAAAGAATGAGAAAAAAGGTAGACCCAATGGTGGAGGCTCTGGGGAAGGGAAAAACCAATGCAAGCCTTGCTCCGCAAATGCAGAGGCTGCTTAGAACCCACTAACTGGTGACTGAAGAAAAAGAATATAAACTAAATATTTTCAAGGTTTGATTCTAGAATGAAAATTTACCCTAAATGTTTCATATTTAAAATAAAAAATGCCAGTACAAATTTCATCCTGTTTTTGGACTTATTCCAGTATCATCAAGAATATGAGAAGGTGCAAACTAGATTGAGTTAGAAGGCTATCCGATACACTAGAAAAAACATTATCTCATCAGTGTGGCAGTTGATGAAACAACAATTGAGGATCATCTTACCTTCAACAACGCAAAGGAGGACACACCGCCAGCAACAAGAAAGGTACAAAAATACTCTGGAAGTGTGTACTTCACACCATAGAGCAGGGTTCCCATCAGCATTACTGTATATATTGAATTGCTAGTCAGAGGAGAATAATCAAATATGCTGCATGCAATGTTGAGGAAGAATACAGTTAATATTTAGATACATAGAAACACTTAGAGCAACTCCAACCTCTTTATTTTTGTTAGCTAAATTTGGAGTTTCAGCCTTTGTAAAAATAGAAAACTCAATAATTCGATGGGGTAATCCAACAAACTAGCTAAAAACTGAATAGTTACCTAGGAGGCCCATGCGACAGAAGGCCCACGACTATAGAGGGTCATTTGGCACTAACACGATGGGCCAGCCCAGCCACGACACGAAAAAACACGCACAGGCATGACCCGGCCCTACTAGTATAGTGTCAGTGTCTGGCATGGCACGGCTATAGTGCCGTGCCTGGGCCACCATCTCGACCCTACTAGTATAGCTCGCCAAAGGTTGCGAGGCGAGGGGATGGAATGTCGAGCGGGATTGCAAGGGAGGAGTTTACCGAGACCGTTGGAACGGACTTCTACTGATTTTCATTTTTTACCATTGGAAAATGAGTTAGAGAGGCTGTTGGAGTTGCTGTTACTAACCCAACAACTCAGAATAGTTTTGGTATTATAAACTATTGGAATAGTTTCAGTAAATAATGCACATAAGATCCAACAACTCATAGCATACTGGAAACTTAAACAGTTAAATCATGTAGGCAAATAATACACAATGCCATGAGTTTAATTGGCAAAAGAGGTTTACCATAATTAGTATTCACAAAACAGGGTTAAGACCCCGGGCCCGAGCCGCCCCGCGTCCGTTCTTCTCCTCGGCGTAATGGAGCATAAAATGATTGTTTCTTCCTTCCCCCACTCTCTCCCCATTGATGCCGTCGCCATTAATGGCTTTGAAGAACCGCCGGCCGCCTCTCCCTCTCCTCGGTGCCCTCTCCTCTCCCCTGCCTCTCTCTATAAATACCGGCCGCGCCATGGAGCTCTCCTCCCTACCCGAGCTCGCCCCCTCTCTCTCACTCTCCTAGCTCGCCCACGCCGTCGCCGGAAAATTAGAAAGTTGGATTCGAGAGAAGTATGACAAAAAAATTGATAGACACATGATGGTGATAAAGACACTAGATAGATAATTTTATAGTTAATTTTGTTCACAATAGATTTTGGGAATTATTTAGAAGGTTATAATCATAAGTTCATTTTAATAGATATTAGAAGCTTTTCATAACATGGAATTAGTAAATGGTATAGAATTCATGGCAATATAAATATTATAAGTTATTAGATGATTTATCTCCGATTATTATTAATGAGAATTTCGTTTAGCTAGAAAATATAAAACTAAAAGAATATCACTAGTCGTAACAAAAAATAGGTTTTTACTAAGCCAAAATAAAGGTGTCCATAAGTAAGTATAGCACTTAACTTCTTAGAATTAGTAAAATACTTTTTTATATCAAAATAACCATGTTTATATTATAAAAAGCTCAATTGATGATTTATATTGATTCTTAGAATATTAATGTTAGTAGAGTCATGAATGAACCATTTTTAGCTATACGTATAAGTTCTGTTTAGAAATAAAAGGAATAAAATCTACCAGTCTATTATTAGTAATAATTAGTCTTTATTTTCATAAAAATTATTATAGTCACCTACTCATAATTTCATCAATAATTACTCGCATTAATAATCATAATGAATTAATAAGTATTTACGCGTTAAGACGTATTTATGAGTGTGATAAGTGTGATGTATGAATGGTGAATGATTACTCATGTACTGGTCTATGTTTATTTATTTGGCGTACGTATTCTTTTGTATGTGCGATACGCAAATCAATGCTAGAAGTGGACTGTGAGTTAGACGAGCCTAACACGTTCGAGGACCACCCAGGATAACAGTGCAACCACGAGTGCTATCATGGCTCTGGCTTTGGTAATTAGCTTTATATGCTTAGTACCTAGCAACCTTACCTGAAATATGGCAAGCGGCAGCTCACGTTAACATGGGGACTTATTCTTGGCTAAGGTACCTCGCCTAGAGGGCGTCCACACCGACTTGGAAACCTTAGCGGGTTGCTTTGTATTAAGTGTATTTTGTGAAAGCCTCATAATGGATCCCTAGCCATTCACTTGGTAGTTTTTACGGGTCCGATCAACCCAGGCTAGATGGGATACATGGCTTATGAGTAAAATTGTACCACCTCTGCAGAGTGTAAACCCGATATGTCAGCCATGCTCACGGTTAAGAGCAACCTGGACCCTCACATGATAATTGAACTTAAAGATGGACAATAAATCGAGATCTGATGATCTGCCAATGGTTTGCTTAATTGGTTTCACTTAAGTGTTTTTTATATACTCTTATACTTTTTTAAATGGAATACTTGGAATACACACTTATTAGTAAGACAGATGCTGCTAATAAAATATTAACCAACTAAAATGCTTACTGCTTAACCTTAGCCTCACCTTTTAAACTTGTATTAATTTTCCCCCCACTTGCTGAGCTCCGACCATAAGTGAGCTCACCCTTGCTAATATTTTGATCAGGGAGTGATGAAGAAGACATTGATGGAGATTTCGATGAATACTGAGTCTAACGATACGTCGGTCATCTTCCTATGGGAGATTACCCATGTTATTTCCGCTTTACATTGATGATAAATTTTAAGATACTATTATCTGGATGTTGTAATAAAGACTATTCTACTCTCTTTACGCATTTATTGCATTGTCTTTTGATATATTACACTTGCAACGTCAACATATGTGTGGAAATGGATCTTGGCACACATATGCTATGCATTCGGTTTTGCCCCCAGAACCGGGTGTGACAAAAGCGTATCAGAGCTATGCTGACCCTAGGTCGTTAGACTAGTTAGAAATGGAAAGCCTAGTTTATTCAAAACTTGTTAATTTCATTCTTATAAAATTATTTTATCAGTGTTACCTCTTTAAAATTCAACTGAGTTGACATTTCTCTTGTAGATGGTTCGTACTCTCCAAACCACCCGAGTTAACACCAACTACGCCCCTCCGCCACGGCAAGCTTCTGTCTACCCAGTGATAGTAGAGAAAGTTCCGGTGGATCTCCCTCGCATTCGAGTGGAGCACGGAGTCATCCTGGAAGACAGCTCGGAGGAACTTCTGCCGACGCCCACCCCGTTGGCAGAGTCACTGGCCTTCGCAGCTAGGTCATCAACCTCAGCACCGCCTGCACCAGCCGTTCAAGCTCCTGCACCCGGAGGCGACGACCCAGACGACTCTGGGGACGACGATGACGACGACAAAGATGACGAGGAAAACGTCAACGAGGAGGCCAACGATGCCCAGCGGGACTACTTCATGGGGTTTGGGCCTGTCACCGAACATTACACATCAATGTTCGAGACGGGGCACTTCCCCAACCTGCTACAAGACGTGTTGCACGCGTTGGGAACCTACGTCCGATCCTTGTACGAGACAAGGCGAGTGTGCGAGCCTCCCCGGGCTTGCTACTGCATCACTCGCATCCACGTCAGGGTGATGGATGCAGGGGATAGGGGATTCAGGACTCTATCGGCTCATGAGTCCCTGACACCGCTATCCACCTACGCTGCTTCGGTCAGCGACGCTGCCAGACGGACTTTGTGTTCTCTCAGCCATACCTACTGGCAGCAGCTGCATGACACGAGGTTCAGACATCTTTCTCTGCGTCTGAGTGGAGGAAGCCAGACCAACATCGTTCCAGGTGGAGCTGGTGAGGATCGCCTCAACACCCTAGCTGGTGTAGTGGCCGGTCTTAACACCGACCTGGACAGTGCCACCCTGAATCTCTCTAGGGTGCACTTGGAGCTGGAGGATGCTCATGCCAGGATTGCAGCCCTGGAAGCCCTACTTCAAGGACGGGATCCCCCTGAAGCCCAGGTCTCCGCCATGGCGTTGTCCCCTCCCCGCAAGAGGATTCGCTATGGGGAACCCGGATCCATCACTAGGCTGCTTTGAAATTTTAAGTTATAAGTTGTAATAAGATAGTTTTCGCGTCAGACGATGAATACCCTTTTATAAGTTATCTTTATAATAATAACCATGTGATGGTGTTGGTTGCTATGTTTGAGTTGGATTTTTGTTTGAGTGCAATGGTCTTATGGAATAATGGCCATAAGAGCATATAAAAAAATAAACTTAAGCTATTCCCATCAAGAATTTTTATTACTCCTCACTCCTCTAAGAAGTTCACTTTCTAACCAATCAGATGGTGAACGCTCGTTCAGAATCCAACAACAATAGGAACCAGCGTGGTCAACAGATATCACCACCACCACCGAACCCTAACATGGAGCAGTTTATCGCCGCTCAGATGCAGCTTCTTCAGGGACTCACTGCATCTGTTCAACAGATTCAGCAGAACCAACAGCACCAGCAGCAACAGCAGAATGCGCCCCCGACTAGAGATAAACTCAACCCAACCCATCTTTTCCAGGGTGATATTGTATTTCCAGGGTGATATTGTATTTCCAAATCATAATCTTTGATCAACTCAACCCATCTTCTCTGTCTTAGATTGAGTTCTTTCTGAGTGAATATGTATTTCAAGCTTTTGTAGTCCGTGAAGATTTTGCACTTGTTTCCAATCATATAGTGTCTCCAAATATTCAAAGCATGCACTATGGCAGCTAGTTCCAAATCATGTGTAGGATAATCCTTCTCATGCTTTCTCAACTGCCTTGAGGCATAAGCTATTACTTTTTCTTCTTGTATTAGCACACACGTCCAAGGTGTGATGCATCGCAATACACATCAAATCCCTTGTGAATGTTTGGCATTACCAATATTGGTGCAGTGGTTAACCTTTTCTTGAGTTCTTCAAAACATTTCTGGCATGCTTCATCCCACTTAAACTCTTTACCTTTCTCCAGTAGAGAGGTAAGAGGTTTCACTAACTTGGAAAAACCTTCAATGAATCTTCTGTAGTATCCTGCCAATCCAAGAAAACTTCTGATCTTGGACGCATCCTTTGGTTGCTTCCAATTTAGTATTTCGCTTATCTTTCCTGGGTCTACTTTAATTCCACCATCAGTAACAATATGTCCTAGGAAAGCAACTTCCTTCAGCCAAAAATCACACTTCGAGAACTTTGCATACAATTGGTTGTCACGAAGCTTTTGTAAGACTAGTCTTAAATGATCTTCATGTGCTTCTTCATTCGGAGAGTATATCAGTATGTCATCAATGAATACGACCACAAACTGATCCAGATATTCCATGAATACTTTATTCATCAAGTTCATAAAGTATGCTGGTGCATTAGTCAGTCCAAATGACATGACCAAAAACTCATATAATACATATATCTCGTAGTGAAGGCTGTCTTGGGTACGTCTTCTGCTCGAATATTTAACTGATGATATCCCGACCTTAGATCTATTTTCGAGAATATCTTAGCTCCCTTTATCTGATCAAATAAATCTTCAATCCGAGGTAATGGATATTTATTCTTAATTGTTACTTCATTCAAACTTCTATAATCAACACACATTCTCCTCGAACCATCTTTCTTGCTCACAAATAGAACTGGGGCTCCCCAAAGGGATGAACTTGGACGGATGAAACCTTTTTCTAGTAATTCTTCTATTTGTTTCTTCAGTTCAACTAAATCTTTGACATCCATTCTATAAGGTCTTTTTGAGATAGGTGCAGTTCCGAGTAATAATTCAATAGAAAACTCTATATCACGGTTAGATGGCATTGTTGGAACTTGCTCTCAGCAGCAAAGAAGCCAACAAGAGCGAACAGTGGTGACAACAGGGTTGCGTGCTCGGGGGCAATAGCTCTGTTCATCTCGCCTCTCACGGGCACTGTGCGGGGGTATTTATAGGTATCTGAGTGCCCGGCGCCTTGTGTTAAGGACGCATGTGCCCTCAGACACCTAGTTTATCCCCAGAATATTCCCATAAAGCAGGGTTACAAGCTGTAATTACAAGCATGCCTTTACAGATTAGGCCCGTAACACAAAGGCGGCCACGGGCCCGTTACAATGGGCCAGATCACACGTGGGCCTCGGAGCTGAACGAGGCCGTGCAGCGGGATGACTTAGTCGCCGGTCTTCGTCTGGTGCCGAAATGAGCGAAGGGTATCCCTGCCTGTTCTGTCTCTGTCTGACCAGCGGTTATCAGCGAAGGCCTCGAGCGAAGGGTGGCGTCTTTGCCTTCGCCCCAACATTTGCCCTCCGAGGGACCAGTTCGACAAAGTCACCTGGTGCCGAAGACGTCGCTAGATGGCGGAGACGCTGCCCTCGCTCGAAGTGGTTCCGCGGGGGTTTTTGATGTGACCGTTGATGGACGGCGTACTGTTGGATTGCGGGTTTCCCGAAGCGTCGCGCCCTGTCGGATTGCGGGTTTCCCGAAGAGCCGCGCCCTGCCTATAAAAGGGGGCGGGGGTTGGCGCTGTTTGAACTTTGCCTTCCGCGCTCCGTGAAAACCCTAGCCGCCCGCCGTCTTGCTGCTCCTCTTCTTCCGCTGTCCTCTTGCTCGCCGGAGTCCTGGCTCGAGTGAAGCAGACCGCCCGCCGCCGCCGACGGTACGTAGCAATGCCGTCTTCCTCTTCTTCCGCTGCTACTACGCCGCTGGCCGCCGCCTCGTCTGAGGAGACGTTGAGTAGCTTGATGGTGGAGGAGTTGCGCGCCGGCGACTCTGTTGATTTTGGTGTGTCACGGATGACGTCAGCCCGCGTTGAAGATATGCAGCGATTGGGCTACTTTGGCGGCGGAGTTGCTCGTGCTCCGGGGACGGAGGAAGTCCCCGAGCCGGAGGGTGAATTGGTCGTTTTCGAGGCGTTCTTCGCCGCCGGTCTCCGCTTGCCTGCGCACCGGTTTGTTGGCGAAGTCCTGCGTAGATTCAACGTTCAAATACATCAGTTGACACCGAATGCCGTGGTGGCACTGGCGAAGTATGTCTGGGCGACGACTTCGTACGGCGGACAGTCGTCGGTTGAAGTTTTTGCGAAGTATTATTGTTTGCATTGGCAGAAGAGGATGATTGGGGACGAAGTCGCCCAGTTCGGGTCATGCACATTCACGCCGAAGACCGGCAAGACCACAATGCAAGTAGTGGAGTTGGTTCCGTGCGCCCGCAACAAGTGGGGCAATTGGAATGAATTTTGGTTTTACGTTGCTGAGGCTACTGTCGAAGGCCATGAAGGACTCCCTGTGTCTGAGATGTGCTCTCATTATTACTCTGCGTATCCGCCCTTTGAAGTAGCGGAGGAAGATGCAGACGAAGGGGCCCTTCGGTGCGCCGCCGGTCAGAGCAGTGGGCGTGATTTAGTTGAAGAGTTCGTGGCGTACGGGGTGTGGCCCTTGGCGTACGGCTGGGCGCTGGGCGAAGTGTGCCCTCGCCAGATGCCTTTTCACGGAGGAAGGGTGGTGCGAAGCCCTGCCTTCGCACTGAATCTGTGAAACCGCGACCCGACCGCGTTTGTGCGCGATGCGGAGGACGGGGCGGTGCGGCTCGTGGGGCGTTACGTGTCGAGGACGGAAGGCCAGCGCAGCTTTGATATCCGCGGGTCAAATGACCGTTTGAACAGGGTCTTCGAATTAAATCAATTGCCGTACGACGGCTATCCTGGTCAAGACGAAGCGGACCGCCGTGGAAAGAAACCGGCGGTGGAGACTGGAGGCGACCCTGCGCTGGCGGCCGCCCCTTCCTCAAAAAAGAGAAAATTAGGTACTGCGATGGGAGGACTTGGGGTGTCTGATAGTTTTGCTAGAGAGTTAATGAGGACGTGCGCCGCCCCGGGGGAAAGGATGTCTTCGCCCGAGCTCCGGGAGTCTTCGGCTCGGATGCTGAGGGTTACCGGGGGTTGCTGGCCTAGGAATGTTCCTATCCCCTGCGCGGCTGGCGAGGACTGTTTTACATCTCGTATGGTTCGTCGGTGGAGAGTTTTTCCTTACGGACGGAATATCGGTGCTGTTGTGTGGGCAGTGATGGACAAGGATCGCCAAGGTGCGGCGCAAAAACGCCAGGCGACTGTCAGGCTGCATGAAGCTAGGCCGAAGAGGCAGCGGGGGGCTGCGAAGGCTGCGGCCTCCGGCGGAGGCAGGCCGCCGCTGGCGGCGAAGGCGGGCGCCTCTGCTCCTAGCAAGGCGCCGGAGGCAACGGCGGGCGCTGGAGGCTCCAAGTCAACGAAGGTGGTGCCGCCGGCCAACGGAGTGGCGGAGGCCTCGAAGGCGGCCCGAGCGTTGCCGTTGTCGGGCAAGCGCGTTGCCGACTTCGGCACCGATATTACTGTAGACGACTATCTTGGTGGTAAGTCGTTGGCCTATTATTATTATTATTTTTTTTTAAATTCGAAGATGGGTTGCAGGGTCGGACGAGGGGCAGCTTGCTATGGTTGCGCCTGGCGCGGAGACCGCGACGGCGGCCATAGTGCCGAGGGCGAGGGGCGAGGCCCTTGGCGCCGGAGGCGAGGTGTCGGCCCTCGCGGTGGTTAGGGACGAGGCGAGCGCAGCGACCCGCCGGCTGAAGGGAGTGACGGAGGCGCTGAGTCAGGCGACGGAGGCACTGAGTCAGGTCCGCTGAGTTATACTCTCTCCCCCACCTCTTTCTTTTGGGGCAACGGCCTTACGTACTGCGTCGCGGCTTTGCAGGTGGCTGACTTCGCCAGCCGTACTGCGTCGGGGGCCCTCACGGCAGCTGTGTCTGCCGAAGTCGAGAGACTTCGAACACAACATGCTGACGCTGTCCGTGAGAAGTCGGCCTCCGACAGCAAGTGCCGTAAGCTGACGGACAGGGTGGCCGCCCTGGAGAGGGAGAAGGCTGACCTCCGGCGCCAGCTGGCGGCGGAGAGGAGGGAAGCCAACGAGGCCGTCGCCAAGGGGCAGGCTGCGCAGGCGGAGGCCAAGCTGGCGCGGGCGGAGGGCAATCTTGCCAAGGAGCTCGCCGAACATCTGCAAGAGCGGCTCACCGCCCTGGAGGGCCGCGCGAAGGAGGCCGAGGCCGCGATGCATGCGGAGGCCGAACGGACGCGCACGCAGCTTATGGATACATATCGTGAGCTGGGTGCGCGGACTGGTGACTTCGAGGTGCCGGACCGAGAGCCCGGGCTTCGCTGTCTGCAGTGGGTGCAGGAGGAGCTGCTGGAACTTCCAGCCGTCGCGGGGGGGTTGATGTCGTACGCCTCCCTGGTCACCTGCGAGGGGGCGATGAACGCGCTCTCCCGCGAAGGGTGCCGGCACTTCGAGGCCTTCGACCAGGCGGATGAAGAATTTGAGCGAGATATCTATAAGGTCGAAGACCCCATAGTGAAGGAATCCGCCGGGGCCCTTTATGACCGGATGTGGGGTCTGTACGGTCGTGAGGTGGTCAGGGAGCGGGCCGAGACCGCGAGGGCTCAGGTAACGTTGTTGTTTGTTTGGCGTTTGCTGTATGCAGGCTGTGCGTGTGTTTGCTGAATCTGTGTGTCTTGTCCTAGGCGGAGCGCGGCGAGCGGGTGGACGACTTCGGGGCTCTGAACAGCGCGCTGCCAGACCCGGAGCCGACCCTCGCGGAGGCTGTGACTGGGGTCGCCCTGGAGCCAACCCCGGAGACCGCAGCGATCGCGACGGCTGCCCCCACATCCGCTGTGGCCGGCGAAGACCTGCCCCCGAAGGTGGCCGAAGGCGCCCCTGATGCCCCCGCAGCTGCTGTGCCGAGCGCTGAAGATCCCGCGGCGGTGGCGGCGGAAACAACGGCGGAGGCAGCGGCGGAGCCAACGGCGGAGCCAACGGCGGAGGCTCCCGCAGCGTCAGGGCCTTCGCAGGTGGCGTAGTAGGTGTTTAGGGTTGGGGAATTTTTGGATGCTGTGCTGAATTTTGGTTGCTGCGCAGGTTCAAGATTTTGGGCCTGCACACGCAACCGCTACTACTGAGTTTTTGGCGGCTTCGACCGCGGAAGGTGGGAATGAATATGGTGGGTCTGTATCTGAGTTTTTTGATTTTACTGACTCTGGGAGCTCGGTTGAGTGGACTGAGGAGTCGTCGGAGGAGGACTTGGATTATTTTGCGGCCTTGGACGTGGCTGCGGCGGAGGCTTCGCCACACGCCGCGGACGCGCCAGACGTGCCAGGTCCTAGCACCGGGCGCCGACGGCGAAGGGCGGTTGCAAAGCGTAGGGTTAGTGCGGAGGAAGGGGCTAGGCTTCGCGTGAGTGGGGCTGGTCGGCAGGAGCTGTTGTCTTTGCCGGCCGCCGCGGGTATAGGGGAAGGGGAACTGCGAAGTCTTTTTGCGAGTGAGGAGCTTAGGATAATGTTATTTAATTATAGGGAGATGGGAATTATTCCTAAGGTTGAGCCGATGTAGAGTGTGGCGCCCTCGCTTATATATGTGTAAAGGCTTGTAAGATGAAGTTGTGTGCCCTCGCGTGCCTGTGCCTGCGAGGGCGTTGTGTACTTTGTATAGTTTGGTTTTGCTATGCTGGTGTGATTATAGTCGGTCTTAGCGCAGACGGTTTGATGCTGTCGTTTCTGCTTTTGTTGTACTGGTTCGGCTGCGCCCTTAGGCGGCTTCTGCGCGGAGTCTTTGCGATAGACTTCAGGTTTTCTCGCACTTGCTGTGCTTAGTCCGGCTGCACCCTTAGGCGACTTCTGCGCGGATAGTCTTCGCGATAGACATCAGATTTTTTTCGCACTTGTTGTGCTTAGTCCGGCTGCACCCTTAGGCGACTTCTGCGCGGATAGTCTTCGCGATAGACATCAGATTTTTTTCGCACTTGTTGTGCTTAGTCCGGCTGCACCCTTAGGCGACTTCTGCGCGGATAGTCTTCGCGATAGACATCAGATTTTTTTTTTCGCACTTGTTGTGCTTAGTCCGGCTGCACCCTTAGGCGACTTCTGCGCGGATAGTCTTCGCGATAGACATCAGATTTTTTTCGCACTTGTTGTGCTTAGTCCGGCTGCACCCTTAGGCGACTTCTGCGCGGATAGTCTTCGCGATAGACATCAGATTTTTTTCGCACTTGTTGTGCTTAGTCCGGCTGCACCCTTAGGCGACTTCTGCGCGAATTGTCTTCGCGATAGACATCAGATTTTTTTTTCGCACTTGTTGTGCTTAGTCCGGCTGCACCCTTAGGCGACTTCTGCGCGGATAGTCTTCGCGATAGACATCAGATTTTTTTCGCACTTGTTGTGCTTAGTCCGGCTGCACCCTTAGGCGACTTCTGCGCGGATAGTCTTCGCGATAGACATCAGATTTTTTTCGCACTTGTTGTGCTTAGTCCGGCTGCACCCTTAGGCGACTTCTGCGCGGATAGTCTTCGCGATAGACATCAGATTTTTTTCGCACTTGTTGTGCTTAGTCCGGCTGCACCCTTAGGCGACTTCTGCGCGGATAGTCTTCGCGATAGACATCAGATTTTTTTCGCACTTGTTGTGCTTAGTCCGGCTGCACCCTTAGGCGACTTCTGCGCGGATTTGTCGCACGCGAGGGTGGCTAGCGCTTAGCCTCGCGGTGACCTCGGATTGGTCGAATATCGAAGGCCGTCGTCGCGGTCTGTTTTCGACGCATGTTTTTGCGGGGGATTTTTCGCACATATATTACATGGCTCCGCCTCGTTAAAAACCTCACCCCCCGGGAGGAAAAGAGTGCGGGCCGGTACAAGATTGTTTTTTGGCGAATTACAAGGGCGAAATCAGCCCCGATTAGTCAGACAAAAAATTTGCGGAGGTTGTCGATGTTCCAGGAGTGCTCCAGGTCTTCGTCGTTTGGCGTTGTGAGCCTGTAGGCGCTGGGGGATGCTTTTGTCTTGACTATGAAGGGGCCCTCCCACTTGGGCTCCAGCTTTCCCCTGGACTCCGTCCGAGCTGTTCGGACGAGTACGAGGTCCCCTTCGCTGAACTCTCTCGGGATGACTGCGTGGTCGCGCCATGCTTTGGTCTGGGCTTGGTATTTGTTTAGGGCCTGTAGGGCGAAGACTCGGTCTCCGTTAATAAGATCTTTTGAAGTTGGCTCGTCCACGTCGGGGACGGCTGACGGAACTGTACGCGGGGACCCATGCTTTATTTCTTGCGGGGTCATGGCCTCTGATCCGTATAAAAGGCGGAAAGGAGTGAACCCAGTCGCCCTGCACTCAGTTGTGTTTAGCGCCCAGACTGCCTCTGGAGATTGCGGTTCTTGAGGCGCAGGGCGCGCAGCTGTAACTGTTCTTCTGTTGAGACGCCGAGGACCTCGCCGTCCTCGGTGAGATCCGCGCCCTCCAGTGGGGCGAAGCCTGGGGGCGGCTGCGATTGTCCTTCGGGCCCGCAGGTGCGGAAGGTGTCGTCCTCGCAGGTGCGGGGAACATTGTCTTCGGTGGGCTCTTGGTGGGTGGATTGGGTGAGGGCGAGGGCCTTGCCCTTCCTTGCGGCAAGCAGTGCTGCCTTCGCAGCCTCGTCAGCCTTCGGGTTAGCTCTCTTGGGTGCCATCGCGGGTGGTTTGGTCGTAGCACGAACGGTGGGCGCCAAATGTTGGAACTTGCTCTCAGCAGCAAAGAAGCCAACAAGAGCGAACAGTGGTGACAACAGGGTTGCGTGCTCGGGGGCAATAGCTCTGTTCATCTCGCCTCTCACGGGCACTGTGCGGGGGTATTTATAGGTATCTGAGTGCCCGGCGCCTTGTGTTAAGGACACATGTGCCCTCAGACACCTAGTTTATCCCCAGAATATTCCCATAAAGCAGGGTTACAAGCTGTAATTACAAGCATGCCTTTACAGATTAGGCCCGTAACACAAAGGCGGCCACGCAGGGCCCGTTACAATGGGCCAGATCACACGTGGGCCTCGGAGCTGAACGAGGCCGCGCAGCGGGATGACTTCGTCGCCGGTCTTCGTCTGGTGCCGAAATGAGCGAAGGGTATCCCTGCCTGTTCTGTCTCTGTCTGACCAGCGGTTATCAGCGAAGGCCTCGAGCGAAGGGTGGCGTCTTTGCCTTCGCCCCAACAGGCATACCTGTTAATTCCTCCGGAAATACGTCTGGGTATTCACACACTACCCTGATATTTTCCAGGGACTTTTCTTCCAAGTGATTTATCATTTTTTCTCTTTTTGCATTTGTTGGCTTGTCTGTGCTAACTTGGATTCTTTCGCCTTGAGGACTTGTCAACATAATTGTTCCGTTGGCACATTGTATCACTCTATCACAACTTTTCAACCAGTCGCATCCAAGAATCACATCAATACCGTTGGATCCTAAGACCACTAGGTTGACTGGAAAATCTATTCCTTGAATCTTAACATTAACATGGAGGCATGAATGTGTGGCTTTCATGTCACCTCCTGGTGAACTAATGTGTAACATCTTAAGAGGGTGCTTTGATATGTTATGTTTTTTTCCACAAATGACTCAGTTATAAATGAATGTGATGCTCCAGAGTCAAATAAAACTGAAGCAGATATGGAGTTGATAAGAAACATACCATACACCACGTCGGCATCCTCAGGCACTGATTCAGCTGTGACGTGATTGACCCTTACTCTACTCTGGTTCTGCGGAGTCTTGTTCTGTGCAGATCCACGAGCAGGGGTGCTCTGGTCATTCCTCTGGTTGTTGCTCTTCTGAGGTGTCTGTTGGTTGCGCCTAGGGCAATTGTTAGCATAATGACCAAGCTCACCGCACTTGAAACAGCCATTGGGTTGGACTGGTGCGTTGTTGCTTTTGGCCTGCGTGTTCACGACGCCACCTTGACGAGTCTGTGAATTCCCACCAGACCTTTGGTTGGTCTGAGAGTTGTTCCTCTGCTGGTTCTGACTTTGATTGCTCCTCTGGCCTTGTTGTCCAGAGCGTTGCATCTGATAATTGTTTCCACCCTGATTTTTAGAGCGAAACTGAGAACCTTGCGAGTTGTTCGGGCGTGTGTTTCTAATAGATTGACCTTGAAACTTCCTTTTGTGGTCAGACAGTTCCCTTCTTTTGCTCTCAAGGTCAATTGCCTTGTTCAGCAGAGTCTGAAAGTTGGGGAATGTATGACTCTCAATTGATAGTTCAGTGGTCCAATCAATCCTTCCAAGAAACGCTCTTGGCGCTTCTCATCCGTATCCACCTCTTTCGGTGCGTAGCGTGAAAGCTGGGTGAAGCGATCACGCTACTCACTGACGGTCATATTCCCTTGAGTAAGGGTAAGAAACTCCTTTTTCTTCAGTTTCATAATTCCCGAGGGAATATGATGAGCGCGGAAGTTCACTTGGAACTCTTGCTAGGTTATAGTATCTGCATTGGGGTGTGCCGCTGTGAAGGCATCCCACCAGTTAGACGCGGAACCCTCGAGTCTTCCCGAGGCGTACAAGACCTTCTCCCGGTCATTGCACTGGGTGATATCCAATTTCTTTCCGATAACCTTAAGTCAGTCATCGGCATCCAAAGGATCAACCGCATGAGAGAAAGTAGGTGGATGATGGCTCATAAAATCCCGATGTTTATCTCTAACCGGGGGCGCATTCTGCTGTTGCTGTTGGTTCTGTTGGTTTTGCTGAATCTGTTGAACATATGCAGTGAGTCCCTGCAGAAGCTGCATCTGAGCGGCGATAAACTGCTTCATGTTAAGGTTCGGTGGTGGTGGTGGTATCTGTTGACCACGTTGGTTCCTGTTGTTGGGTCCTGAACGAGCGTTCACCATCTGATTGGTTAGAAAGTGAACTTCTTAGAGGAGTGAGGAGTAATAAAGATTCTTGATGGGAATAGCTTAAGTTTATTTTTTTATATGCTTTTATGGCCATCATTCCATAAGACCATTGCACTCAAACAAAAATCAAACTCAAACATAACAACCAACACCATCACATGGTTGTTATTATTATAAAGATAACTTATAAAAGGGTATTCATCTTCTGACGCAAAAACTATCTTATTACAAATTATAACTTAAAATTTCAAAGCAACCTGATGATGGATATGGGTTCCCCATAGCGAATCCTCTTGCGGGGAGGGGACAACGCCATGGCGGGGACCTGAGCTTCAAGGGGATCCCGTCCTTGAAGTAGGGCTTTCAGGGCTGCAATTCTGGCATGGGCATCCTCTAGCTCCAAGTGCACCCTAGAGAGATCCAGGGTGGCACTGTCCAGGTCGGTGTTAAGACCGGCCACTACACCAGCTAGGGTGTTGAGGCGATCCTCACCAGCTCCACCTGGAACGATGCTGGTCTGGCTTCCTCCACTCAGACCCAGAGGAAGATGCCTGAACCTCGTGTCATGCAGCTGCTGCCGGTAGGTATGGCTGAGAGAACACAAAGTCCGTCTGGCAGCATCGCTGACCGAAGCAGCGTAGGTGGATAGCGGTGTCAGGGACTCATGAACCGATAGAGTCCTGAATCCCCTATCCCCTGCATCCATCACCCTGACGTGGATGCGAGTGATGTAGTAGCAAGCCCAGGGAGGCTCGCACACTCGCCTTGTCTCGTACAAGGGTCGGACGTAGGTTCCCAACGCGTGCAGCATGTCTTGTAGCAGGTTGGGGAAGTGCCCCGTCTCGACCATTGATGTGTAATGTTCGGTGACAGTCCCAAACCCCATGAAATAGTCCTGCTGGGCATCGTTGGCCTCCTCGTTGACGTTCTTTCCATCATATTTGTTGTCGTCATCGTCGTCCCTAGAGTCGTCTAGGTTGTCGCCTCCGGGTGCAGGAGCTTGAACGGCTGGTGCAGGCGGTGCTGAGGTTGATGACCTAGCTGCGAAGGTCAGTGACTCTGCCAACACGGTGGGCGTCGGCAGAAGTTCCTCCGAGCTGTCTTCCAGGATGACTCAGTGCTCCACTCGAATGCGAGGGAGATCCACCGGAACTTCCTCCACTATCACTGGGTAGACAGAAGCTTGCCATAGCGGAGGGGCGTAGTTGGTGTTAACTCGGGTGGTTTGGAGAGTACGAACCATCTACAAGAGAAATGTCAACTCAATTGAATTTTAAAGAGGTAAGGCTGATAAAATAATTTTATAAGAATGAAATTAGCAAGTTTTGAACAAACTAGGCTTTCCATTTCTAACTAGTCTAACGACCTAGGGTCAGCATAGCTCTGATATCACTTCTGTCACACCCGGTTCTGGGGGCAAAACCGAATGCATAGCATATGTGTGCCAAGATCCATTTCCACACATATGTTGACGTCACAAGTGTATTATATTAAAAGACAATGCAATAAATGCGTAAACAGAGTAGAATAGTCTTTATTATAACATCCAGATAATAGTATCTTAAAATGTATCAACAAAGTAAAGCGGAAATAACATGGGTAATCTCCCATATGAAGATGACCGGCGCATCGTTAGACTCAGTATTCATAGAAATCTCCATCAATGTCTTCTTCATCACCCTCTAATCAAAATATTAGCAAGGGTAAGCTCACTTATGGTCGGGGCTCAGCAAGTGGAGGAAAAATTAATGCAAGTTTAACAAGGTGAGGCTAAGGTTAAGCAGTAAGCATTTTAGTTGGCCAATATTTTATTAGCAACACATGTCTTACTAATAAGTGTGTATCCCAAGTATCCCATTTAAACAAAGGTATAAGAGTATATCAAAAACACTTAAGCGAAACCACTTAAGCAAACCATTGGCATATCATCAGATCTCGATTTATTGTCCATCTTTAAGTTCAATTATCATGTGAGGGTCCAGGTTGCTCTTAACCGTGAGCATGACTGACATATCAGTTTTATACTTTGCTGAGGTGGTACAACTTTACCCACAACCATGTATCTCATCTAGCCTGGGTTGATCGGACCCGTAAAAACTACCAAGGTGAATGACTAAAGATCCATTATGAGGCTTTTACAAAATACACTTAATACGAAGCAACCCGCTAAGGTTTCCAAGTCGGTGTGGAGGCCCTCTGGGCGAGGTAACTTAGCCAAGAATACGTCCCCATGTTAACGTGAGCTGCCACCACTGCCGCTCCCTATCTTGCCCATATTTCAGGTAAGGTTGCTAGATACTAAGCATATAAAGCTAATTACCAAAGCCAGAGTCATGATAGCACTCGTGGTTGCACTGTTATCCTGGGTGGTCACTTCATGTTTCAATTAATATGAAATAATCTTGTTTAACCATCGGATTAACACCATAATACCAATTTCATTTCTTGAACATTAATATCAAATAATGAGCGACATCAAAATTATCAAGTTGAGTGGTAGCACAAATTTGCGAAGCATAGTATTTTACCAGGATAATCAAGGAATATATAGTTGGTAAATCTAGGAAATTCTTAAATAGGCGAATCCCATCAAATTATGCAATATATCCAAAAAGTAAATATTATTAAATGCATTAATTGGGTACAAATAGAATATGCAGAGGGAGAATACACTTGCCTTGCTCGAACGTGTCCTGCGGGTCGTCCTCGAACGTGTTAGGCTCGTCTAACTCACAGTCCACTTCTAACATCGATTTGCGTATCGCACATACAAAAGAATACATACGCCAAATAAATAAACATACACCAGTACAGAGGTAATCATTCACCATTCATATATCACACTTATCACACTCATAAATACGTCTTAACGCGTAAATACTTATTAATTCATTATGACTATTAATGCGAGTCATTATTGATGAAATTATGAGTAGGTGGCTATAATAATTCTTTATGAAAATAAAGGCTAATTATTACTAATAATAGACTGGTAGATTTTATTCCTTTTATTTTTAAACAGAACTTATGTGTATAGCTAAAAATGGCTCATTCATGACTATACTAACATTAATATTCTAAGAATCAATATAAAATCACCAATTGAGCTTTTTATAACATAAACATGGTTATTTTGACATAAAAAAGTATTTTACTAATTCTAAGAAGTTAAGTGCTATATTTATGGATATCTTTATTTTGGCTTAGTAAAAACCTATTTTTGTTACGACTAGTGATATTCTTTTAGTTTTATATTTTCTTGCTAAACAAAATTATCATTAATAATAATCGGAGATAAATTATCTAATAACCTATAATATTTATATTGCCATGAATTCTATACCATTATTAATTCTATGTTAAGAAAAGCTTCTATTATCTATTAAAATGAACTTATGATTATAACCTTCTAAATAATTTCCAAAATTCATTGTGAACAAAATTAACTATAAAATTACCTACCTAGTGTTTTTATCACCATCATGTTTCTATCAATTTTTTTTGTCATACTTCTCTCTAATCCAACTTTCTAAAAGTCATCGTAAACAAATAACATGACTAATAATGGTGCACTAATTTATCACATATATATCTACCAAAAATCCATAGTGCACATGCGCATGAATTCCGAATCACAACATTCTTATATTACAACACAATAATTATAAAATTCACAAACTGAATCAAAAAGTGATTTCAAAAATACATAAAATTATTTTGTGTCTTCTTCCACCTTGAGCTTGCTCGTGTGAAGGGGGAGAGTTCGATGGGGGTGTCGGCCGAGTGGAGAAGGGCAGGGGCTCGGCGTCGGGCGGCTCCGGCGGGGGCTGCGCGGTCTACGAAGCTCCAGCGACGGCGTGGGCGAACTCCGGCGACGGCGTGGGCGAGCTCAGGCGACGGTGTGGGCGAGCAATGAGAGTGAGAGAGAGGGGGCGAGCTCGGGTAGGGAGGAGAGCTCCATGGCACTGCCGGTATTTATAAAGAGAGGCAGGGGAGAGGAGAGGGCGCCGAGGAGAGGGAGAGGCGCCCGGCGGTTCTTCAAAGCCATTAATGGCGGCAACATCAATGGGGAGAGAGTGGGGGAAGGAATAAACGGTCGTTTGATGCTCCATTACGCCGAGGAGAAGAACGGGCGCGAGGCGTCGCGCGGGGTGGCTCGGACACGGGGTCGGGTCGCGACGGCGGCGCGACAGCCTGGGCGCGGGGAAGAGACGCCCACGGGACCCTAGCCAATGGGGCCCGCGTGGCAGGGAGGGGAGAAATCCATCTGGCGGCGGCGGCTGGGGAGGCAGGGGAGGGCGCGGCGCGGCTATTTTGCCCCAAGTGGGCCGTTAGGGTTAGGGTTAGAGTTTCTTTTTTTCTACTTCTTTTCTAATTTCAAAATATATTTATAAATAACCCTAAAATTCATAATAATTATACTAAAACTATTTATAACTAAAATATTTATTTTTGGACTAATAATTATTATATTATTAAATTGGATTTTCATTAAGAAGGAAATGCTATTAAAAATCCAAAATCAAACATGAGCAAACAAAAATTATTCTAAATGTAAATAAATAACCAACACTTGAATGAAAAATTTATTACCATAATTATCATAATAACTAAATGCATTATTTTTAGTTGATGTTTTAATAGTGTTACAAACTCCCTCTTTACCTCTTCTTATCTTCTAAACAAACAGCCCAGCTAGGACTTATCCTTTGTGGCGCCTGGCATACTGCCGGCCCACAAAGGTGTCTACAACACGGAGGCAATATAATATCTTACGATCCGTAGTAAGCACATTGAGCCAACATGAATCTCAATAAAAATATCCCCATCCTTATTCTTGCTAATGCAAAATTATAATATTGTTGAGCAGGGTATGTCTCAACTTAAAAAAAGGCATTATCTTTCGCTGCACTTTATAGCTTTATTTACTCATCAAAATAAATTAAATTGGACTGTCCAAGAACAAAAGAACAAGTGACCCTGGGACTCAATGTACACTGCCAATACTTTTATGTAGGGATACACATATACTATGCAGTGTGTTTAAGTAAATGTAAACTTACCGGGGATCATCTTAGAAGATTTTGCCAACACCTGTTCACACCAACAGAAATTAGTCAGGATTGCGTAAAGAAACCTCGCGCCACACATTTTCGAGCTTGTCAAGAGAAAAAACAAATTCGTTGAGCAAGAACGATGCTTGGATCAATGCTCTCTGCAATAAGATAGCTACCACGATCCAACTCTAAGAATTAGTTGCTTTATGGATTCGTTTACAAGATGTAAGGTTACATTCTGAAATACAAGACAATCACCTAGAGATGGATTGCCGATGGTCGATACCGCACACGCTCGCCAGTCGCCATATCGCATACAATCCAATCTATGCAATGTTCTTCCTAAATGTTCACTTGAGGAAGCACTTCCAAAGAGCTCCCTATATAGTCAATTAACTCTATCGGAACATCTCAATCCATAAGCGTCAGTGACAATATTACCCATGTGCCCGCGACAGGAACCTAACATTAACATGACACAATGTCCGGGACAGTGCATATAACAACCAAGGTGAGACGGCAATAGCAGGCGGAACCAAACCTGAGCCGGATAGTTAATGTACTTGAGCGCCTCGATCCCCATGGTCGGCCCGATGGTATTGGTTACGCTGACGCCCCAGTACTTCGATAGCGGCGCACGGCCGTCGGAGCTACTCCCGCTCCCGCTCGACCACAACTTAATCACTGGAAAAGCAGAAGAAATGTCAGGAACCCTCGTATGCAGTCGCCACCCACGCAGAGGAGACGGAACCGATCACCACGAGTCCACGACGTTACGCGAAATGCGCAATCAGACAGCCATGCGGCGCGAGAGGGAGGGAGTGAGCTCTCACTTAGGAAGGACCAGACGAAGCATACGACATTCTGCGCGAAGTTGAGGAACGCAAGGTGCTCGAAGCCTCGAACCGCCGCGCCTCCGGCCTGAACCGCTTCGTGGATCTGAGGACAAACCCAGCAAACTGACCCCCAGCTTGTAATCGTCTGGCGGAGTTCGGACGGCATTGGAAATAGAAAGGGCTTACAGAGTCTCCTGGAGGACGCCCTGGTAGATGTAGGCGGACCAGATCCCGGCGACACAGAAAGCGAGGACCGCCACGCGCCCCGCCATGCTTCCGCTGACGCCGACGACACGGTCGCGGGGGCGGGGACGGACGACGCCGTTGGCACCGTCGGCGCGGCCCCGGCGCGCGGCGGCCATGGCGTCGATTCGCCCGCCAGCGATGGCGAGGGGTCAGCAGAATCGGCACTGGTGGCGATTCGATGCGCGGTGTACCGGCGGCGGTGCCCGGTGGTCGCCGAGTGGAAGCGGGATCGCGTGTTATAGAAGCAGTAACCGTCGGGAAGGAGCGAAGATCACGTAAGAGAGGTGTAAGAGAGGTGACGTGGCGCAGAGCGATTGGAGCGAGCATGCCAGCACAGACGCCCCCATTGATTAGCCTATAATTTCTTTCTATATCAGCGACCAAGAATGCAGCACCAACGATTTTAGTCTGATGGTTAATTTAACAGACGTGACTCTCTTGACTTTGATCGAACTATCGATTCCAACAACGCTAAGCGTCATATTGGTCTTTACTATTTTATCATCTGGCCTCCCTAATTTTCTGTACAATGAATAAGGCATTGAATTCATGATCGCTCCTCCATCTACCAACATTTTAGCAATTGGTATTTCATCGATATGACCGCGCACGAAGAGCGATTTTAAATAGTTGACCGATTATTTTATCTTAGTGAAGGTGGCCTCTTTATGACCAAAATCGAATTGAGCAACGATTGGTTCATCGTCACTGATAATAGTACAATCAGTTGAGAACATAATAATATTTACATCCATAACTAGGTGTTCTAGCGTGGCTCCGTAGTCAACCAAGTCCTCTTCCAGCAGGTCCTCCTCCTCAGTATTATCTTCCTCCATAGGTGTTGGCGCGTCATCGGAGGTGTTCTGGTGTAGAGTGGCGGTCCGGACTCAAGGGTCAGACTATCCACCGCACCTGTAGAGAGTTGTGCAGCTGTTGTCTTGTTCTCTGTTTTTGTGATCGTTTGATTTGTTTTGACGGCCTTTGGCCTCCACCTCTTTTACGGTGGTGGGGGTACTGTGGATGTATATCATTAAATATTTTTCTACTTCTTTTTCCTTGCTCTCATTTGCTCTCAAGCGTTGCAATTTACGCTTTCGAGACTGTGTCAGCCTCGATGGACACCATCGAGGCATGAAGTATTTTGGGTCGGCTGTTTTGCTGGATGTTCCTGTGTAGAGCCCAAAATTTATATCAAAGAAAAATAAAGTTATAAATAAATAAATGTAGTTATAAGTTAATGTCTTGAGAAATTATGGAACCTTGAGAGATTAATTGAATTTCTTCTATGTGTGCATATTCAATTAATGGGATTATATTAATAACAAATAAATAAAGAAATATGCATCTCATGACGATGATTTTGTCGTGGTGCATTTTGTTTCAATAAAGGAATCAAGACTTAATTTGACCTCAAATGATAAATGAGAATATATCAAAAAAATGAATAGAAAAGAAAAGGATGGAAAAGAAAATAGAAAAAAAAACTCCCTGGCTCTCGGGTCCAAAGTCCTCAACGGTGGCCCATCTTCACTCTTTCCTCTCCCCGACAGCCCACTTCCCTCCCTTTCCTTTTTTTCTTTTTTTCCCTTCTCTCGGATTTCGCTTACGGCTGGGTCCCACTCTCCAGGGGGACTTCTTCCTCAACAGAACGGCGGTGCTGCCCGGGGATTCCGAGCTCGCGCATGCGCCTACCGAAACCGAAGCCGAAATTCGTGGAATACTACCTGCCCGGGCTCGGCTCCCTTTCGCCCAGGTTATAAAATCGTGCTGCATCCCTCCTCTCATCCCTCGTCGCGAACCAGGTGAGACTTGTTGCCGCCATTTTTTCTCGGTTGCCGAGCTTGATCGGTGTGTGGCTCTGGCGACTCCTCAATGCCTCGGTTTTGGATCTACGGGCTTCACAAAGCTCCGCTGTTCTAGACCGGGTCTCTGCCAGGACGGATTACGTACCAGGCCGCACAGAATTGCTCAACGGAGCACCTGCTCCGCCGCGGGTCCGCCTGGTGCTGTGGACCACTCACTAGGTGCCATCTCTGCCTACGGTGAGTCCCTTGTCTGTTTCGCCGTCGTCCGAATTGTGTGTAGGACCTTCTATTGACGTAGTGGGAGCCCAGATCGGCCGGACCGCGTGGCTCCGACAGGTGGTCAACCGTGGTAGGGGCGGCGCCGCCGTCAGCGTGGGCGAGGTGAAGGTGATGGGTTCGTGGCCGTTGATCGGTGCATGGATGGCTGTGATTTGTTGTGCCTTACCTGTTCGGCCACCACCATTTTGAACCGTCCGATCTTGATCTGGCGTCCGGAACTCAAACTTGGCCATATTAAATCCGATCTGTTGGTTCTAGATCTGAGTGCTCAGATTACATACCGGTTCAGTGGGGTCTGGATTTAATCTAGTGCGTCCAACTCTAATGCAGCGACAAATATCCACCCATACCTCTTCGCACGCGTCAACTTGCAAAGAAACCCCTCTATTTTCACAAAAACAAGCTGCAGTCCTGTCTGTGGGGAATCCTGAGTCTTGGGGAGATTTTTGAGTTAGCCCCTTCTGTTTCTAATAATATTGCGCCAGACCAGAGAATTAAGAAAATCAGGGAAATAAATTTAGAAATGGATTTTTAATATGAAAATAATGGCTAGAAGTTGTTTAATTAATAGAAAATTTATATGAAGTCCAAATTAATCCATTCCAAATTCCTATAATTTTGTAATATTATTGTTTATCATTTTGTGTCACTATTTTGACATGAAAGCCATATTAAAATTGATATGCTAATTAATCTTGTACAAAACACCTAGAATCTTTGGAATTCCATGACTTAAAATCTATAACTCCAAAATTAATAATTCTTGTTCTTGTGATCTTATTTTAATATGTAGATTATTAATATGTATTTTGCATATATGTTTGGTGTGATGTTAATTTTGCCTATACCATGTTTGTTTGTATTACTACGAATAGTAGTGAGGACACGTGTCATCTAAAGAGCAAGTTGGTACCTGGAATCTCAAGTCCCAGGCAAGTTGTGTCCTTGATCACTTCCTTTTTACCCAGTCATGTTCTTATTAATCATAATGATCTGCATAGGTTAATTTTGATGGGACCCAATAGGTTACCCTAGATTTTGACTATCTTTATACCTTGTTTCACCACTGGTTTTACTACTAAATTTTTGGGTAGTACAATGTATTGCTTTATGTGGTTTTGGGTATGAAGATACACATTGTTCATGATTATGTCTTTATCATCTGTTCATTATTTACTGTTCATGATAAGATCATTATGTTAATGGGAACATGGAGAACCACCCGGGAAAACAGTGCTACCACAAGGGTTTAATGGGACGCCCTTGGCTGATTAACTAGGAAAGCTAGTGGAGGATTACCTTACCCGAAAGGGGCAAGGGCAGTAGGGGAGTTTCAGTGTAGGGAGGTCCTCGGTTGATTTTGCAGCGATGGCGATCAGGCAAGGGATTCCTGTATTGGAGCTTCCTATAAACTGTAGCGGGTTTTCTGAAGCTAGTGGAACTTTGTAAAGGCCTCGTAGTGTTACCCTGCCTCGCCTCCTCGGTAGAGGTGTATGGGATTGGCTGTCTCATGGCAGATGGGTAACATGACTTGTGGGTAAAGATGCGCAACCTCTGCAGAGTGTAAAACTGGTATACTAGCCGTGCTCGCGGTCATGATCAGCTCACACACTCACATGATTAATTTATGGAACTAAATTCAATTTGTCATATGCATTGCATCGCAGGTGATGTTGTTACTTTTGTTCTACTACTTAATTGGATTGGTATTTACTTATATTTAGTAATTGCTAATAAAATTTTGACCAACTTTAAAAGCAATGCTCAGCTTCAACCATCCTCTTTGGTAAGCCTTACACTTTAAGTGAGATCCCACCTTTGGTGAGTTCATGCACATTATTCCCCACAACTTGTTGAGCTATGAACGTATGTGAGCTCACTCTTGCTGTCTCACACCCCCCACAGGTCAAGAACAGGTACCACAGGATGAGGCGCTTGGAGGATGCTGTGACGAGTTCGTGAGAGGTCTAGGCCGTCGTCCCCCAGTCAACTTTGGGTTGCTGGACCGTTGTCTCCTTATAATGTAGTTATTTATTTTGTATAGAACTCCTGTTATATAGTAAGGATGTGACATTCGATCCTGTGCCACGATTCATCATATGTGTGAGACTTGGTCCCAGCACACCTGGTGATTATGTTCGCGCCCGAGTCTTGGTGCTCCGAAACCCGGGTGTGACAGAAGTGGTATCAGAGGAATGTTGACTGTAGAACGAAACCTAGATAGAACCGGATAACCATTATCTACTTACCTTTGCTACTCTGATTCTTTTCTAAACTTCTCTTAATCTTTTCTCATCTATTTCCGCTTTACTCTGATTATTCTTACATTTTCACTTCTAAAGACAAACTTGGATTTCACACTCTGAAATCCTGTGCTTAAAGTGACTTTTAGGAATATGAGACATACTCTTAGAAACAAAAATAAAACTATTTTTATAGATATCTATGAAATTGAATGTTTTGTTCTTATGATACTTGTTTGATTTGGATCTTTGATTGAGTGTGGGGAGTTGTGGAGTAATGTCCACAATTACATCTACATATACGTATAGATATAAATAAATAAAATTCATAAGATAACTACACAACCTAGATTATCCTCCATTAAAATGTATCTAATTTAAATAAGATCTATCTTATCTTGATATATTCATCTTATCTTAATAGATTCTCTCTTATCTTAATAGATTAATCTTATCTTGTAGGATTCATCATATCCTAACCACTTTACTTATCTCATCCTAAAGCAACCACAAGGATCTAATCCAAAATAATAAGATCTTATCTAGTCTAATCTAGTCACACGAAAATAACTTAGATGTGATAGATTGATCTAACCTAACGAAGGCTAACCTCAAGTTGAGCTAATCTAATGTAAGTTTCTTAAGCAAGTTGGATAATGCTGGTGGCATAAATTAGACCCTACCCCTATAAACATGATTAACCTAAACCGGTTCCCTATACTAGCTCAGCCATATACAAGTACTTGACTGATGCGTTGGGTTGCAAAATCTGTATAGATCAACATATAAAATTACAAGCACCCAAGATTTTCAACTATCATAACTTATCCTACTCACATCTACCTACTTGTCCCTAATTCGGATAACAACTCCAAGGATGAAGACCAAAGATGATCGACCTCATCAAATCAAGGAAAGATAGGATTCAAGCCGGATCTTCAAAGGAACCAAGATCCACAATCTTGGATGGAGTCTTTTCTTACCCTACACTTTCTTAACCAAACCTATCTATGCTCTAAAGACATCTTCTATCCTACATAATAAAGTGGACATACATATATATACCCATGCTCTCCTAATCACTTACTAATGAAAAAAGAGAGACTCTTGATTTTGAACTAATTAGAAACTAAAAGCTAAATTTCAAATCACTCTTCCTATATCCTCTTTCTTACAAATCTCGAGGACGAGATTTCTGTTAAGGGGGTAGGATTTGTAGAGCCCAAAATTTGTATCAAAGAAAAATAAGGTTATAAATAAATAAATGTAGTTATAAGTTAATGTCTTGAGAAATTATGGAACCTTGAGAGATTAATTGAATTTCTTCTATGTGTGCATATTCAATTAATGGGATTATATTAATAACAAATAAATAAAGAAATATGCATCTCATGCCGATGATTTTGTCATGGTGCATTTTGTTTGAATAAAGGAATCAAGACTTAATTTGACCTCAAATGATAAATGAGAATATATCAAAAAATGAATAGAAAAGAAAAGGATGGAAAAGAAAATAGAAAAAAAGAACTCCCTGGCTCTCGGGTCCAAAGTCCTCAACGGTGGCCCAACTTCACTCTTTCCTCTCCCCAGCAGCCCACTTCCCTCCCTTTCCTTTTTTTCTTTTTTTCCCTTCACTCGAATTTCGCTTATGGTTGGGTCCCACTCTCCAGGGGGGACTTCTTCCTCAACAGAACGACGGTGCTGCCCGGGGATTCCGAGCTCGCGCATGCGCCTACCAAAACCGAAGCCAAAATTCGTGGAATACTACCTGCCCGGGCTCGGCTCCCTTTCACCCAGGTTATAAAACTGTGTTGCATCCCTCCTCTCATCCCTCTCCGCGAACCAGGTGAGACTTGCTGTCGCCATTGTTGCTCGGTTGCCGAGCTTGATCGGTGTGTGGCTGTGGTGACTCCTCAATGCCTCGGATTTGGATCTACGGGCTTCACAAAGCTCCGCTGTTCTGGACCGGGTCTCTGTCAGGACGAATTACGTACCAGGCCGCACGTAATTGCTCAACGGAGCACCTGCTCCGACGCGGGTCCGCCTGGTGCCGTGGACCACTCACTAGGTGACATCTCTGCCTACGGTGAGTCCCTTATCTATTTCGCCGTCGTCCGAATTGTGCGTAGGACCTTCTATTGATGTAGTGGGAGCCCATATCGGCCGGACCGTGTGGCTCCGGCGGGTGGTCAACCGCGGTAGGGGCGGCACCGCCGTCAGCGTGGGCGGGGTGAAGGTGATGGGTCCGTGGTCGTTGATCGGCGCATGGATGACTGTGATTTGTTGTGCCTTACCGGTTCGGCCACCATCGTCTTGGACCGTCCGATCGAGATATGGCGTCCGGAACTCAAACTTGGCCATATTAAATCCGATCTGTTGGTTCTGGATCGGCGCATGGGATTGGTCGTCTCTTGACAGATGGGTAACATGACTTGTGGGTAAAGATGCGCAACCTCTGAAGAGTGTAAAACTGGTATACTAGTCGTGCTCACGGTCATGAGCAGCTCGGACACTGAGAGCACCTAGAGGGGGGTGAATAGGTGATCCTGTAAAAACTTAAAACTTAATGCCACAAACTTGATTAGGTGTTAGAGCAATAAAGCCAAGTGGCTAGAGAGGAGTTCTTGCGAAACACAATAACCACAAAAAGATCAACACAGAGAGGCACAGTGGTTTATCCCGTGGTTCGGCCAAGTCCAACACTTGCCTACTCCACGTTGTGGCGTCCCAACGGACGAGGGTTGCAATCAACCCCTCTCAAGTGATCCAAAGATCCACTTGAATACCACAATATTTCTTTTCCTTTCACTATATCCCGTTTGCAAGGAATCTCCACAACTTGGAGTCTCTCGTCCTTACAAAAGATGATCACAAATGAACACGGAAGTAAGGATGGGATGAGCAACACACACAAGTTCACAGCAATACGCACACACACACACGGCCAAGACTTGAGCTCAAATGAATATCTTAAATTTCTCACTAGAACGGAGCTCAAATCACTAAGAATGTCAAACGAGTGTGCAAAAACGAAGTGTGAATGATCAAGAATGCTCAAAGTGTGCTTGGTGTATTCCTCCATGCGCCTAGGGGTCTCTTTTATAGCCCCAAGGCAGCTAGGAGCCGTTGAGAGCATTCCAGGAAGGCAATTCTTGCCTTCTGTCGACTGGCGCACCGGACAGTCCGGTGCGGATTTCTTTCCTATTTTGGCGCAGCTGACCGTTGGCGATTTGGAGCCGTTGGCGCACCGGACAGTCCGGTGCACACCGGACAGTCTGGTGCCCCCTTCAGACCGTTGGCCCGGCCACGCGTCACGCGCGGATTGCTCGGCCGACCGTTGGCTCGGCCGACCGTTGGCTCACCGGACAGTCCGGTGAATTTTAGCCATACGCTGCCGACGAAATCCCGAGAGCGGCCTTTTCACCAGAGCCAGCCTGGCGCACCGGACACTGTCCGGTGCACCACCGGACAGTCCGGTGCACCCAGACTGAGCAGAGTCTTGGCTGCTCGAGCCAAGTCTTTTCCAATTGTCCTTTCTCTGATTCTAGCACTTAGACAAATATGTTAGTACACAAAAACCAATGTACTAAGTCTAGAATCATACCTTTCTATTGATTTGCACTTTGTCCACCCTTTGGCATATACTCATTCCCTTAATGTGTGTTGGGCACTTAATCACCAAAATCTTATAGAAATGGCCCAAGGGCACATTTCCCTTTCAATCTCCCCCTTTTTGGTGATTTATGCCAACACAACAAAAAGCAACTAGAAGAAGTGCAACATCAATGCAAATGAGAACACAAATTTGTTTTGATTCAAATTTGGCATATTTGGATCATTCTTTGCCACCACTAGGTTTATTTTTTGCAAATTCAACACAATTTCCTATCTCTAAGTCAAATTCACTTGTTGAGGCATAGAGAAAGATATTCCAAGAGAAATTGATCATTGATTCAAAAACTCCCCCTATTTCCCATAATCAAACATTCTCCCACTAGAGACCAACTTTTGACAAAAAGAGACATTTTAGAATTTTGACAAATCAAAAATTCTAACTCTACTATTTTCTAAATTCTCAAGTTTCTCAAGTGGTAGCTGATCCATTTGTTGCTTTGGCCCTTAATTTCTCCCCCTTTGGCATCAAGCACCAAAACAGGATCATTTTTGGCCCTTAAACCCCATTGCCTCACCAAAATTGTCACTTAAGAGCAAAAAGACAATAAGAGACATGGAGATGAACTTGGAGTAAGTTACCCTCTTATCGGAGTGCAGTGGAAGTCTTTCTTGGTCCAAGTCCACCTTTCCCTTTCAATCCACCTTTGAGACTAATTTAAGAACACTCAAGCAAACGGTTAGTCCCAAAGAGTCAAGTTGTAGCACATCTCCCCCTAAATATGTGCATCACTTGCAAATGGACTTGTGAGGTCCGGGGAGTGCTTGTACAACTTGAGCACCATAAATAAGAAATAAAATGCATAAGGAACATGATCAAGGCATAAAACACATGTATGCTATAAATCAATCCAAGTTCCGCGAATCTAAGACATTTAGCTCACTACGTAGCCTGCAAAAGGTCTTCTCATCTAGAGGCTTGGTAAAGATATCGGCTAGCTGGTTCTCGGTGCTAACATAAAACACTTCGATATCTCCCTTTTGCTGGTGGTCTCTCAAAAAGTGATGCCGGATGTCAATGTGCTTTGTGCGGCTGTGTTCAACAGGATTATCCGCCATGTGGATAGCACTCTCATTATCACATAGGAGTGGGACTTTGCTCAGATTGTAGCCAAAGTCCCTGAGGGTTTGCCTCATCCAAAGTAGTTGCGCGCAACACTGTCCTGCGGCAACATACTCGGCCTCAGCGGTGGATAGGGCAACAGAAGTTTGTTTCTTAGAACTCCACGACACCAGGGACCTTCCTAAGAATTGGCACGTCCATGATGTACTCTTCCTATCGACCTTACATCCAGCATAGTCGAAGTCTGAATATCCAATCAAGTCAAAGGTAGACCCCTTTGGATACCAGATCCCGAAGCAAGGCGTAGCGACTAAATATCTAAGAATTCGCTTCACGGCCACTAAGTGACACTCCCTTGGATCGGATTGAAATCTAGCACACATGCATACACTAAGCATAATATCCGGTCTACTAGCACATAAATAAAGTAAAGACCCTATCATAGACCGGTATGCCTTTTGATCAACGAACTTACCTCCTTTGTTGAGGTCGGTGTGTCAGTCGGTTCCCATTGGAGTCTTTGCGGGCTTGGCGTCCTTCATCCCAAACCGCTTGATCAAGTCTTGCGTGTACTTCGTTTGGGAGATGAAAGTGTCGTCCTTGAGTTGCTTCACTTGGAACCCAAGGAAGTAGTTCAACTCGCCCATCATCGACATTTCAAACTTTTGAGTCATCACCTTGCTAAACTCTTCACAAGACTTTTGGTTAGTAGAACCAAATATTATGTCATCGACATAAATTTGGCACACAAATAAGTCACCATCACAAGTCTTAGTGAATAAAGTCGGATCGACTTTCCCAACTTTGAAAGCATTAGCAATTAAAAAGTCTCTATGGCATTCATACCATGCTCTTGGGGCTTGCTTAAGTCCATAGAGCGCCTTAGAGAGCTTACACACGTGGTCGGGGTACCGTTCATCCTCAAATCCAGGGGGTTGCTGAAAGTCGCCTAGAGGGGGGTGAATAGGGTGAATCTGAAATTTATAAACTTAATCACAACTACAAGTCGAGTTAGCGTTAGAAATATAAAACGAGTCCGAGAGAGAGGGCACAAAACAAATCGTGAGCGAATAAAGAGTGAGACACGATGATTTGTTTTACCGAGGTTCGGTTCTTGCAAACCTACTCCCCGTTGAGGTGGTCACAAAGACCGGGTCTCTTTCAACCCTTTCCCTCTCTCAAACGGTCCCTCGGACCGAGTGAGCTTCACTTCTCAATCAAACGGGAACCAAACTTCCCGCAAGGACCACCACACAATTGGTGTCTCTTGCCTTGATTACAATTGAGATGATCGCAAGAAAGAATGAGAAAAAGAAGCAATCCAAGCGCAAGAGCTCAAATGAACACAACAAATCTCTCTCACTAATCACTAAAGCTTTGTGTGGAGTTGGGAGAGGATTTGATCTCTTTGGTGTGTCTTGTATTGAATGCTAGCTCTTGTAAGGTGTACAAGTGGGAAAACTTGGATGCCATTGAATGTGGGGTGGTTGGGGTATTTATAGCCCTAACCACCACAAAGTGGCCGTTGGAAGGCTGCAGCCGCATGGCGCACCGGACAGTCCGGTGCGCCACCGGACACTGTCCGGTGCGCCAGCCACGTCAGCAGACCGTTGGGGTTCGACCGTTGGAGCTCTGTCTTGTGGGCCCGCCTGGCTGTCCGGTGGTGCACCGGACAAGTCCTGTAGACTGTCTGGTGCACCTTCTCGCGCGTGCCTGACTTCTGCGCGCTCTGGCGCGCATTAAATGCCGCTGCAGGTGACCGTTGGCGCGGAAGGAGCCGTTGCTCCGCTGGCACACCGGACAGTCCGGTGAATTATAGCGGAGCGCCCTTGGAAATTCCCGAAGGTGAAGAGTTCAGCCTCGAGTGCCCTGGTGCACCAGACACTGTCCGGTGCGCCAGACCAGGGTGCCTTTCGGGTTGTCTTTTGCTCTCTTGTTTGAACCCTTTTCTTGGTCTTTTTATTGGCTTATTGTGAACCTTTGGCACCTGTAGAACTTATAGACTAGAGCAAACTAGTTAGTCCAAATATTTGTGTTGGGCAATTCAACCACCAAAATCAATTAGGAAATAGGTGTAAGCCTAATTCCCTTTCAATCTCCCCCTTTTTGGTGATTGATGCCAACACAAACCAAAGCAAATATAGAAGTGCATAATTGAACTAGTTTACATAATTGTAAGTGCAAAGGTTACTTAGAATTGAGCCAATAGAAATTCTCATAGGATATGCATGGATTGTTTCTTTCTTTAACATTTTGGACCACGCTTGCACCACATGTTTTGTTTTTGCAAATTCTTTTGTAAATTCTTTTCAAAGTCCTTTTGCAAATAGTCAAAGGTAAATGAATAAGATTTTGAGAAGCATTTTCAAGATTTGAAATTTTCTCCCCCTGTTTCAAATGCTTTTCCTTTGACTAAAACAAAACTCCCCTTCAATAAATTCTCCTCTTAGTGTTCGAGAGGGTTTTCTGATATCAATTTTTGAAGGTGCTACTTTCTCCCCCTTTTGAACATAATAAAATACCAATTTGAAAATTATTAGTTTAAAATTAGGTGGTGGTGCGGTCCTTTTGCTTTGGGCTAATACTTTCTCCCCCTTTGGCATGAATCGCCAAAAACGGATACTTTGAGTGAAATATAAGCCCTTTTTAACTACTTTCTCCCCTTTGGCAAACAAAATATGAGTGAAGATTATACCAAAGACGGAGAGTTGCTCGGAGCGACGACGAATGATGAGTTATGGAGTGGAGTGGAAGCCTTTGTCTTCGCCGAAGACTCCAATTTCCTTTTAATACACCTATGACTAGGTTTGAAATTCACTTGAAAACACATTAGTCATAGCATATAAAAGAGACATGATCAAAGGTATATTAATGAGCTATGTATGCAGGACATCAAAAGAAATTCCTAGAATCAAGAATATTTAGCTCATGCCTAAGTTTGTTAAAAGATTGTTCATCTAGTGGCTTGGTAAAGATATCGGCTAATTGTTCCTTAGTGTTAATATATGTAATCTCGATATCTCCCTTTTGTTGGTGATCTCTTAAGAAATGATATCGAATGGCTATGTGTTTAGTGCGGCTATGCTCAACGGGATTATCCGCCATGCGGATTGCACTCTCATTATCACATATAAGAGGAACTTTGGTTAATTTGTAACCATAGTCCCTAAGGGTTTGCCTCATCCAAAGTAGTTGCGCGCAACAATGACCTGCGGCAATGTACTCGGCTTCGGCGGTAGAAAGAGCTACGGAATTTTGCTTCTTTGAAGCCCAAGACACCAAGGATCTTCCCAAGAACTGGCAAGTCCCCGATGTGCTCTTTCTATTAATTTTACACCCCGCCCAATCAACATCCGAATAACCAATTAAATCAAATGTGGATCCCCTAGGATACCAAAGCCCAAACTTAGGAGTATGAACCAAGTATCTCAAGATTCATTTTACGGCCGTAAGGTGAGCTTCCTTAGGGTCGGCTTGGAATCTTGCACACATGCATACGGAAAGCATAATATCCGGTCGAGATGCACATAAATAGAGTAAGGAGCCAATCATCGACCGGTATACCTTTTGATCGACGGATTTACCTCCCGTGTCGAGGTCGAGATGCCCATTGGTTCCCATGGGTGTCTTGATGGGCTTGGCATCCTTCATCCCAAACTTGGTTAGAATGTCTGAAAGGGAAATGCGCCCTTGGGCCATTTCTAATTATTTTGGTGATTGAGTGCCAACACAAGTGGACTTATGTCAATCTATGCAAAGTGGTGGACAAAGTGCAAATCAAGTAAAAAGGTATGTTTCTAAGACTTAGTACATTGTTTTGGAGACTAATGTATTGTGTCTAAGTGGTGGAAACAGGAGAAATCAAGTTGGAAAAGAGATGGCTTTGTTCAGCCAAAGACAACTCGGTCTGGGTGCACCGGACAGTGTCCGGTGCGCCAGGCCGGCGTCTGTCAACTGGCTGCTCTCGGGAAGCAATTAACGGCGTACGGCTATAAATCACCGGACTGTCCGGTGGTGCACCGGACTGTCCGGTGAGCCAACAGTCGGCCGGGCCAACGGTCGGCCGCATAATCCGCGCGCGACGCGTGGCAAGAGCCAACGGTCAGAAGGGGCACCGGACTGTCCGGTGTGCACCGGACAATGTCCGGTGCGCCAACGGCTCCAAAGCGCCAACGGTCGGCTTCGCTAAAGAAGGAAAGAAATCCGCACCGGACTGTCTGGTGCGCCAGGCGACAGAAGGCAAGAATTGCCTTCTTGAAATGCTCTCAACGGCTCCTAGCTGCCTTGGGGCTATAAAAGGGACCCCTAGGCGCATGGAGGAGCACACCAAGCATTCTTTGAGCATTGTTGATCATTCACACTTCATTCTTGCGCACTTGTTCAACATTCTTAGTGATTTGAGCTCCGTTCTAGTGAGAACCTCGAGATATTGTCTTGAGCTCAAGTCTTGATCTTGTGTGTGCGTATTTGCTATGGATTTGAGTGTGTTGCTTCCCTCCCTTACTCTTGTGCTTCATTGTGATTCTTATTGTAAGGGTGAGAGACTCCAAGTTGTGGAGATTCCTCGCAAACGGGAAAGAGTAAAGTAAAGAAAAACATCGTGGTATTCAAGTTGATCATTGGATCACTTGAGAGGAGTTGAGTGCAACTCTCGTCCGTTGGGACGCCACAACGTGGAGTAGGCAAGTTTTGTACTTGGCCGAACCACGGGATAAATCCTCGTGTCCCTTGTGCTTGTCCTTATTGTGTCTATTGTGCTTCACAAGAGCTCTCCTCTCTACTCACTTGATTTCATTGTTCTAACTCTTAATCAAGTTTGTGGTGTTAAGTTTTAAGTTTTACAGGATCACCTATTCACCCCCCCTCTAGGTGCTCTCAATTGGTATCGGAGCCGTTCTCTTCAAGAAAGGGACTAATCACCCGAAGAGATGGATCCTAAGGGCAAGGGGATGGTGGTCAATGATAAGGAGAAGGAGTCCTTCGTCAATGATCCAAAGGATGACAAGCCTACGGACTTAGGCTCGGGCCACAAAAGAAAAGACGTGAGGAAAAAGAAGACAAGGCGCATCAAGGAGATAGTCTACTACGACAGCGACGAATCTTCCTCTTCCCAAAAGGATGAAGACAACGACTACGAGAAAAATAAGACGGTTAATTCAAACTTCTCCTTTGATTATTCTCGTATTCCGCAAAGTTCAAATGCTCATTTGCTTTCCATTCCCCTCGGTAACCCCCCACTTTGATGGAGAGGACTATGGATTTTGGAGTCACAAAATGCGTAGCCATTTGTTCTCTCTCCATCCAAGTATATGGGAGATAGTAGAAAATGGAATGCACTTTGATAGTACGGATAGTCCCATGTTCATTAATGAGCAAATTCACAAAAATGCACAAGCTACTACTGTTCTTCTAGCTTCATTGTGCAGGGATGAATACCATAAGGTGAGCGGCTTGGATAACGCCAAGCAGATTTGGGACACCCTCAAAATCTCACATGAGGGGAACGACGTCACCATGCTCACCAAGATGGAGTTGGTGGAGGGCGAACTTGGGAGATTCGCAATGATCAGGGGCGAGGAGCCAACCCAAACACCGGCTCAAGACCCTCGTCAACAAAATAAGGAGCTATGGAAGCACGCGATGGACGGACCACGACGTCGTCCGCCTAATGCTAAGGTCTTTTACTGTCCTTGATCCACATCTTGTGAACAATATTCGTGAGAATCCTAGGTACACCAAGATGACGCCCGAGGAGATACTTGGAAAGTTTGTAAGCGGGCGGATGATGATCAAGGAGGCAAGATACGTTGACGATGCGTTGAATAGCCCAATCCAAGAGCCTCAAACCATTGCTCTCAAAGCAACGAGGAGCAGGTAGGCGCTACCTAGCAAGGTGGCACAAATTGAGGCGGCCGGACTTAATGATGAAGAAATGGCCCTCATCATCAAGCGTTTCAAGACGGCGCTAAGGGGTTGCAAGGAGCATCCCAACAAGACCATGACAAAGGGGAAGCGCTCATGCTTCAAATGTGGTAAGATTGGTCATTTTATCGCTAATTGTTCCGATAATGATAGTGACCAGGAACAAGGGAATAAGAGGGAAAAGAAGAAGGCTTACAAGAAGGCTAAGGGCGAGGCACACCTTGGAAAGGAGTGGGACTCGGATTGTTCGTCGTCCGACTCCGACAACGAAGGACTCACCGCCACCGCCTTCAACAAGTCGGCCCTCTTCCCCAACGAGCATCACACCTGCCTCATGGCAAGGGAAAAGAAGGTAAGCACTCGTGATACTAGTACTTACGCTTCCTCAAGTGATGAAGAATCTAGCGATGATGAAATATACTATTCATGTTTATTCAAGGGCCTAGATAGAACTAAGGTTGATAAGATTAATGAATTAATTGATGCCTTGAATGATAAAAATAGGTTATTAGAAAAGCAAGAAGATCTTTTGTATGAAGAACATGATAAGTTTGTAGAGGCACAAAAATCCCTTGCTTAGAAATTAAAAGGAATGAAATGCTTTCTTGTGAATTGTCTACATGCCATGACTCTATTTCTAGTTTAAAGAGCACAAATGATGATTTGAATGCTAAGTTAGAAATAGCTAGTAAAACAAACTCTCGTGAAGAACATGTTATGATTTGCAATAGGTGTAAAGATTTTAATATTGATGCTTGTAGTGAACACCTAGTTTCAATTTCTAAATTGAATGATGAAGTGGCTAGTCTTAATGCCCAACTTAAGACTAGCAAGAGTGAATTTGACAAACTAAAATTTGCAAGGGATGCCTACACGATTGGTAGACACCCCTCAATTAAGGATGGTCTTGGCTTCAAGAGGGAAGTCAAGAACTTGACAAGTCATAAGGCTTCCATCTCCATCAAGGAGAAAGGGAAGGCCCCTATGGCAAATAGTATTCAAAAGAACCATGCTTTCTTATACCATGACAGGAGATATTCTAGGAATGTTCATCATGATAGAAGTTGCAATGATGTTGTTTCACATGCTTATGATTCAAATGCAATGTTTGCTTCAAGTTCTTCTATGATGTATGATAGAAGTTTGGCTAGGAAAAATGTCATTCATCATGTGCCTAGTAGAAATGCTCATGTACCTAGGAAAACAAGCAATAAACCTTCTACAATTTATCATGCTTTAAATGCTTCCTTTGCTATTTGTAGAAAGGATAAGAAGGTAATTGCTAGAAAATTAGGGGCCAAATGTAAGGGAGACAAGACTTGCATTTGGGTCCCTAAGACTATTGTAACTAACCTTGTAGGACCCAACATGAGTTGGGTACCTAAGACCCAAGCCTAAATTTGCCTTGCAGGTTTATGCATCCGGGGGCTTGTAGCATCCCAAAAATTCAAATCCTGAAATTTTCTCAAACTCGCTCTAAATTCAAAATGAATTTCAAATTTCATTTCAAAATGTTTGTTTGCAAGTTGATATCAACAAATAAATTATAGTGGTCTATATTCTCTCCAAAATCCTCCTCAAAATATCCTACAAATGTTTCTCTAGTGACCCCCCTCAAATTCTTTCCAGAAATACCGCCCAGATATTTCCCCAGTAATCCCCTCAAGTTCTTTCCAGAAATACTGTCCAAATATTCCACCGATATATCTCCAAGTATTTTCTTCCTGAGAAATACCCTCAGAATCATTTTTCAAGTCCCTATAAACATTTTCTTCATAACTTTCCTCATGCTCATACGTATACGTATGCCTCTAGTGTCATACGGTGAGCTCTACAAGCAAATCTCACTTATACAAGGCAAATACATGCTAACCTCCCACTAATCATCTCATCCTCCCACTAATCCTCTCATCCCTCCCCCTAATCCCCCCACCATGGCTATAAATAGAGGGGCAAGGGCCTCCTCTCATCCCACCCCAAGCCATTTCATGGCAACTCTCTCCCCCCCCACACACACACACTCCATGTTCCACACAAGCACACACTAGCACAAGGATCGTTCGATTGTTCTTCGATCGTTCGTCCCCTGTTCTTAGTTTGTTTGTTCGTTCGTCCGATCGTTCGATCGTTCGTCCGTTCGTCCGATCGTTCGATTGTTCGTCCGTTCGTTCGTCCAAATAATCTTTTTCCTACCGTTATGCTGCTGAAATTCCGATCGTTCGTTCGTTCGATCATTCGATCGTTCATCGTTCGTTCATAGTTCCTATTCATCGTTCATCGTTCGTTCATAGTCCCTATTCATCGTTCTTCCAGATAATCTTTGTCCTGCCGTTATGCTGCCGAAATTCCGATCGTTCGTTCGTCCGATCATTCGATCGTTCGTCCGTTCGTTCATCCAAATAATCTTTGTCCTGCCGTTATGCTGCCGAAATTCCGATCGTTCGTTCGTTCGATCATTCGATCGTTCATCGTTCGTTCATAGTTCCTATTCATCGTTCATCGTTCGTTCATGGTCCCTATTCATCGTTCTTCCAGATAATCTTTGTCCTGCCGTTATGCTGCCAGAATTCCGATCGTTCGTTCGTCCGATCATTCGATCGTTCGTCCGTTCGTTCATAGTTCCTATTCATCGTTCATCGTTCGTTCATAGTTCCTATTCATCGTTCGTTCATACGACTATTCACCATCACTATTCACCGTTACTATTCATCATTACTATTCACTAACACTATTCACCATCGTTACTATTCAGTGTTACTATTCATCATCGTTACTATTCATCATCGTTACTACTCATCGATGATATCTAGTAACTTTGTCGTCGTCACTATTCATCGTAACTATTCATCGTTGCTATTCATCGATTAGTCGATCACCCCAAATTTCAACTACTCATACATCATGCTGTCCAATCCACCTAAGACCAGCCAGACCCATATTCCAGTCATACGAACTCCGGTGACTGTGATTTTCCTTCTAGTGGGAACTTCCCACCTGGTCACCCATCCCAGGCTTCTCCAAGTTGAGCACGCTTAACTTTGAGATTCCTTCGAACCGGGCTCCCAAACTCAGATTCCAATAATTCTCGTTTCTAAATTCTTATCAAACTATTCCCTATCCAACCATGTCATCCCTTAAGCATGGTCCATATTCCAGAAAAACTCTCAAAATACACTTGTCCTATATTCTGCTTATAACTCTCCTGTTCATACTAAGTCAGACGATTCATTCGTCAATATTCTCACCAACAGTGAACTTCACTGTGCTACACCACATACACCCAGCTACCCTCTCCCTCTCCACACACACTCAACACCCTCAGCCAAGGCAAACACCCCACCCACTCAGTTACTCCGCTCTTCCGGCTACACGCATAGTGTCGCTTCGCCTCCAGTCCACCCTCCTGGTAAGCACCTCCGCTCCACCACTAGTAGTATCTCAACACCACATGACACATATTCTACTCAAGACTCTACCCATCCATGTATCGCTATTTTGACCACTATACTAAATATCTGTTGGTATACTTGCTCGTTTGTATGTTTGCTTGTTCATGTTGCATAGTTATCGGAGCGTTCGTGTCATCTCGTGGAGGCCAGATCCGCGAGTCTACGCTAGGCGGTGGAGCCAGAAGCCAGTTCCGCGAGCTCCCCTTCCCCCTTCGCCGAATAAGCACGACAAGCTCACTGGATCCCTTTGATGCATAAATTACCTATGATTTTTCAACCACAACCCTCAGCCTGTTATTTTATGCATGATATGATTTTGAGACAAGTTATTATGGCCACCCAGCCGCTTGCCGCAATCAATCCCTGATATATATGTTCCAAATGATTTGAGAACAGGTGTGAGTTTTCAAAAGAAAATGCTTTTCAAAATGTGTGTGATGAAGGGTTTTCACCCTTATCACCTTGTGAGTGGGATAATCAGGGACTCCCTGGTTTAGGGGAGGGCCTAAGGTGTTGGCTCAGCTGGTTTAGGCGTGAGCAGAAGGATTGTCCCCTCATATAAGGACCGGTTTGTCATCTTCACTACCTGTACTCTTTAATAGTACAACCACTCGAGACTGTGTGGGCAGTCACTCAATCTGAACTCGTACGGTCCAACCCCAGGGTTATGAAGGTTGGGGAGCACCGGGAGGATAAGGAGGGGGAAAGTTTTGTCGGGTTTGGACATGGTGGTGGTCTGACTCCTTCTGGATAACCGTTAAGGTTAGGACGTGCGGGGAAAGAAAGAGAGTCGGATTCGGGTCTCATTGGCCATGGGATCGCAGAGCCGAACTAGTGGGTAAAGTGTACACCTCTGCGCAGAGTTTGAAAACCTATTCGAATAGTCTGTGTCCACAGGAATGGACGAGTCTGGTATGGTATGGCAATTAATGTTTTGTTTTCCAAAAAAAGAGATGCTTTTGAAAAGTGGTTTTTAAAAAGGTTCGGCGGTTGAGCCGTGAGCTATGGTGGACGGGAAGTCCAGTAGCTGTTTTTGAAAATGAAAACCAGTGGGAACTGCTGAGATACCTGGATGGTTTAGTCCAGGAGATTTTGTTATAATACTGAAAAACTTCCTGCTCCTTTTGGAGAGGATGCGCTTTGCAAAAATACAAAATGTTTTTCAAAACAACTCTGCATAAAATATTGTTGTTTCTGCAAAATATCCTGAGCTCCACATATTCCATGCATTATATCTGATTTCCCCATTCCGCGGGTGAAGGTGGGATGCTGAGTATGTTTGTACTCACCCTTGCTTATTTGTTGTTTTTCAGAAAAAGGAGATCGGGTAAGAGTTACGACTGTTCCCAACCTTGCCTGTGGCTGTTGGACCGCTGAATTGCTTCACTGCGTATATCGGGCTGTTTCAGCCCCACTCTGATGATATGTCCCGAGGTGTGGACCAACTCTTAAAGTTGTTCGCTACCTTTATAGGTTTGTCTCGTTTAAGCAGATCTGGAATCATCTGATGTATAAATGTGTTTACTAGCCTCCTGGGACTAGTAATTGTATCACATTTGAGTCCCAGAGGATCGGGACGCTTCAGGTGGTATCAAAGCTTTTAGGTTGGCCGCAGGACGTAACCCTTAGCCTGATCAAAAGTTTTTGAGTCAAAACTATTTTCTTAAAAAAATTCTTGCTCTCATCCCTTCATTTCAAAAATGCTTTCCCCCTTTCCTTCTCTCAGAAGTCAGATGGAGGTTCGCTGCCAAACCAGCTTTTGCCAGAATGAAGATGGTTTCCCCAAGTTGCTGAGAGCATGCACAGTTCGCCTCGGAATCAGGAGCTAGCCAGAGTATGATGGTCGTGAATTCATCGAGCATGGCACAGAGAAGTGTGTCGTGACTATATACATTGGATCCAGTCTGCACCATGTGGAATGGAGTGTCACTGCTGCTGGACACAGATTCAAGGACACCTGCCAAGTCGTCGCTCGCAAGGCATTGAGGGCCCTGTGTCAGATCTATGAAGAAGAAGTGGCCGACACCCCGCTCAGATTCTTTCCGCCCTTTCAGAGAGACCGTCCAGTTTGGATGGCCAGGATGCGTGCATTGGAAGGGAAGCAGCTGCTTGAGGACGACCCCACAGTCGTGTACCTCACTGCATACCTGCTCACCCTGGATGCGCAATATGATTTCTTGGCTCAGCACCACCGTCAGATGATTGCTTGAGCAGAAGATGAAGAGAAGCTCAATCGTAAGCTCCATGTGGATCTCACCACAGCTCAAGCCCGTGTAGCTACCTTGGAAAGTCGTGAAGCCATTGCTGTTGAAGCCCTGAAGCAAGACAAGGATGAGCACGTCCAGAAGTTGATGGAGGCCTACTTGGTAACCCATAACCAATGTAGAGCCCTGCGGATCCAAGAGCCCGCTTCATCCAACCCAGTTCAACCCATGAGAGCTGAAGATCCCCAGATTCTTGAAGGTCACCCAGTCTCTATCAGAGGAGAGAAGAAAGCTTGGGAACTCCCAGAAGGAGCCATAGTCTTGGAAGGAATTCCAGTCTCCCCTAAGGCTATGGATAAGCAAGAGCACCTCGAGTCGTCCCAAGATGCCCCGCCAGAGTTGTTTGAGCCCCTCACCATGAAGAAGATTCCAGCACCATCCCTTGAAGTCAAGGAAGAAGCTGCAAGCACCCCGCCACCACCGCCACCCTCTGAGGAGCTACAAGAGCTAGTCCAGCTTGAAGAAGAGTTCGACCGCGTCTTGCCATCTCAGTCGCCGCTAGCAGAAGTTATCAACATCAGCTCCCTCTTGACCCATCCAGGAGATGTCTCAGATTGAAGTTGTGCGCCAGCCTTGCCAGAAGAGAAGCTGCCTGGTCTGAGTTAGTTATAGCCAGTCCTCTGCGTGCATTGGGTAGTGAAGTTTTTCTTCACTTTGGTAGAGCCCTGCATGTATGAGAGGTAACCGTGTAGCCGCGTGTTTTGAAAAACTCTAATTGTGTTGCCCCCTAGGGCATTTCAAAATGAATTTCGCTTGATGTTTTCCTCCCTTTTGAGTGCATATGTGATGCTTTAACGTTAGTGCTCATAAGTTGCATTTAGCATAGTTATCAATTCAGGAGCCAAGCAATAGTAGTTATGCTTAGCCCTCGAATCTGAGTAGTTCGTGCTTTGGAAAAACTCTATTCTTCCCTTATTCAAAACATTTGATTTGTTTGTGCTTATCATTGCTGAGCTTGTGTTTTTCTTTCTTTTTAAGAAAGGTTTTCTCTAAAAACATAGAACACAAATTAGAGCTAATCCTCACCTTATGCTTCCATTCTCATCTTAACCCATCTCAAGAGAAAAGCACCTTGCCCAAGAAGATACCGGGAAGCTTACCCTTGAAGCATGGAATAAGCTACAGAGGAACCTATCCAGTCGCTCAGTCAAAAGGACCGGCCGTGAGAATCAAAGCACTGCCCCTGAGTCAAAGTAAACAGGAAAAGAGGGCAGAAGAAGTTATTACCATACAGAGAGGCAAAGATTCTTGGAACTAGAGACCACAAACATCAGGGTCATTGACCCCACCACTCACCCGTTCTCCCCGCACGCGTGCCCTGCCTCCATGCGCACTACCACCGCCCCATGCCCTTTTTGCAGCGCACCCACCGCCGCCATTACCGCCAGCAACACCATCTCCCCCTCCATCGAACTTGTTACCTTGTGTCACCTGCTCCATCACCACTACCCCGCAACCAAACACCAACACTCGCCTATAAAACCCCCCACCAGCTCCCTCAACTCCCATCTCGCTCAAAGCAAAGCACACTCCAGATAAATCCCCTCTGTCATAATCGCAAGCAACCCCATTTCCCACTCCCTCGCCCCTAAGATCACAATGCTTCGTGATTCTTGGGTTGAAGACTGTTGTACATGGTTCAACATCTTCGGTTTCCTCCTCTGTATGATGGTAATACTCTTTGATAGAATCCTCCAGTGGGAAGAGCAAAGAGAAAGAAAGGGTCAGTGAAAAGAAGATAGTGAAGAGAAGATGAGAAGAAGGTTGTCCCAAAATCAACCCAGTGTCAGTCATCTCTTCACAGCCTATTCAAGCAGCAGCAGAAGAAGTCCTCGTAACACCCTTGTTATGAGGTACTTCAAGGAGTTCAAATCCCCAAGATTCAAGAGTTCTACCCTCATTCTTTTTAAGTGGGGTAGTATTCCAGTAAGGTTCCTGCTATGGAGAAAAAGAAGAAGGCATGTAGCAAGCTTGTGGAGGACCAGATCATCAAAGCATATAAGTTTCTGGATGAGAAGTGGTCACCCAAGTTTTGTTGATGAAGCACCAGAAGACCAATCAAGAAAGGAATCCATGTGGGAGTTCGCAAGAGAAAGGTTTGCGTGTTGGCATCAATGCTTCCTCAATAAGCTAGCTGCCAAGCGAAAGCCAGAAGCCTGAAGATGATCTTTGAGTAGCCAGAATCAGCGTTTGCAATCAGCAACCAGATGCTCCGCCAGACCAGATCTTGTTGAAGTTCCATCTCCTCGAAGAGTTGCAAAGTGAAGATATGTAGCTGAAGTAAAGTTATACCCATAACCCTTCTAAGCCGAATCTTGAGGACGAGATTCCTTTTAAGTGGGGTAGATTTGTAGCATCCCAAAAATTCAAATCCTGAAATTTTCTCAAACTCGCTCTAAATTCAAAATGAATTTCAAATTTCATTTCAAAATGTTTGTTTGCAAGTTGATATCAACAAATAAATTATAGTGGTCTATATTCTCTCCAAAATCCTCCTCAAAATATCCTACAAATGTTTCTCCAGTGACCCCCTCAAATTCTTTCCAGAAATACCGCCCAGATATTTCCCCAGTAATCCCCTCAAGTTCTTTCGAGAAATACTGTCCAGATATTCCACCGATATATCTCCAAGTATTTTCTTCCTGAGAAATACCCTCAGAATCATTTTTCAAGTCCCTATAAACATTTTCTTCATAACTTTCCTCATGCTCATACGTATACGTATGCCTCCAGTGTCATACGGTGAGCTCTACAAGCAAATCTCACTTATACAAGGCAAATACATGCTAACCTCCCACTAATCATCTCATCCTCCCACTAATCCTCTCATCCCTCCCCCTAATCCCCCCACCATGGCTATAAATAGAGGGGCAAGGGCCTCCTCTCATCCCACCCCAAGCCATTTCATGGCAACTCTCTCTCTCCCCCCCACACACCCACACCATGTTCCACACAAGCACACACTAGCACAAGGATCGTTCGATTGTTCTTCGATCGTTCGTCCCCTGTTCTTAGTTTGTTCGTTCGTTCGTCCGATTGTTCGTCCGATCGTTCATGGTTCGTTCGTCCGTTCGTCCGTTCGTTCGATCGTTCGTTCGTCCAAATAATCTTTTTCCTACCGTTATGCTGCCGAAATTTCGATCGTTCGTTCGTTCGATCATTCGATCGTTCATCGTTCGTTCATAGTTCCTATTCATCGTTCATCGTTCGTTCATAGTCCCTATTCATCGTTCTTCCAGATAATCTTTGTCCTGTCGTTATGCTGCCGAAATTCCGATCGTTCGTTCGTCCGATCATTCGATCGTTCGTCCGTTCGTTCATCCAAATAATCTTTGTCCTGCCGTTATGCTGCCGAAATTCCGATCGTTCGTTCGTTCGATCATTCGATCGTTCATCGTTCGTTCATAGTTCCTATTCATCGTTCGTTCATGGTCCCTATTCATCGTTCTTCCAGATAATCTTTGTCCTGCCGTTATGCTGCCGGAATTCCGATCGTTCGTTCGTCCGATCATTCGATCGTTCGTCCGTTCGTTCATAGTTCCTATTCATCGTTCATCGTTCGTTCATAGTTCCTATTCATCGTTCATCGTTCGTTCATACGACTATTCACCATCACTATTCACCGTTACTATTCATCATTACTATTCACTAACACTATTCACCATCGTTACTATTCAGTGTTACTATTCATCATCGTTACTATTTATCATCGTTACTACTCATCGATGATATCTAGTAACTTTGTCGTCGTCACTATTCATCATTACTATTCATCGTTGCTTCATCGATTAGTCGATCACCCCAAATTTCAACTACTCATACATCATGCTGTCCAGTCCACCTAAGACCAGCCAGACCCATATTCCAGTCATACGAACTCCGGTGACTGTGATTTTCCTTCTAGTGGGAACTTCCCACCTGGTCACCCATCCCAGGCTTCTCCAAGTTGAGCACGCTTAACTTTGAGATTCCTTCGAACCAGGCTCCCAAACTCAGATTCCAATAATTCTCGTTTCTAAATTCTTATCAAACTATTCCCTATCCAACCATGTCATCCCTTAAGCATGGTCCATATTCCAGAAAAACTCCCAAAATACTCTTGTCCTATATTCTGCCTATAACTCTCCTGTTCATACTAAGTCAGACGATTCATTCGTCACTATTCTCACCAACAGTGAACTTCACTGTGCTACACCACATACACCCAGCTATAAATACACCCAGCTACCCTCTCCCTCTCCACACACACTCAACACCCTCAGCCAAGGCAAACACCCCACCCACTCAGTTACTCCGCTCTTCCAGCTACACGCATAGTGTTGCTTCGCCTCCAGTCCACCCTCCTGGTAAGCACCTCCGCTCCACCACTAGTAGTATCTCAACACCACATGACACATATTCTACTCAAGACTCTACCCATCCATGTATCGCTATTTTGACCACTATACTAAATATCTGTTGGTATACTTGCTCGTTTGTATGTTTGCTTGTTCATGTTGCATAGTTATCGGAGCGTTCGTGTCGTCTCGTGGAGGCCAGATCCGCGAGTCTACGCTAGGTGGTGGAGCCAGAAGCCAGTTCCGCGAGCTCCCCTTCCCCCTTCGCCGAATAAGCACGACAAACTCACTGGATCCCTTTGATGCATAAATTACCTATGATTTTTCAACCACAACCCTCAGCCTGTTATTTTATGCATGATATGATTTTGAGACAAGTTATTATGGCCACCCAGCCGCTTGTCGCAATCAATCCCTGATATATATGTTCCAAATGATTTGAGAACAGGTGTGAGTTTTCAAAAGAAAATGCTTTTCAAAATGTGTGTGATGAAGGGTTTTCACCCTTATCACCTTGTGAGTGGGATAATCAGGGACTCTCTGGTTTAGGGGAGGGCCTAAGGTGTTGGCTCAGCTGGTTTAGGCGTGAACAGAAGGATTGTCCCCTCATATAAGGACCGGTTTGTCATCTTCACTACCTGTACTCTTTAATAGTACAACCACTCGAGACTGTGTGGGCAGTCACTCAATCTGAACTCGTACGGTCCAACCCCAGGGTTATGAAGGCTGGGGAGCACCGGGAGGATAAGGAGGGGGAAAGTTTTGTCCGGTTTGGACATGGTGGTGGCCTGACTCCTTCTGGATAACCGTTAAGGTTAGGAGTGCGGGGAAAGAAAGAGAGTCGGATTCGGGTCTCATTGGCCATGGGATCGCAGAGCCGAACTAGTGGGTAAAGTGTACACCTCTGCGCAGAGTTTGAAAACCTATTCGAATAGTCTGTGTCCACAGGAATGGACGAGTCTGGTATGGTATGGCAATTAATGTTTTGTTTTCCAAAAAAAGAGATGCTTTTGAAAAGTGGTTTTTAAAAAGGTTCGGCGGTTGAGCCGTGAGCTATGGTGGACGGGAAGTCCAGTAGCTGTTTTTGAAAATGAAAACCAGTGGGAACTGCTGAGATACCTGGATGGTTTAGTCCAGGGGATTTTGTTATAATACTGAAAAACTTCCTGCTCCTTTTGGAGAGGATGCGCTTTGCAAAAATACAAAATGTTTTTCAAAACAACTCTGCATAAAATATTGTTGTTTCTGCAAAATATCCTGAGCTCCACATATTCCATGCATTATATCTGATTTCCCCATTCCGCGGGTGAAGGTGGGCTGCTGAGTACGTTTGTACTCACCCTTGCTTATTTGTTGTTTTTCAGAAAAAGGAGATCGGGTAAGAGTTACGACTGTTCCCAACCTTGCCTGTGGCTGTTGGACCGCTGAATTGCTTCACTGCGTATATCGGGCTGCTTCAGCCCCACTCTGATGATATGTCCCGAGTTGTGGACCAACTCTTAAAGTTGTTCACCACCTTTATAGGTTTGTCTCGTTTAAGCAGATCTGGAATCATCTGATGTATAAATGTGTTTACTAGCCTCCTGGGACTAGTAATTGTATCACATTTGAGTCCTAGAGGATCGGGACGCTTCAGGGCTCAAGCTGGATTATCGACAGCGGATGCACAAACCACATGATGGGGGAAAAGAATATGTTCTCTTCTTACGTCAAGAACAAGGATCCCCAAGATTCAATCATATTCGGTGATGGGAACCAAGGCAAGGTGAAAGGGTTAGGAAAAATTGCTATTTCATCCGAGCACTCTATTTCTAATGTGTTCTTAGTTGAGTCGCTTGGATATAACTTGTTGTCTGTGAGTCAACTTTGTAATATGGGATATAACTGTTTATTCACAAATGTAGATGTGTCTGTCTTTATAAGAAGTGATGGTTCATTAGCTTTTAAGGGTGTACTAGACGACAAACTTTATTTAGTTGATTTTGCAAAAGAGGAGGCCGGTCTAGATGCATGCTTAATTGCTAAGACTAGCATGGGATGGCTGTGGCATCGCCGTTTAGCACATGTGGGGATGAAGAACCTTCACAAGCTTCTAAAGGGAGAACACGTAATAGGTATAACAAATGTTACTTTCGAAAAAGATAGACCTTGTGCAGCTTGTCAAGCAGGTAAACAGGTGGGAAGCTCTCATCATGCCAAAAATGTGATGACAACATCAAGACCCCTGGAGTTACTTCATATGGACCTCTTCGGACCCCTCGCCTATCTAAGCATAGGAGGAAGTAAGTATGGTCTTGTTATAGTTGATGATTTTTCCCGCTTCACTTGGGTATTCTTTTTGTAGGATAAATCTGAAACCCAAGGGACCCTCAAGCGCTTCCTAAGGAGAGCCCAAAACGAGTTTGAGCTCAAAGTGAAGAAGATAAGGAGCGACAATGGGTCCGAATTCAAGAACCTTCAAGTGGAGGAGTATCTTGAGGAGGAAGGAATCAAGCACGAGTTCTCCGCTCCCTACACACCACAGCAAAATGGTGTGGTAGAGAGGAAGAACAGGGGGCTACTAGACATGGCAAGGACGATGCTTGGTGAATTCAAGATGCCCGAACGGTTTTGGACGGAAGCCGTGAGCACGGCTTGCCACGCCATAAACCGGGTCTACCTTCATCGCCTCCTCAAGAAGACTTCATATGAGCTTCTAACCGGTAACAAACCCAATGTGTCTTACTTTCGTGTATTTGGGAGCAAATGTTACATTCTAGTAAAGAAAGGGAGGAATTCTAAGTTTGCTCCCAAAGCTATAGAAGGGTTTTTGTTAGGTTATGACTCAAGTACAAAGGCGTATAGGGTCTTCAACGAATCATCGGGTTTGGTTGAAGTCTCTAGCGACGTTATATTTGATAAGACTAATGGCTCTCCAAGAGAGCAAGTTGTTGATCTTGATGATGTAGATGAAGAAGACGTTCCAACGGCCGCAATGCGCACCATGGCGATTGGAGATGTGAGGCCACTAGAACAAAAGGAGCAAGATCAACCTTCTTCCTCAACAACGGTGCATCCCCCAACTCAAGAAGATGAACCGGTTCATCAAGAGGAGGCGTGGGGGAGCACAAGATGTTCATGTGATAGAGGAAGAAGTGCAACCGGCACCTCCAACCCAAGTTCGAGCGACGATTCAAAGGAGTCATCCCGTCGACCAAATATTGGGTGACATAAGCAAGGGAGTAACTACTCGTTCTAGATTAGTTAATTTTTGTGAGCATTACTCGTTTGTCTCTTCTATTGAGCCTCTCAGGGTAGAAGAGGCCTTGCTAGATCCGGACTGGGTGTTGGCCATGCAGGAAGAGCTTAACAACTTCAAGAGAAATGAAGTTTGGACACTGGTGCCTCGTCCCAAGCAAAATGTTGTGGGAACCAAGTGGGTGTTCCACAACAAACAAGACGAGCACGAGGTGGTGACAAGGAATAAGGCACGACTTGTGGCAAAAGGTTATGCCCAAGTCGTAGGTTTGGACTTTGAGGAGACTTTTGCTCCTATGGCTAGGCTAGAGTCAATTCACATATTGTTAGCCTATGCTACTCACCATTCTTTCAGGTTGTTTCAAATGGATGTGAAGAGCGCTTTCCTCAATGGGCCAATCAAGGAGGAGGTGTACGTGGAGCAACCACCTGGCTTTGAGGATGAACGGTACCCCGACCACGTGTGTAAGCTCTCTAAGGCGCTCTATGGACTTAAGCAAGCCCCAAGAGCATGGTATGAATGCCTTAGAGACTTTTTAATTGCTAATGCTTTTAAGGTTGGGAAAGCCGATCCAACTCTATTTACTAAGACTTGTGATGGTGATCTTTTTGTGTGCCAAATTTATGTCGATCACATAATATTTGGTTCTACTAACCAAAAGTCTTGTGAAGAGTTTAGCAGGGTGATGACTCAAAAGTTTGAGATGTCGATGATGGGCGAGTTAAGCTATTTCCTTGAGTTCCAAGTGAAGCAACTCAAGGATGGGACCTTCATCTCCCAAACGAAGTACACGCAAGACTTGATCAAGCGGTTTGGGATGAAGGACGCCAAGCCCGCAAAGACTCCAATGGGAACCGACGGACACACCGACCTCAACAAAGGAGGTAAGTCCGTTGATCAAAAGGCATACCGGTCTATGATAGGGTCTTAGTGGGTCTTATTTATGTGCTAGTAGACCAGATATTATGCTTAGTGTATGCATGTGTGCTAGATTTCAATCCGATCCAAGGGAGTGTCACTTAGTGGCCGTGAAGCGAATTCTTAGATATTTAGTCGCTACGCCTTGCTTCGGGATCTGGTATCCAAAGGGGTCTACCTTTGACTTGATTGGATATTCAGACTCCGACTATGCTGGATGTAAGGTCGATAGGAAGAGTACATCAGGGACGTGCCAATTCTTAGGAAGGTCCCTGGTGTCGTGGAGTTCTAAGAAACAAACTTCTGTTGCCCTATCCACCGCTGAGGTCGAGTATGTTGCCGCAGGACAGTGTTGCGCGCAACTACTTTGGATGAGGCAAACCCTCAGGGACTTTGGCTACAATCTGAGCAAAGTCCCACTCCTATGTGATAATGAGAGTGCTATCCGCATGGCGGATAATCCTGTTGAACACAGCCGCACAAAGCACATTGACATCCGACATCACTTTTTGAGAGACCACCAGCAAAAGGGAGATATCGAAGTGTTTTATGTTAGCACCGAGAACCAGCTAGCCGATATCTTTACCAAGCCTCTAGATGAGTCGACCTTTTGCAGGCTGCGTAGTGAGCTAAATGTCTTAGATTCGCGGAACTTGGATTGATTTATAGCATACATATGTTTTATGCCTTGATCATGTTCCTTAATGCATTTTGTTGTTTATTTATGGTGCTCAAGTTGTACAAGCACCTCCCGGACCTCACAAGTCCATTTGCAAGTGATGCACATGTTTAGGGGGAGATGTGCTACAACTTGACCCTTTGAGACTAACTGTGTGCTTGAGTTTGCTTAATTTAGTCTCAAAGGAGGTTTGAAAGGGAAAAGGTGGACTTGGACCATGCAAGACTTCCACTACACTCCGATGAAAGAGTAACTGATTCCAAGTTCATCTTTGTACTCTTATTGCCTTTTTTACTCTTAGTTGAAGATTTTGGTGAGGCAATGGGGTTAAAGGGCCAAAATTGATCCTGTTTTGGTGCTTGATGCCAAAGGGGGAGAAAATAAGGCCAAAGCAAGAAATGGATCAGCTACCACTTGAGAAGTTAAGTTTGAAAGAGTTAGAGTTTTTGTTTGTCAAAATACTCTTGTTTGTCTCTTATTGTCAAAACATTGATCTCTTGCGGGGAGAAGGCTTGATTATGGGAAAAGGGGGAGTTTTTGAATCTTTGATCACTTTCTCTTGAAATATCTCTCTTTATGTTTCAACAAGTGTGTTTGACTTAGAGATAGGAAATTGAGGTGGATTTGCAAAAACAAACCAAGTGGTGGCAAAGAATGATCCATATATGCCAAATTTGAATCAAAACAATTTTGAGTTCTCATTTGTATTGATGTTGCACTTCCTTTAGTTGCTTTTTATTGTGTTGGCATAAATCACCAAAAAGGGGGAGATTGAAAGGGAAATGTGCCCTTGGGCCATTTCTAAGTATTTTGGTGATTGAGTGCCAACACAAGTGGACTTATGTTAATCTATGCAAAGTGATGGACAAAGTGCAAATCAAGTAAAAAGGTATGTTTCTAAGACTTAGTACATTGTTTTGGAGACTAATGTATTGTGTCTAAGTGCTGGAAACAGGAGAAATCAAGTTGGAAAAGAGATGGCTTTGTTCAGCCAAAGACAGCTCGGTCTGGGTGCACCGGACTGTCCGGTGGTGCACATAACAGTGTCCAGTGGTGCACCGGACAGTGTCCGGTGGTGCATCGGACAGTGTCCAGTGCGCCAGGCCGGCGTATGTCAACTGGCTGCTCTCAGGAAGCAATTAACGGCGTACGGCTATAAATCACCGGACTGTCCGGTGGCGCACCGGACTGTCCGGTGAGCCAACAGTCGGTCGGGCCAACGGTCGGCCGCATAATCCGCGCGCGACGCGTGGCAAGAGCCAACGGTCAGAAGGGGCACCGTACTGTCCGGTGTGCACCGGACAATGTCTGGTGCGCCAACGGCTCCAAAGCGCCAACGGTCGGCTTCTCCAAAGAAGGAAAGAAATCTGCACCGGACAGTGTCCGGTGGTGCACCGGACTGTCCGGTGCGCCAGGCGACAGAAGGCAAGAATTGCCTTCTTGAAATGCTCTCAACGGCTCCTAGCTACCTTGGGGCTATAAAAGGGACCCCTAGGCGCATGGAGGAGCACACCAAACATTCTTTGAGCATTGTTGATCATTCACACTTCATTCTTGCGCACTTGTTCGACATTCTTAGTTATTTGAGCTCCGTTCTAGTGAGAACCTCGAGATATTGTCTTGAGCTCAAGTCTTGATCTTGTGTGTGCGTATTTGCTATGGATTTGAGTGTGTTGCTTCCCTCCCTTACTCTTGTGCTTCATTGTGATTCTTATTGTAAGGGCGAGAGACTCCAAGTTGTGGAGATTCCTCGCAAACGAGAAAGAGTAAAGTAAAGAAAAACACCGTGGTATTCAAGTTGATCATTGGATCACTTGAGAGGAGTTGAGTGCAACTCTCGTCCGTTGGGACGCCACAACGTGGAGTAGGCAAGTTTTGTACTTGGCCGAACCACGGGATAAATCCTCGTGTCTCTTGTGCTTGTCCTTATTGTGTCTATTGTGCTTCACAAGAGCTCTCCTCTCTACTCACTTGATTTCATTGTTCTAACTCTTAATCAAGTTTGTGGTGTTAAGTTTTAAGTTTTACAGGATCACCTATTCACCCCCCCTCTAGGTGCTCTCAATGTCTTGAATGTACTTTGTTTGGCTAATGAAGGTGCCCTCTTGGAGTTGCTTCACTTGAAATCCCAAGAAGTACTTCAACTCCCCCATCATACACATCTCGAATTTTTGTGTCATGATCCTACTAAATTGTTCACATGTAGATTCGTTAGTAGACCCAAATATAATACCATCAACATAAATTTGGCATACAAACAAATCATTGTCAAGAGTTTTAGTGAATAGAGTAGGATCGGCCTTTCCGACTTTGAAGCCATTAGTGATAAGGAAATCTCTTAGGCATTCATACCATGCTCTTGGGGCTTGCTTGAGCCCATAAAGCACCTTAGAGAGTTTATAAACATGGTTAGGGTACTCACTATCTTCAAAGCCGGGAGGTTGCTCAACATAGACCTCTTCCTTGATTGGTCCATTGAGGAAGGCACTTTTCACGTCCATTTGATAAAGCTTGAAGCCATGGTAAGTAGCATAGGCAAGTAAAATGCGAATTGATTCTAGCCTAGCTACGGGTGCATACGTTTCACCGAAAATCCAAACCTTCGACTTGTGAGTATCCCTTGGCCACAAGTCGGGCTTTGTTCGTTGTCACCACACCATGCTCATCTTGCTTGTTGCGGAACACCCACTTGGTTCCTACAACATTTTGATTAGGACGTGGAACCAAATGCCATACCTTGTTCCTTGTGAAATTGTTGAGCTCCTCTTGCATCGCCACCACCCAATCCGAATCTTGTAGTGCTTCCTTTACCCTGTGTGGCTCAATAGAGGAAACAAAAGAGTAATGTTCACAAAAATGAGCAACATGAGATCGAGTGGTTACCCCCTTATGAATGTCGCCGAGGATGGTGTCGACGGGGTGATCTCGTTGGATTGCTTGGTGGACTCTTGGGTGTGGCGGTCTTGGTTCTTCATCCTCCTTGTCTTGATAATTTGCATCTCCCCCTTGATCATTGCCGTCATCTTGAGGTGGCTCATCTTTTTGATCTTCTCCTTCATCAACTTGAGCCTCATCCTCATTTTGAGTTGGTGGAGATGCTTGCGTGGAGGAGGATGGTTGATCTTGTGCATTTGGAGTCTCTTTGGATTCCTTAGGACACACATCCCCAATGGACATGTTCCTTAGTGCGATGCACGGAGCCTCTTCATCACCTATCTCATCAAGATCAACTTGCTCTACTTGAGAGCCGTTAGTCTCATCAAACACAACGTCACAAGAAACTTCAACTAGTCCCGAGGACTTGTTAAAGACTCTATATGCCCTTGTGTTTGAATCATATCCTAGTAAAAAGCCTTCTACAGTCTTAGGAGCAAATTTAGATTTTCTACCTCTTTTAACAAGAATAAAGCATTTGCTACCAAAGACTCTAAAATATGAAATATTGGGCTTTTTACCGGTTAGGAGTTCGTATGATGTCTTCTTGAGGATTCGGTGTAGATACAACCGGTTGCTGGCGTAGCAGGCGGTGTTGACCGCTTCGGCCCAAAACCGATCCGAAGTTTTGTACTCATCAAGCATGGTTCTTGCCATGTCCAATAGAGTTCTATTCTTCCTCTCCACTACACCATTTTGTTGTGGGGTGTAGGGAGAAGAGAACTCATGCTTGATGCCCTCCTCCTCAAGGAAGCCTTCAATTTGAGAGTTCTTGAACTCCGTCCCGTTGCCGCTTCTAATTTTCTTAATCCTTAAGCCGAACTCATTTTGAGCCCGTCTCAAGAATCCCTTTAAGGTCTCTTGGGTATGAGATTTTTCCTGCAAAAAGAACACCCAAGTGAAGCGAGAATAATCATCCACTATTACTAGACAGTACTTACTCCCGCCGATGCTTATGTAAGCTATCAGGCCGAATAGATCCATGTGTAGGAGCTCGAGTGGCCTGTCAGTCGTCATGATGTTTTTGTGTGGATGATGAACTCCAACTTGCTTCCCTGCCTGACATGCGCTACAAATCCTGTCTTTCTCAAAGTGAACATTTATTAGTCCCAAAATGTGTTCTCCCTTTAGAAGCTTGTGAAGATTCTTCATTCCAACATGTGCTAGTCGGCGATGCCAGAGCCAGCCCATGTTAGTCTTAGCAATTAAGCAAGTGTCGAGTTCAGCTCTATCAAAATCTACTAAGTATAGCTGACCCTTTAACACTCCCTTAAATGCTATTGAATAATCACTTCTTCTAAAGACAGTAACACCTACATCTGTAAAAAGACAGTTGTAGCCCATTTTACATAGTTGCGAAACTGAAAGCAAGTTGTAATCTAAAGAATCTATAAGAAAAACATTGGAAATGGAATGGTCAGGTGATATAGCAATTTTACCCAAACCTTTGACCAAACCTTGATTTTCATCCCCGAATGTGATAGCTCGTTGGGGATCTTGGTTTTTCTCATAGGAGGAGAACATTTTCTTCTCCCCTGTCATGTGGTTTGTGCACCCGCTATCGATGATCCAACTTGAGCCCCCGGATGCATAAACCTACAAAACAAGTTTAGTTCTTGACTTTAGGTACCCAAATGGTTTTGGGTCCTTTGGCATTAGACACAAGAACTTTGGGTACCCAAACACAAGTCTTTGACCCCTTGTGCTTGCCCCCAACATATTTGGCAACTACCTTGCCGGATTTGTTAGTTAAGACATATGATGCATCAAAAGTTTTAAATGAAATGTCATGATCATTTGATGCACTAGGAGTTTTCTTCTTAGGCAACTTAGCACGGGTTGGTTGCCTATAACTAGATGTCTCACCCTTACACATAAATGCATGGTTAGGGCCAGAGTGAAACTTCCTAGAATGAATTCTCCTAATTTTGCTCTCAGGATAACCGGCAGGGTACAAAATGTAACCCTCGTTATCCTGAGGCATGGGAGCCTTGCCCTTAACAAAGTTGTACAATTTCTTAGGAGGGCCATTAAGTTTGACATTGCCTCCCTGTTGGAAGCCAATGCCATCCTTAATGTCAGGGCGTCTCCCACTATAAAGCATACTACGAGCAAATTTAAATTTTTCATTTTCAAGTTCATGCTCGGCAATTTTAGCATCTAATTTTGCTATATGATCATTTTGTTGCTTAATTAATACCATATGATCATGAATAGCATCAATATCAACATCTCTACATCTAGTGCAAATGGTGACATGCTCAGTGGTAGATATAGAGGGTTTGCAAGAATTATGTTCAACAATCTTAGCACGCAATATATCATTTTTATCTCTAAGATCGGAAATTGTAACATTGCAAACATCTAGTTCTTTAGCCTTAGCCAGCAATTTTTCATTCTCAATCCTAAGGCTAGCAAGAGAAATGTTTAATTCTTCAATCTTAGCAAGCAAATCATCATTATCATTTCTAAGATTGGGAATAGAAACATCACAAGCATTTAAATCAACCTTAGCAATTAATTTGGCATTCTCATTTCTAAGGTTGTTAATAGTCTCATGGCAAGTGCTTAGCTCACTAGATAAATTTTCACATTTGTCTACTTCTAGAGCATAAGCATGTTTAACCTTAACATGCCTTTTGTTTTCTTTAATAAGGAAGTCCTCTTGGGAGTCCAAGAGATCATCCTTCTCATGAATAGCACTAATCAACTCATTTAATTTTTCCTTTTGTTGCATGTTTAGGTTGGCAAAAAGGGTACGCAAATTATCTTCCTCATCACTAGCATTATCATCACTAGAGGACTCATATTTAGTGGAGGATTTAGATTTAACCTTCTTCTTTTTGCCGTCATTTGCCATGAGGCACTTGTGGCCGACGTTGGGGAAGAGAAGGCCTTTGTTGATGGCGATGTTGGAGGCGTCCTCGTCGGAGGAGTCGGAGGAGCTCTCGTCCGAATCCCACTCGCGGCATACATGGGCGTCGCCACCCTTCTTCTTGTAGTATTTCTTCTTCTCCTTTCTTCTCCCCTTCTTGTCGTCGCCCCTGTCACTCTCACTAGAAATAGGACATTTTGCTATAAAGTGACCGGGCTTACCACACTTGTAGTAAACCTTCTTGGAGCGAGGCTTGTAATCTTTCCCCCTCCTTTGCTTGACAATTTGGCGGAAGCTCTTGATGACGAGCGCCATTTCCTCATTGTCGAGCTTTGAGGCGTCGATTGGTTGTCTACTTGATGTAGACTCCTCCTTCTTCTCCTCCGTTGCCTTGAATGCAACTGGTTGTGCTTCGGATGTGGAGGGATCATCTAGCTCATTGATTTTCTTTGAGCCCTTGATCATATACTCAAAGCTTACAAAATTCCCGATTACTTCCTCGGGAGTCATTAGTGTATATCTAGGATTACCACGAATTAATTGAACTTGAGTAGGGTTAAGGAAAATAAGTGATCTAAGAATAACCTTAACCATCTCGTGGTCATCCCACTTTTTGCTCCCGAGGTTGCGCACTTGGTTCACCAAGGTTTTGAGCCGGTTGTACATGTCTTGTAGCTCTTCTCCTTTGCGAAGCCGGAAGCGATCGAGCTCCCCCTCGATCATCTCCCGCTTGGTGATCTTGGTTAGCTCATCTCCCTCGTGCGCGGTCTTGAGCACGTCCCAAACTTCCTTGGCGCTCTTTAATCCTTGCACCTTGTTATACCCCTCTCGACTTAGAGAGGCGAGGAGTATAGTTGTGGCTTGGGAGTTGAAGTGCTCAATTTGGGCCACTTCATCCACATCATAATCTTCATCCCCTATGGATGGTACCTGTACACCAAACTCAACAACATCCCATATACTTTTGTGGAGTGAGGTTAGATGAAATCGCATTAAATCACTCCACCTAGCATAATCTTCACCATCAAATGTTGGTGGTTTGCCTAATGGGACGGAAAGTAAAGGTGTATGTCTAGGAGTGCGAGGATAGCGTAAGGGGATCTTACTAAACTTCTTGCGCTCATGGCGCTTAGAAGTTACGGAGGGCGCGTCGGAGCCGGAGGTGGAAGGTGATGACGTATCGGTCTCGTAGTAGACCACCCTCCTCATCTTCTTTTTCTTGTCGCCACTCTGATGCGACTTGTGGGAGGAGGCTTTCTTCTCCTTCCCTTTCTCCTTTTTGCGGGACTCTTCCGATGAAGTCTTCCCGTGACTTGTAGTGGGCTTGTCACCGGTCTCCATATCCTTCTTGGCGTGTTCTCCCGACATCACTTCGAGTGATTAGGCTCTAATGAAGCACCGGGCTCTGATACCAATTGAAAGTCGCCTAGAGGGGGGTGAATAGGGCAAAACTGAAATTTACAAAATTAATCACAACTACAAGCCGGGTTAGCGTTAGAAATAGAAACGAGTCCGAGAGAGAGGGCGTAAAACAAATCGTAAGCGAATAAAGAGTGTGACACGTGGATTTGTTTTACCGAGGTTCGGTTCTTGCAAACCTACTCCCCGTTGAGGTGGTCACAAAGACCGGGTCTCTTTCAACCCTTTCCCTCTCTCAAACGGTCCCTTGGACCGAGTGAGCTTTTCTTCTCAATCACTTGGAACACAAAGTTCCCACAAGGATCACCACATGATTGGTGTCTCTTGCCTCAATTTACAAGTGAGTTTGATCTCAAGAAAGAATGAGAAATAAAGCAATCCAAGCGCAAGAGCTCAAAAGAACACAACAAATCACTCTCACTTAACACTAAAGCTTTTGTGGAATTTGGGAGAGGATTTGATCGCTTGGGTGTGTCTTGTATTGAATGCCTAGCTCTTGTAAGTGGTTGGAAGCTAGAAAACTTGGATGACTTGAATGTGGGGTGGTTGGGGGTATTTATAACCCCAACCACCAAACTAGTCGTTTGGTGGAGGCTGCCGTCGCATGGCGCACCGGACAGTCCGGTGCGCCACCGGACACTGTCCGGTGCGCCAGCCACGTCACCAGGCCGTTGGGTTCCGACCGTTGGAGTTCTGACGAGTGGACCCGCCTGGCTATCCGGTGGTGCACCGGACAGGTCCTGTAGACTGTCCGGTGTGCCACCCGCGCATGCTCTGCTCCTCTGCGCTCGCTAGCGCACATTTAATGCGTTGTAGTCGACCGTTGGCGCGAAGTAGCCTTTGCTCCGTTGGCTCACCGGACAGTCCGGTGTGCACCGGACATGTCCGGTGAATTATAGCGGAGCAGAAATCCGAAGCTGGCGAGTTCAGAGCCGCTCTCCTCTAGAGCACCGGACACTGTCCGGTGGTACACCGGACAGTCCGGTGAATTATAGTGAAGCATCTCTGAGAATTCCCGAAGGTGCGAAGTTTGGCTTGGAGTCCCCTGGTGCACCGGACACTGTCCGGTGGCACACCGGACAGTCCGGTGCGCCAGACCAGGGCAGCCTTAGGTTATCCCTTGCTCTTTGGTTGAACCCATTTCTTGGTCTTTTTATTGGCTTAATGTGAACCTTTGGCACCTGTATAACTTATAGACTAGAGCAAACTAGTTAGTCCAATTATTTGTGTTGGGCAACTCAACCACCAAATTTAATTAGGAAATAGGTGTAAGCCTAATTCCCTTTCATCCATGTAGGTACATTAGGTCTCTTAATTGGACATTATAACCTATTGACCTTTCCGATTGGTGAGATTTTCCAATCGGTCTTACCGGCTGTCGCTCCTAAGTGGTTGAGCGAGGTCTCTTTGTTGGCCGGTCACTTAGGTCGGCCTTCTTATTCATATATTTAGATAATAATTGATCAAAGATCGGGCCAGATTTGACCAGTCGACTGGATGCCTTGAACGTGTTTGTCTTCCACGTAACTATTTCTGGTTGGCGAGGTTTGGAGGTACATGGTCGTCGCTGCTGAGAGCACCTAGAGGGGGGTGAATAGGTGATCTTGTAAAAATCAACACTAAATAGCACAAACTTGGTCTATGAAGTGTTAGTGAAATCAAAACCAAAGTGCTATGTCTAAAGAGAGAGAGATGACTCCTTCACTTAATTGATCTTCACAAAGTGAGAATTAAACTTAGAGCAATTATCAAGTGAATAGAAGCAGAGAGAATCACACAAGAATAACGACAGGTTACACGGCGAATTTTATCCCATGGTTCGGCCAAGTAGAACACTTGCTTACTTCCACGTTGTGGCGTCCCAATGGACGAGGGTTGCACTCAACCCCTTTCAAGTGATCCAATGATCCACTTGAATACCACGGTTTTCTTCCTTAGTAGATGTTTCCCTTTTGTGAGGAATCTCCACAAGTTGGAGTCTCTCACTCTTACAATATTGATCTCAATGAAAACCACAAGAGTAAGGGAGGGAAAGAAACACACGCAAGAACTAGAGTCACAACAATGACACGCACACAAGTCAAGAATCGAGCACAGAAACACAGCGCAGTGAGTCTACAACTCAACAAGTGCTCAAATCTTAAAGGCAATGATCTGAATGCGTGCTTGCGGAGTCTAGGCGTCTTAGGATGTTCAATGGAGGCTTGGTGTTGTGCTCCATGCGCCTAGGGGTCCCTTTTATAGCCCCAAGGCAGCTAGGAGCCGTTGGATCTCTATTTGGTAGGCAATTCTGGCCTTCTATCGGTTGGCGCACTTGGACAGTCCGGTGCACCACCGGACATGAACAGTGCTCGATTTCTTTCCTTCTCTGGCGAAGCCGACTGTTGAGCCCTTGGTCCCCTTGGCGCACCAGACAGTACGGTGCGACCTGGTGACCGTTGGCTCTCGACATGCGTCGCCCGCTGATCGCGCTGCCGACCGTTGGCACGGGCGCTGATGGCTCACCGGATAGTCTAGTGAATTTTAGCCACGACACCCTTGACAATTCTCGAGAGCAGAGAGTTTACCGCTGAACCAGTGTGTGCACCGGACAGTCCGGTGCACCGCAGGCTGGTGCAAGTCTGGCTAGACTTAGCCACACTTCTCCAATCCAATCTTATTTGACTTGATAAGGTTCCTAGCACTTAGAGGAATATATTAGTACCAAAAACAATTCACTAAGGCTATAGTCATACCTTGATTCTTGATTTGCATCTCTGTAACACTTAGCACATATCAACCAAAACAATATGTGTTGGACATCTAATCACCAAAACATTTATAGAAATGGCCCAAGGGCACATTTCCCTTTCAGTTGCTCCTAGGCATTGCCGGACTATCCGCTTGATCAGTCCGGACTGTCCGGCGGTGTCCCAGATCGTCCACGTCTTTGCGTCGGACTGTTTGCGGTGCACAGGATAAGGGTCCGTGCCTGACCGACTGCCTGCGTCTGCCCCCAACATTGGAGATCGTGATGGTGATCTTCAAGGTCTCCCCTCCATCAGGAGTTTTTTCCGCCATCACTTTCCTGTGAGAAAATTTAGTATTTTCATCAGCCTCTCGTGTGTCACCGATGATGATCTCCTTGCCCTTGCCCTTATCACCACGCTAGGTCGAATCAGAAATTATTTCCATCAAAGTTGATCATGTTAATTGGGAAGGGCTTCGTGTCCACCTGCATTTCCTAAAATTTCAATCGTCCCTCGTTAATGGCCGATTGGAGCTATCATTGAAACACATTACAATCATTACTGGCGTGAGAGAATGAGTTGTGCCACTTGCAGTATGCGTGGCGTTTGAGTTCGTCGACGGATGGAATAGTATGGTTTATCTTAATGTTGTCATTTTTGAGTAATTCATCGAATATTTTATCACATTTGCCAACAATAATGTAAACTTAAACTCTTCTTGTCGTTACTTTTGAACCGCCTGCAAGGAGGAACAAGCTGAAGACTTGGCCTGTTTTGGCCAAATCATTTCAGCAACGTACACCTCTTTTGATTTGTCATCCGAGCTACTCTGGTTGCATTTACCAAATGGACATTGTGACGAACCGCTTTAGAAGTATCTTTGCTTCGGCTTTCACAAGCTAAAGCTCTCTTGTGTAACTAAGCTAGCGTGAAAAAACTGAATGACTTCTAATCTTTCTTTTAAATAATAATGCATTCCATTAAAGTTAAACCCTAAACCTCTCGATGTATTCATTAACCGATTCATCTTTCCCTTGTCGTAGGGATAGATCTAACTCATAATCGCCGAAGAAGAAATGGCCATGAAATTTTTGTTCTAATTCTCCCACCAAAAATAGAATGAGGAGACAGTGTAGCGCACCACACGAATGCATTTCATGTTAGGGACAGTTAAAATAGACCTACACGGAACACCTTTATGTTGGCCAATTCTCCTAATTGTGCTAGGAACTGTCCTATGTGTTTGTGCGTGCTCTTACCCTGTTCACTCGATTTTTTGCGAATTCGAGTATACTAGTTTCTTGTGGGTACGGGTGATAATCAAATCGGCTATCATAGGGCCTCCAATATGACTTCCCCAAGGATCATGCTAAATCTGAGCTTATCTCGGAATGCACCGGTAATCTCTTCACTCGTTATGTCGATGACAGCCGTTAACGTATTCGGACTGTCCGGCGCTATGCGTGGATGGTTCGAATTGTTCGTTTAAGGTTTGCGTAGAACGTGGCGACTCGGGTGCGGATCTTGATACTTTGATTCTAAAAATGGGACCGGCCACCATTGGTCTGCGCCCACGCGCGGACGGTCTGACCATGCATAGATCGGCGGATTTACCCTCGATTTGTGTAGGATGCTATGGTTGTCCAGGGTATGTGTCCATCGGCATCCCGTAAAGGGGTTGTGATTGGCCATGCCAATCTGCAGCCGATGAATCACATGTGTTTTCCCCTAATTCAACCTCGTGCGAAGGGAAATTTGCGACAACAGATTTATCAAATGTGTGTGCTAGCCTCTTATAGTCACTTTGCATACCCCTTATAATTTGTTGCATTTGGTCTCGCTGCTCATCTATGTAAGGTGTAAGAGATTGGATTTTGTTTGTTTCACTTACCTTGGGGGTAGCCGTAGCAGGTTGGAGCGAAGCCAGATCAGACGCCCATTGTCGAACGACCTTGTTATTCATGTCCACTCTGAAGTTGGCCAGAACTTCGCTTGTGCTTCCTTGATCATCTGCTCCTTGTGCTCCTCAAACTCCAGTTATTCTTCAGCTGGCAGGGTTGGCTCAATGATGTTGTTGGGGGAGATGTCAGAGCTATCTTTTGAACCGGCCATTGAGGGGCGATATGATAGATATTTACACAAGTTCATCAGCGGGGTCGCCAAAAATTGTGTTGGCGCCGATCTAGGCCCAATCACTACGATGAGTACCGGCGGTGGTGCTCTCTGCAGAAGCGCGGATGGTCCACAACTTGGCGCGAAGGCTAGGGTTTCTGCCCGACGAGCCAGACGGTCCGCGCGTGCGCAGAGGCGACGAAGTTTGCCAACAACACCTAGATCTCGCTCCCGGGAGGGACCTGTCGACGAGGAGAGATCCTAGGGTTTGTCTTGGAATCGGCAGGCCACCCAAGACGTCTCTAAACGACGTAGAGCCGGAGAGAGGTGAAGATTAGAGGAAGAAATCTATGTTACTGTCTACTCCTGTGACAAAAGGTAAAAAATTGAAGGTAAATTGATTGTTTTATCGATTGTTGGTTGTTCAATCGACCATACCCCTTCAAATATATAAGTGGGAGATCTAGACCCGTTTCTAAGCATTATCCAACAGCTCCCGCGGAATTAGAGGACCAAACACGCGATGAGATATGGGTTTTAACCGTCTGATTCGATCTATTCACCACGACCATCCACGTCTATGGTCGGACCGTCCGCGGGCCGGACCATCCGGGCCTCAAGGTCGGATCATCTTACCGTGCCTAGTGCCACAAATGGTGCTCAACACAGGTAAAAAAAATTTGAAGACATTTTATTTGAAACAAAACCAAAGTGACCTAATTAAATTTGGAATAGAGAACCACCAGTAATAGTAAAACAGATCGATATCTACCAACTTGTTTCTTTATACTCGATATAAAACCTAGAAATACTTGTGGCCGGGTGGAGATGTTACAGCGCTTACTTGTGCACCTACCGTAGATTATGTGTAATATAGTATTTAGCCGTGCGATGACATAATAGTTACCGAATTACATGGTCAGCAGAAGCCTAAACGACGCCGGTCTAGTGGTATATGTAGGTGGCGAGGAGGGCGGTGAGCACCAGCGCGCACGCCACCATCTGGTCGACGGCCTGCCAGTAGATCCTGGTCGTCGCCCTCGCAGCCGCCTCGCGACGACGGTCGTGCGCGGGCTGCGGCATCCTCGGGAGGACGAAGAAGAGCGCCGGGAGGAGGGTGATGAGAAGCGCGAGGCACCTGATCGAGACGGGCAACGACAATCCCTCCATCTCCATGTCGTCCATGGGCGGCGGAGATCGACGACGACCCTGCAAATAGCAGCTGCTACTGCTAGCTAGTTGGCTGTGTAGGTACGGTGGTGGGTGAATATATTGTTGAGCAGGCGGCGGGCGCCCGGCCGGCTGAAGTGGCGCCGCTGCCGCTGGTAGTGTCCGTCTGGCTCTGCACTGCAGTGCGGCCAGCTCGTTGGGGTTGGGTTGATTTCCTTGAGAAGCTAGACGCAAAGATGCATGATGAGCACACTCCACTAACGCACGCACGCACGACTCACGGAAGACTTGATCGGCGACGTACGACACCGACAGGGAGATAGTGGGTGCAGCCTGCAGGTGCATGCGCTAGCTGCTTGACCGCGCTGGCCGTCCCGTCGTCCAGCTGATTGATACAGCTGACTAGCTACAAGGATTTCCGCACAATATAGCTAGCTACTTTATTATCAATAAATAAATATCTTTTGACCACTGCTGTATATGTGTTGTGGGTGGGTGACTGACACCAGAAATTAAAGAGAATCAGATCCAGGGCGAGGCGCGGAGCGGGGTGACGACGGACTTGACGGCCAGGTACTTGTCGAGCGCGTGCATGCCCTCGTCCTTGCCGAAGCCGCTCATCTTGCGGCCGCCGAAGGGGCAGTCGCTGCCCATGGCGAAGTAGCAGTTCACCCACACCACCCCGGCGCGCACCGACCTCACCACCCGGTTCGCCACGTCCAGGTCCCGCGTCACCACCCCCGCCCCCAGCCCGTACCGCGTGTCGTTCGCCCTCGCGATCGCCTCCTCCACCGTCCTGCATGCATATATATACGGAGTATCAACATGCATGCATGTGATGATATTGTGAATGCTAGTAAGAGCGTCGGTTGTTTGTTACGCACTTGAACTTCATCAGGCACATGACGGGTCCGAAGATCTCCTCCTTCGCTATGATCATGTCCTCCTATGGAGTGGAAGAAGAAGGGGGAGAAAAAAAAGAAGAAGAAAAGTCATCTCTCATGCATGTCAGACGGTGAAGCTAGACTGTACGTAGTAGTACGTATATATAACTGTCGCACTAGTGTTCGTTCGCGTCGCACCTTGACGTTGGTGAAAACTGTGGGCTCAATGTAGTAGCCTTTCCCTTCCGGACCGCATGGCCTTCCTCCAGTCAGAAGAGTGGCCCCTTCTCGCTTGCCATGGTCAATGTAGCTCAGAACCCTCTCATACTGAGCCTTGTCCACCTGCGCGCACATCGAAAATGTCGACCATGCAACCTTATGATGATGATGATGATGATCATGAGAGCGATCGAGCGAGGTGTTTATGAACGAACGTAACCTGCGGGCCCTGGTCGGCGCTAGGGTCGCTGAACGGGTCGCCCACGACCCAGCTCCTCATCCTCTCCGCCAACCTCTCCTCGAACCTGTCGTAGACGCGTTCCTGCACGTAGACGCGGCTCGCGGCGACGCAGGCCTCTCCCTTGTTGAAGAAGCTGGCGCCGACGGCGAGCTCCACGGCCATGTCGAGGTCGGCGTCGTCGAAGACGATGAGCGGGGACTTGCCGCCCAGCTCCAGGTAGACGGGCTTCAGGTTGCTCTCCGCGGAGGCCTTCATTATGAGGCGCCCGACCTCCGTGGATCCGGTGAAACTCACCTGAAACAAACATGCATGGTGCAGGGGAACGCACGCCGCGCGCGTCAGAACGAACACGTACGAAGGCGAGTCCGGTAGTGTAGTGGCTGCTGATCTGTCGGTAGTTACTTGCCATGTCAACGTCCATGTGAGACGCCAGCGCGGCTCCTGCCGTCGGGCCGAAGCCTGGCACGACGTTGATCACGCCGTCTGGGACCCCTGCCTGCGAGACCGGAGGATCAGTCAGTTATTAAGCGTTCTGTTCAGAACGGGGCGCCGGGGAACAGCTAAAAAAAGCAGCTCGTCGTTGAATATGCGAATGCGAATGCGAATGCGATATGCATGCAACCTGCTTGGCGAGCTGCGCGAGGTACAGGGCGCTGAGCGGCGTCTGCTCGGCGGGCTTGACGACCAGGGCGCAGCCGGCGGCCAGCGCCGGCGCCACCTTGACGGCGAACATGGTGGACGGGAAGTTCCAGGGGATGATGACGCCGGCGACGCCGAGCGGCTCGCGCAGGGTGTGGCCCTGGAACTGGCCCGGCATCTTGAGCGTCTCGCCGTGGATCTTGTCGGCCGCGCCGGCGAAGTAGCGCAGGCTGCCGGCGGCGTTGCCGACGTCCACCGCCCGGGTCACGGCCGGGTGCTTGCCGGCGTCCAGGCTCTCCAGGGCCGCCAGCTCGTCCGCGCGCTCCTCCACCAGGTCGGCCAGCCTCGCCATGATCCGCCCCCGTTCCTGCCAGTTAATGTTGCGTTGCCCACGTCGTCGCTAGTCAATAGTCATCATCGGCCACACTAACTACCAAGGCAGTTGCGTAGTACGTGTACAGACTACAGAGGGGTCGAGGAGCATCGTACGGATCCAGACATGCGTGGCCACTCGCCGTGGTCGAAAGCGGCCCTGGCTGCCCTCACTGCCAAGTCCACGTCTTCTTTGTCAGCTTCTGCCACGCTGGCGATGACGCCCCCCGTGCGCGGGTCCCTCGTCTCGAACGTCCGGCCTGAACAGCATCCAGACATGTTACACTCTGTTTTTTTTTTGCTCAGTGGAAAAGCTTTGTGCAGCCCAAGTAGACTACGCCGAGCCCCTGAGCTCGCTCGCAAGTCGCAAGAACAGAGATAGGCAGATAGGAGTCCATATTAGCGTCCGCTTCAGGCTTGCAGATCCAGAAGCAGAGAGCCTCATGCATTCAACTCTCAAGCAGTCACGCGATGCAAAGCACGGTTTAGTCGGCGTACGTAGATATAAAATCTAGAATAAACTATACATTATTAATGATAAAGAATTAACAATCAGGTATATAGTAGGTGGTAGGTGGGCTTAGATATAGACAGTCTGACAGATAAGCTGTAAATAACTTTTTCTGTCAGTAGCTAGCTAGCTGTTGCTGTATGTATTATTAACCTGCTTTCTCTAAAAAAAATGTTGATTAATACAGTAATTCTTAATGCATGTGAACCAGACGTCGTCGCCGTCTAGTACTCATCACAGGACAGAGAGCTCGTTAATCGCTGGCTGGCTGGCGAGTTATTTACCTGCATATGCATGCACAGCTGTCCGGTAAATCTTTCCAAAACGAAAAAAAACGTTGCGTTGCGTATATATAGGAGAGGTGACGGGAACTTTGGATTAAAGCCAGCTGTAAGTCGGTACTGCTAGATCGGACCGATCGATTCGGTAGTAATCGGGAACCAGCAAGGAACCATTCTGGACAGGAGTGGGCGCTAGAGAGGGCAGTACAGTACATGTACCTGAGACGGCGTCGACGAAGGATCCGTTGATGAAGAGCTTGGTGAACCTGATCTCCGGCACGTCGAACAGCAGCTGCCCGCGCTCCTCCCCCGCCGCCGTCGTCCGGTCCGCACCGCCGCGGTTGCTCTCGCTCACCATGGCCGGCCGCGCGCCGTCGCCACCCGCTTGCTCACGGTCACGGGTCGAGGGAGAGTGTTCGTCGTTTGGTGAGCCTGTGCGGAGAGAGGAGGCGGCGGACGACGGTCTCCTGGGATTTCTTCTCTATATAAATAGACCCACGGCCGGCCGCCACCAACCTCGCTGTCAAGCTGTGCTGCCTGTGATGTGTGATGTGATCACACACATCGCACGCGGACCACGCGGTGCGCGGAAATGGGCCCCAGCAGCAACGTTCGACTCGAGCCCATGCCATGCAACACCTGCTAAGCCTGACCCGTGCACGGGCAAGGGCAGCAGTTTCATTCGGTTTGAACCCGTGCTCTCACATGAACTAGAACTCTAGAAGATGTAATCTCTACTATACTTAAAGCACCAGTTTCAACGGTTGTCATGCGTCATAATTTTACAACACACCCCTTACATTTCCTTCAAATCAACCTGTAGTCCTATGCGCGTGCATCATTGTCCCAACAAACCTCCGCACCCTGCTCGCCCATCTCGGCGCCTCCTGCGACCTGCATGCATCTCCAACAAACCCCGCCCCTCCCGCATCTGCAACAAACCCGCGTCGCCTCCCCCATATCAAACAAATCCACGCGCCTGTCATCTCATAATACGGAGGTACCGCGCCCAGCTCACCCCCCTCCCGCATACTCCAACGCGCGGGTGTTTTTCATCGCCCAAACCCTAGCGGCGACAATGACCGAGGTGGCTGGCGACAGGGACAAGGAGGTCCCCACTAGAGCGGACGAGCACCATGGTGTGTGACGCCGGCTGCTTGACGGGGTCGCTAGCCCTCCTACTCGCCGCGGCGGGCACCGACATCCTAGCCTCTGTCGTCTTGGCGTCCATGGTGTCGGAGGCGCAACGGTAGTTGGTGCTGACGGTGGCGTGAAGCCATCCTCCGTGCCTCGATCCTCCTCCTGGTGGCATTGTCCTTTGTCGTGGCTGCTGCTCCGTGAGTCCCCCTTTCCTCCTCTTCCTGACCTATCGCCCTGCTTGTCGCACGAACGAATTGGCTTCTCTCGCCGACGCCACCGGTGCCGTCTATTCATGACCTTTTGCTGGCCTGCTCCTGCGCCACGACGACATGCAGCTCTGCCTCCAATAAGCAGTGCGACGATGAGGATGCGAGCAGGCGCACGACAGAATTAGCTCCTCTCGCCGTCGTCGGTTCGTCTATTCAGTGCATGTTGCTGGCCTGCTCCTGCACCACGACGTCATGCAGCTCCGCCTCCGAGAAGTAATGCGACAATGAGGATATGAGTACGCGATGGGAGCTGGACGCTCCCTCTCCTGGCTAACCTTTCTGTTTTTTTATTTGTTGTGCATAGGAAAGGTTGTCTTCCCGAACTCAAAATCCAAATGGATTCGATTTCACATTCAACAGAATGTTTACCATTGCCATTAAGATGGGTTTGCAGTTTCCTGTTAGACAAACTGATATTGATGGGATACTTGGTCTCCGAGAGAACGAATTGTAATGATCTGTTAATGGGATATCACACAGGAGAAATCATTGCATCCCTTTTATTTTTCCCATCATGATCATATATGTTATCTTTGACTCAAATTTCTAAATCCGTGTACTAACATAATCCAGACATGCTAGGTAGAGATCTACGGCAATAGAATCCAGACGTACCAACTAAAATGTTAGGTAAGTATGAACCCTGATTGTTTAATTTACCAACTAAAATGCTTGGTAAGCATGTACTTTATGCGTGTTACGATCAGTTGTGCTGTTGGATATCTAGGTTGTAGTATTGTCTAACTTTATACACTTTCAGGGACATAGGTTAAAATGATTCTAAATCAGAGCTCAAATAAGAGTACGACCAACACTTCTTGCACCTGCTCAAGATGTTTTCCACCTCATAGTGTCGTTACGAAATGTGTGAACAGGAGATTAATAAAAATATCCCCTCTTGCATGTGAGCCTGCAACCAATAAAAAAGGTGCCCTGTTATATCTCTGTTGTTTTATATCTGGTCAATATAGATGATTCTGCCTATTTATTCTAATAGGATTGCATCTGCATGTCCTAGATTGTTTGTTAGAATACTTAATTGATACTGAAATATAAAAAGTTTCTAGATCAGTACTTTTTTACTAATATCTCCTTTCTCCTTTTCTTTGTGTTCCCTTCTATTGATTGTCTTTTTTTGTTCTTTTGCTTCCCTTTTCTTTTTATGCTCTATTCCTAGCTATAGGTCCTCCCTTTTTTATTGATGAATGCAAAAGGACAGATTGCATTTTATGCTTTTTGTCGCCTCTTCAGAATGTACCTAATATATTATTTGCTTAGCTCTAATGTGCTCTTTTTTATTTCATATTTTGGTGCATGATTTATGTCAGTGTCTATTTACTGGACATATGTTCATGTTCACGCGGCGCTTCATAAAATCTGCATAGGATACATCGCACTTCTATCTGACCTACTCAGGTCTGGTGTTCAGCGGTTGCCACACCTAGGATATCAAATGGATTACATCTCCAAAACGGAACCTTTCTATGTCTGCATGGTATGGTATAGAAGTACTTATTTTAGCATTTGAAGTTATGATAGATAGCAAATATTTTTGGCTAGGTTAAGAGGAGAAATCTATTCTCATTGGTCATCTATGTGACCTCTTCAGAACTCAAGTTCCTTGGCTGATCCATATAGAACGATGCTACCTACTACCACAACATTACCATCTAAGCAAATTGTGTTATTTGTTCATCTACGTCGAAAAGCACATTTGACCATTTTGGGTGCTCACACAAGGTTCGAAATTGTTGGTATTTTTTACATTAGATTATGCTTTATGGGAACTATATCCTTATGCTCTGAAACACATGCTTGTTGGCACTGCTTCTTAACAAGTAATGGTGGTGCTTGCTGATTCTCACTAGCGAGCGATGAAATAGTTTTGACAATATTTTGTGCGTCTTAGCGAAATTATTTTATTCTATGGTTTACCTTTTGTTAGTGATAACTACAGGTGACTTATGGCCTAACCAGTTGCAATAAAATAAGTTTGATCTTTGGTCTGATATACTTTCAAATATCTATTTGTACATATGTAAAAGTTTATCTTTTCCATATTTCTATATTATGCAGTATTTTGCCCATCATTATATTGCACATGAAAAATTCTCAAAGTAGGATTGATGGGAGCTAACATCTTGTGGAATTATTCAAATAAAATAGTGTGTTATGCATGCATGAGCCATGATAAATGGTGTACAATGAAACCAAGAAAATCTTTTGGTCTTACCATGCAGACATTTTTATTATGTACTATGAAGTTGTCATATATGTTCCTTATTATCTGAGAAAGATTTAATAAAAAGCCCTTTCTACCTATTTCTACAGATTCTAAATGAAATTCTTGGAGATAGAGAGCGTATCCAATCTCTGTATTCTGAGATTCCTGGGAGAACCACAAGCAATGCCAGTACCTCCAGAAGAACTTCTAATTTCAGTGTGGACGCAACTGGAGATGAAAGCCTTTCTGTTGAAGCACACAATTGTATACTCGACAATACTGCGTCTATTTTATCCATGAGGAGCTGCGCTGACAAGCTGTGGAAGAGAAGAAAAGGTTCAAAACTTTAAAATCAGAAGATAAACCAGAGGAAGCAATGCAGGCTTTCAAGTATGGTAAAGAACTTGCAAATCAAGCTGCAACGCTGGAATTACAACTGAAGAGTAGTAGTAGAATGGCTACACAAGCGTCTAATGTCTCTTCTGTTGTTGGTACTTCGACGACGGCTGGTTCTGATGAGGCTAGAATAAAAAGGACTTCAACTGCGAAAAAGAATTAAGAAAGAAAAGAATGATCTTGCATGGGCTTAGAGATATAGGTTGGTCATATGCAGGCACTGTTTTGCTATTTTATATTGGCACAAATGTGTAATTTGGAAAACACATGTCCTATGTTGTGCTTCCTTGCGTCCTCTAAAACAATGTTATAGACTTTTATGTCTTTTCTGTAATATTTTTTATCTAAATCTTTTTTGTAATATTTGTATATCACAACAAACTGCCACATGAATTTTGCCCCTCAAATGGTCGTTTGATCTATATAACTATCCAATTCAAATCATATTTGTTACTATTGTTATAATTTACATGTAAAGGGGTGCCATACAAATTTATTTTAGAGAAGAGCAAGATGATCCTAGACTTTATTGAAGGCTTTCTAACAATGCTGAAGGATGAAATTGCTATCATATTTATAATACAAAGACAATACTCGACCACAACCTCCTCGATGAGTGATGGCCTAGGCTACGGCGCGGGCACTATGGCCAGGCCAGGGACGCGTGCGAGGCCATAATGTCGAGTAGGTATATTGTTCAATAAAATGTCCATCTCATCAATAACTTACATAATTATTACGAGAAATCGTAGCAACGCACGGGTCCTTAACTAGTACTTAGTATATTTGACTAAGAAAAAATACTTGTATTAAATTATGTTATTTATTTGCAATATAGACATAATACATAGTCATACTCTATTCTAATTATCATAAATCTCTACTACTTATTAAGGCTGCAATAGTAGTCGGTCATTCCCTGTTCTGCCCATTCGTGTTCTGTCATTCCGATTCCCTCCTCCCCGCGCACAGCCCATTCCCATTCTCATTCCCCCGTACAGCCGGCGCCTAGCTAAAATTAAAAAAATACACATGGTCCCAAGGGGATTTGAACTCATGACCTCTCAAGCAAATGATAACAGTAGCTACCACTACACCACATGTGTGTTTATGTCTACATCTATAATAGAAAACACATCTACTACATCTCTCCCCAAGCCCACCTGCTATCCTTGCACAATGCGTAGTATTAGATAAGTATCACTGAAATTCTTGAACTATATTTTTGGATGGAGTGAGTAGTATTTAAAGAAGAGCCTTACATGCAATTTCTTTTGTTTGAATAATATTTTCAACTTAAATTCCTTTTTTTTCATGCGTGACATTTATTCTTCGTAATATTTTTTCCATGGATCTGACTTGTGAGTCATTTTTATAAACCAACGCCAAACATGAATCCATGTTTCTTACTTGAAAACCCTAAACAAACATCATTAGCAGGAGGCACTTGCGTTGGGGTCGCTCATCGACGACAAGAAGAAACTTGGCGACTGCCAGTTCGACCTCTAGAAACAGCCCTACGTGGCCGCATGTGCCGCTATGTACGACAAGCTCTGGCGCCGCCGCCGCTTGGACACGGTGCAGAGCGGCTGCTCCGCGCTGTCCATCGTCAAGCAGGGGGACCTCATGGTCGTCGCCGTCATCGGTGACTCTCGGGTTGTTTTGAGCACTGCATTCAACGACGACACCATCACGTCGTCCAGCTCATCGTCCACCTGAAGCCCAACCTGCCACGTAAGTCGCTACTGACTGGCCATGAATTTTTGTGCTCTGAGACGATGGCCGTTGCTGACGTTGTATGAGTGTCCTTGGAAACGATGTATGTAGAGGAGTAGCGCATCTGGTGGTGCAACGGTCAGGGATACTACCTTGCTGATGAGCCCGGGTGCACTTCGTTTTACAGCCCAACCAAGAGTCATCAGTACTCGGTATGTCGTGCGCGTTCGATGACTACTATATCGAGGACTATGGCGTCATCTTGGCGCCAGAGGTGACTGAAAGGGAAATGTGCCTTTGGGCCATTTCTAAGTATTTTGGTGATTGAGTGCAAACACAAGTGCTTAAATGTGAAAATATGCCCATGGATGAACAAAGTGCAAATCACAAGTTAAGGTATGTTTCTAAGCCTTAGTACATTGGTTTTGTGTACTAATATTCTTGTCTAAGTGTTAGAAACAGGAAGAAGAAGAGGAGTGGAGGGCTGCTTCGGGCTGGGGCACCGGACTGTCCGGTGTGCACCGGACAGTGTCCGGTGCGCCAGACCAGCGCGGAGCAAACCAGCCGCTCTCGGGTTTTTCTCCGGCGACTTCGGCTAAAATTCACCGGACTGTCCGGTGTGCACCGGACTGTCCGGTGTGCACCGGACTGTCCGGTGAGCCAACGGTCAGCCGGGCCAACGGTCGGCCGCGCGATCGGCGCGCGACACGTGGCCGAGCCAACGGTCGGAAGGAAGCACCGGACTGTCCGGTGTGCACCGGACTGTCCGGTGCGCCAGATCTGCAACGGTCGGCAACGGTCGGCTTCGCTGTTTATGGAAATAAATCGGGCACCGGACAGTGTCCGGTGTGCACCGGACTGTCCGGTGCGCCCGACGACAGAAGGCAAAGATGGCCTTCCAGATTTGTTCTCAACGGCTCCTAGCTGCCTTGGGGCTATAAAAGGGACCCCTAGGCGCATGGAGGAGAACAACAAGCATTCCTTGAGCACTCTTGATCACTCACACATCAATCTCGCGCACTTGTTCGACATTCTAGTGATTTGAGCTCCGTTCTAGTGTGCTAGTCTTTTGAGCTCAAGTCTGGGTCTTGTGTGTGCGTATTCGCTGTGATCTTTGTGTCGTGTGTGAGTTGCTAATCCCTCCCTTGCTCTGTGATTCTCTGTGAACATCTTTTGTAAGGGCGAGAGGCTCCAAGTTGTGGAGATTCCTCGCAAACGGGATTGAGAAAAGAAAAGCAAGAACACCGTGGTATTCAAGTTGATCATTGGATCACTTGAGAGGAGTTGAGTGCAACTCTCGTCCGTTGGGACGCCACAACGTGGAGTAGGCAAGTTTTGTACTTGGCCGAACCACGGGATAACCACTGTGTCATCTCTGTGATTGGATTCTTGTGGTTATTGTGTTTTGACTCCTCTCTAGCCACTTGACATAAACTGTGCTAACGCCTAATCAAGTTTTGTGGCTATAAGTTTAAGTTTTTACAGGATCACCTATTCACCCCCCCCCCCTCTAGGTGCTCTCAATTGGTATCGGAGCCGTTCTCTTCGAGAAAGGGACTAACCGCCCGAAGAGATGGATCCTAAGGGGAAGGGAATCGTGATCAACGATAAGGAGAAGGAGTCCTTCGTCAATGAGCCCAAAGATGACAAGCCTACCGACTCCGGCTCGGGTCATAGACGAAAGGAAGGGAAGAAGAAGAAGACGAGGCGCATCAAGGAGATCGTCTACTACGACGACAGTGATGAGTCTACATCTTCCCAAAAGGACAACGACCACAACGACTACGAGCAAAGGAAACCGGTTAATTCTAACTTTTCTTTTGACTACTCTCGTATTCCGCAAAGTTCAAATTCACATTTGCTTTCCATTCCACTCGGCAAGCCCCCACACTTTGATGGGGAGGACTACGGATTTTGGAGCCACAAAATGCGTAGTCACCTATTCTCTCTCCATCCTAGCATATGGGAGATTGTAGATAGTGGAATGCACTTTAATAGTTCGGATAGTCCTATATTCATTAATGAGCAAATCCATAAGAATGCACAAGCTACTACTGTTCTTCTAGCCTCATTGTGCAGGGATGAATATAATAAAGTGAGTGGCTTGGATAACGCCAAGCAAATCTGGGATACCCTCAAGATCTCTCATGAGGGAAATGACGCTACCTTGCTCACCAAAATGGAGTTGGTGGAGGGCGAGCTTGGACGGTTCGCGATGATAAGGGGCGAGGAGCCAACTCAAACATACAACCGGCTCAAGACCCTTATCAACAAAATAAGGAGCTACGGAAGCACACGATGGACGGACCACGACGTCGTCCGACTAATGCTAAGGTCCTTTACCGTTCTTGATCCTCATTTGGTGAATAATATTCGTGAGAATCCCAGGTACACCAAAATGTCGCCCGAAGAAGTCTTAGGAAAATTCGTCAGCGGGCGAATGATGATCAAGGAGGCAAGGTACGTGGACGACGCCTTGAATGGACCGATCAACGAACCACAACCTTTTGCTCTCAAAGCAACAAGAAGCAAGGAGGCGCTACCTAGCAAGGTGGCACAAATTGAGGCGGTCGGACTTAATGATGAGGAGATGGCTCTCATCATCAAACGCTTCAAGACGGTGCTAAAGGGTCACAAGGGGCAGCCAAGCAAGACCAAGACAAAGGGGAAGCGCTCATGCTTCAAGTGCGGTAAGATTGGTCATTTTATCGCTAACTGCCCCGATAATGATAGTGACCAGGAAAAGGGAAACAAGAGGGAAAAGAAGAAGCATTACAAGAAGGCAAAAGGCGAGGCGCATCTAGGCAAGGAGTGGGACTCGGATTGCTCCTCTTCCGACTCCGACAATGAAGGACTTGCCGCCACCGCCTTCAACAAATCAGCCCTCTTCCCCAACGAGCGTCACACATGCCTTATGGCAAGAGAGAAGAAGGTATGTACTCGCAACTCTACCTATGCTTCTTCAAGTGAGAACGAATCTAGTGATGAGGATGAAGTAGATTATTCATGTTTGTTCAAGGGCTTAGATAGATCTAAGATAGACAAAATTAATGAATTAATTGATGCCTTGAATGAAAAGAATATACTTTTAGAAAAGCAAGAGGATTTGTTGTATGAAGAACATGATAAGTTTGTAGAGGCTCAAAAATCCCTTGCATTAGAAATTAAAAGAAATGAAATGCTTGCTTGTGAATTGTCTACATGCCATGATTCAATTTCTAGATTAAAGAGCATCAATGATGACTTAAATGCTAAACTAGTAAAAGCACAAAAATCCAACTCTTGTGTTGAACTTGTTGAAATTTGCACTAAGTGTAAGGATGTTGATATTAATGCTTGTAGTGAACACTTAGTTTCCATTTCAAAATTGAGTGATGAAGTGGCTAGTCTTAATGCTCAACTTAAGACTAGCAAAAGTGATTTTGAAAAACTAAAATTTGCTAGGGATGCCTACACGGTTGGTAGACACCCCTCAATCAAGGATGGACTTGGCTTCAAGAGGGAAGCCAAGAACTTAACAAGCCATAAGGCTCCCATTCCCGCCAAGGAGAAAGGGAAGGCCCCTATGGCTACTAGTGCTAAAAGGAACCATGCCTTTTTGTATCATAATAAAAGACAAACTAGAAATAGAAGTTATGATGCTTTTGATTCATATGTTTATGATTCTCATGCCATGTTTGCTCCTAGTTCTTCTTATGTGTATGATAGAAATGTTACTAGGAGAAATGTTGTTCCTAAAAGAAATGTTGCAAATGTTCATAGAAAAGTAGTAAATGAACCCTCTACAATTTATTGTGCTTTGAATGCTTCATTTGCAATTTGTAGAAAGGATAGAAAAGTAATTGCTAGGAAGTTAGGGGCAAAATGCAAAGGTGATAAAACTTGCATTTGGGTCCCTAAGGAAATTGTGACTAACCTTGTAGGACCCAACAAGAGTTGGGTACCTAAGTCCCAAGCCTAAATTTGCCTTGCAGGTTTATGCATCCGGGGGTTCAAGCTGGATTATCGACAGCGGATGCACAAACCATATGACGAGGGAGAAGAAGATGTTCACCTCCTATGTCAAGAATAAAGATTCTCAAGATTCAATTATATTCGGTGATGGGAATCAAGGCAAGGTAAAAGGTTTAGGTAAAATTGCAATTTCTAATGAGCACTCCATATCTAATGTGTTTTTAGTTGAGTCTCTTGGATATAATCTGCTATCTGTGAGTCAATTATGCAATATGGGATATAACTGTCTATTTACAAATGTAGATGTGTCTGTCTTTAGAAGAAGTGATGGTTCACTAGCTTTTAAGGGTGTATTAGACGGCAAACTTTATTTAGTAGATTTTGCAAAAGAAGAGGCCGGTCTAGATGCATGCTTAATAGCTAAGACTAGCATGGGCTGGCTGTGGCATCGCCGCTTAGCACATGTGGGGATGAAGAACCTTCACAAGCTTCTAAAGGGAGAACACGTGATAGGTCTAACTAATGTTCAATTCGAAAAAGATAGACCTTGTGCAGCTTGCCAAACAGGGAAACAGGTGGGAGGCTCTCATCACACCAAAAATGTGATGACGACATCAAGACCCTTGGAGATGCTGCATATGGACCTTTTTGGACCCGTCGCCTATCTGAGCATAGGAGGAAGTAAGTATGGTTTAGTTATTGTTGATGACTTTTCCCGCTTCACTTGGGTGTTCTTTTTGCAGGAAAAGTCCGAAACCCAAGGGACTCTCAAACGCTTCCTCAGGAGAGCTCAAAATGAGTTTGAGCTCAAAGTGAAGAAGATAAGGAGCGACAACGGATCCGAGTTCAAGAACCTTCAAGTGGAGGAGTTCCTTGAAGAGGAAGGGATCAAGCACGAGTTCTCCGCTCCCTACACACCACAGCAAAATGGTGTGGTAGAGAGGAAGAACAGGACGCTCATCGATATGGCGAGGACGATGCTAGGAGAGTTCAAGACCCCCGAGTGCTTTTGGACGGAAGCCGTTAACACTGCTTGCCACGCCATCAACAGGGTCTACCTTCATCGCCTCCTCAAGAAGACGTCGTATGAGCTACTAACCGGTAACAAACCCAATGTATCGTACTTTCGTGTATTTGGGAGTAAATGCTACATTCTAGTGAAGAAGGGTAGAAATTCTAAGTTTGCTCCCAAAGCTGTAGAAGGGTTTCTATTAGGTTATGACTCAAATACAAAGGCGTATAGAGTCTTCAACAAATCATCGGGTTTGGTTGAAGTCTCTAGCGACGTTGTATTTGATGAGACTAATGGCTCTCCAAGAGAGCAAGTTGTTGATTGTGATGATGTAGATGAAGAAGATGTTCCGACGGCCGCTATACGAACCATGGCGATTGGAGAAGTACGGCCACAGGAACAAGATGAACGAGATCAACCTTCTTCCTCAACTATGGTGCATCCCCCAACCGAAGATGACGAACAGGTACCTCAAGTGGAGGCGCTTGATCAAGGGGGAGCACAAGATGATCAAGTGATGGAGGAAGAAGCGCAACCGGCACCTCCAACCCAAGTTCGAGCGATGATTCAAAGGGATCATCCCGTCGATCAAATTCTGGGTGACATTAGCAAGGGAGTAACTACTCGATCTCGATTAGTTAATTTTTGTGAGCATTACTCTTTTGTCTCCTCTATTGAGCCTTTCAGGGTAGAGGAGGCCTTGCTAGATCCGGACTGGGTGTTGGCCATGCAGGAGGAGCTCAACAATTTCAAGCGCAATGAAGTTTGGACACTGGTGCCTCGTCCGAAGCAAAATGTTGTGGGAACCAAGTGGGTGTTCCGCAACAAACAGGACGAGCACGGAGTGATGACGAGGAACAAGGCTCGACTTGTGGCAAAAGGTTATGCCCAAGTCGCAGGTTTGGACTTTGAGGAGACTTTTGCTCCTGTGGCTAGACTAGAGTCAATTCGTATCTTGCTAGCATATGCCGCTCACCATTCTTTCAGGTTGTACCAAATGGATGTGAAGAGCGCTTTCCTCAACGGGCCAATCAAAGAGGAGGTGTACGTGGAGCAACCCCCTGGCTTCGAGGATGAACGGTACCCCGACCATGTGTGTAAGCTCTCTAAGGCGCTCTATGGACTTAAGCAAGCCCCAAGAGCATGGTATGAATGCCTTAGAGACTTTTTAATTGCTAATGCTTTCAAGGTTGGGAAAGCCGATCCAACTCTTTTTACAAAGACATGTGAGGGTGATTTGTTTGTGTGCCAAATCTATGTCGATGACATAATATTTGGTTCTACTAACCAAAAGTCTTGTGAAGAGTTTAGCAGGGTGATGACGCAGAAATTCGAGATGTCGATGATGGGCGAGTTGAACTACTTCCTTGGATTCCAAGTGAAGCAACTCAAGGACGGCACTTTCATCTCCCAAACGAAGTACACGCAAGACTTGCTAAAGAGGTTTGGGATGAAGGACGCCAAGCCCGCAAAGACTCCGATGGGAACCGACGGACACACCGACCTCAACAAAGGAGGTAAGTCCGTTGATCAAAAAGCATACCGGTCAATGATAGGTTCTTTGCTTTACTTATGTGCTAGTAGACCGGATATTATGCTTAGCGTATGCATGTGTGCTAGATTTCAATCCGATCCTAAGGAATGTCACTTAGTGGCGGTGAAGCGAATTCTTAGATATTTGGTTGCTACGCCTTGCTTCGGGCTCTGGTATCCAAAGGGGTCTACCTTTGACTTAGTTGGATACTCAGACTCCAACTATGCTGGATGTAAGGTCGATAGGAAGAGTACATCGGGGACGTGCCAATTCTTAGGAAGGTCCCTGGTGTCATGGAACTCTAAGAAACAAACCTCCGTTGCCCTATCCACCGCTGAGGCCGAGTACGTTGCCGCAGGTCAGTGTTGCGCGCAACTACTTTGGATGAGGCAAACCCTCCGGGACTTTGGCTACAATCTGAGCAAAGTCCCACTCCTATGTGACAATGAGAGTGCTATCCGCATGGCGGAGAATCCTATTGAGCACAGCCGCACAAAGCACATAGACATCCGGCATCACTTTTTGAGAGACCACCAGCAAAAGGGAGATATCGAAGTGTTTCATGTTAGCACCGAGAACCAGCTAGCCGATATCTTCACTAAGCCTCTAGATGAGAAGACCTTTTGCAGGTTGCGTAGTGAGCTAAATGTCATAGATTCGCGGAACCTGGATTGAATTGTAGCATACATGTACTTATGCTTTTGATCATGGTCCTTTTTGCATTTTGTTGCTTATTATGGTGCTCAAGTTGTACAAACACTCCCTGGACCTCACAAGTCCGTTGCAAAGTGATGCACATGTTTAGGGGGAGATGTGTTACAACTTGACCCTTTGAGACTAACCATGTGCTTGAGTTTGATAATTTAGTCTCGAAGGAGGATTGAAAGGGAAAAGGTGGACTTGGACCATGAAAGACTTCCACTGCACTCCGATGAGAGGGTAACTAATTCCAAGTTCATCTCATGAAATCTTATTGCCATTTGCTCTTAATTGAAGACTTTGGTGAGGCAATGGGGTTAAAAGGGCCAAGATTGATCCCGTTTTGGTGCTTGATGCCAAAGGGGGAGAAAATAAAGGGCCAAAGCAATAAATGGATCAGCTACCACTTGAGAAATTTCGAAAAAGTATAATAGAGCTTTTGGTTTGTCAAAACTCTTGTATTGTCTCTTTTGTCAAAAGTTGGCTTCTTGTGGGGAGAAATGTTGATTATGGGAAAAAGGGGGAGTTTTTGAAATCCGTGGTCAAATTCTTTGGAATGACTCTCTTTATGCTTCAATATGTATGTTTGACTTAGAGATAGAGATTTGAGTTTGATTTGCAAAAACAAACCAAGTGGTGGCAAAGGATGATCCATATATGTCAAAATTGAATAAAACTCAAAGTTAGTTTTTATTTGAAGTAGTTTTGCACTTGTTCCACTTGCTTTATGTTGTGTTGGCATAAATCACCAAAAAGGGGGAGATTGAAAGGGAAATGTGCCTTTGGGCCATTTCTAAGTATTTTGGTGATTGAGTGCAAACACAAGTGCTTAAATGTGAAAATATGCCCATGGATGAACAAAGTGCAAATCACAAGTTAAGGTATGTTTCTAAGCCTTAGTACATTGGTTTTGTGTACTAATATTCTTGTCTAAGTGTTAGAAACAGGAAGAAGAAGAGGAGTGGAGGGCTGCTTCGGGCTGGGGCACCGGACTGTCCGGTGTGCACCGGACAGTGTCCGGTGCGCCAGACCAGCGCGGAGCAAACCAGCCGCTCTCGGGTTTTTCTCCGGCGACTTCGGCTAAAATTCACCGGACTGTCCGGTGTGCACCGGACTGTCCGGTGAGCCAACGGTCAGCCGGGCCAACGGTCGGCCGCGCGATCGGCGCGCGACACGTGGCCGAGCCAACGGTCGGAAGGAAGCACCGGACTGTCCGGTGTGCACCGGACTGTCCGGTGCGCCAGATCTGCAACGGTCGGCAACGGTCGGCTTCGCTGTTTATGGAAATAAATCGGGCACCGGACAGTGTCCGGTGTGCACCGGACTGTCCGGTGCGCCCGACGACAGAAGGCAAAGATGGCCTTCCAGATTTGTTCTCAACGGCTCCTAGCTGCCTTGGGGCTATAAAAGGGACCCCTAGGCGCATGGAGGAGAACAACAAGCATTCCTTGAGCACTCTTGATCACTCACACATCAATCTCGCGCACTTGTTCGACATTCTAGTGATTTGAGCTCCGTTCTAGTGTGCTAGTCTTTTGAGCTCAAGTCTGGGTCTTGTGTGTGCGTATTCGCTGTGATCTTTGTGTCGTGTGTGAGTTGCTAATCCCTCCCTTGCTCTGTGATTCTCTGTGAACATCTTTTGTAAGGGCGAGAGGCTCCAAGTTGTGGAGATTCCTCGCAAACGGGATTGAGAAAAGAAAAGCAAGAACACCGTGGTATTCAAGTTGATCATTGGATCACTTGAGAGGAGTTGAGTGCAACTCTCGTCCGTTGGGACGCCACAACGTGGAGTAGGCAAGTTTTGTACTTGGCCGAACCACGGGATAACCACTGTGTCATCTCTGTGATTGGATTCTTGTGGTTATTGTGTTTTGACTCCTCTCTAGCCACTTGGCATAAACTGTGCTAACGCCTAATCAAGTTTTGTGGCTATAAGTTTAAGTTTTTACAGGATCACCTATTCACCCCCCCCTCTAGGTGCTCTCAGTGACGCAGAGGAGGACCGACAACAATGACCAGTTCGTCATCATCGCCATCGTTGGGGTAGCTTTTTGTGCCGGCTTGCCTTTAATTCTCTTCGCAAACACACACTTGCCTTTTTGTTTATGCAAAAGCGTATGGTGGTATGTGTCTGATGACTAACGATGTACGATGTAATTTCTTCCGGTATGTGTGGAACATGCTCTATAATGATGAGACCATGCAAATCGTGACATATATCGAAGTCTGCATGATACTGATGGTTGCAATGTAGTGGTGAAACTGATAGATTATAAATAACAAAATTTATGTATGGCCAGAATCACAAATTGATTTTGAAACTTTTTCTCGTAACGGTATAAAACACATTTTGTATATAAGTTATCGTAGTGTACTCATATTATATATTCCCGTTGCAACGCACGGGCATTCAGCTAGTATAACATATATATTTGTCTCTCATACATGCTAACATGCGCGTGTACGCTTACATTAATCAAATTTCTAGTATATTCATCTCTACTACTTATTAAGGCTGCAAGAGTAGTCGGTCATTCCGTGTTCTACCACCATTCTTGTTCTGCCACTGTTCTGTCATTCCCGTTCTGCCACCATTCCCATTCTCATTCCTTGTTCTGTCTTTCTCATTCCCCCTCCCCGCAAAGCCCATTCCCATTCATATTCCCCCGTACATCCTACGTCTAGCTAAAATTAAAAAAACACATGTCTTCAAGGGGATTTGAACCTGTGACCTCTCAAGCAAAGGCCAAGAGTAGCTACCGCTACACCACATGTGTGTTTATGTCTACATCTATGACAGGAAACACATCTACTACATCTCTCACCAAGCTCACTTGCTACCCTTGCACAATACGTAGTAGTAGATAAGTATCATCGAGATTCTTGAATTATATTTTTGGATAGAGGTAATATTATTTAAAAAAGAGCTTTGCATGCAATTTCTTTTGTTTGAATAATGTATTATACTTAAATTCCCTTTTTGCATGTGTGACATTTTTTCTTCGTAATAATTTTTCCATGGATCAGACTTGTGAGTCATTTTCATAAACCAACGCCGAGCATGAATCCATGTTTCTTACTTGAAACTCCGAACAAACACCATGAGCAGGAGGCACTTGCGTTGGCGTCGCTCATCGATAACGAGAAGAAGCTTGGCGACTGTCAGTTCGACCTCTAGAAGCAGTCCTACGTAGTCGCATGCGCCGCTATGTACGACAAGCTCCCGCGAAGCCGCCGCTTGGACGTGGTCCAGAGCAGCTGCACCGCGCTGTCCATCGTTAAGCAGCGGGGCCTCATGGTTGTCGCCAACGTCGACGACTCTCGGGTTGTTCTGGACACCGCATCCGACGACGACGCCATCACGCCGTCCAGCTCATCGTCCACCTGAAGCCTAATCTGCCACATAAATCATTACTGACTGGACATGAATTCTTATGCGCTGGGACGATGGATGTTGCTGACGTTGTGTGAGTGTCCTCGAACATGATGTATGTAGTGGAGTAGCGCATCCGGTGGTGCAACGGCCACGGGTACTATCTCACTGATGAGCCCAGGGTGCACTTCGTTTGGCAGCCCAACCAAGAGTCATCGGTACTCGTCATGTCGCGCGCGTTCGACGACTACTATATCGAGAATTGTGGCGTCATCTTGGCGCCGGAGGTGACGTAGAGGAGGATTGACAACAGTGACCAGTTCGTCATTCTCGCCACAGTCAGGGTAGCTTTTGTGCCGGCTTGCTTTTAATTTTCTTCGCAAACACACACACTTACCTTTTTGTTTAAGCAAAAGTGTATGGTGGTGCGTGTCTGATGACTAATGATGTATGAGGGAATTTCTTTCGACATGTGTAGAACGTGCTCTCCAATGATGAGACCATACAAATCGTGGCATATATCGAAGTCTGCATGATACTGATGGTTGTAATGTAGTGGTGAAACAATTAGATTAAAATAACAAAATTTATGTATGGCTAGGATCACAAAGTGATTATGAAACATTTTCTTATAATAATATAACACATATTTTGTATATAAGTTATCGTAATATACTGGTATTATATATTCCCGTTGCAACGTACGGACACTCAGCTAGTATTGATAGAAGTGAGTAAAGTACAACTGTACAAGTTGCTGGAGAGAGCCCGACTGAAGTAGGGCTGCAGGTTCGGTTTTTTCAGCGTTCAGAAAACTTCGGTTCTCAAAAAAATCAAAACCGGCCGAGCGGTAGAAATCAAAAGACGACGAGTAAAATCGATGATATATATATGCTGATACAAGTAAAGAGCACTAGAAACAATCTAACCAATAGAGAGTACGTACGTGAAATAGGCCAACAAACATTATTGGCAAAGAAACAAGCCAAATATGCACAAGCTTTTGGAGGACGCCGCCGTCAACACATATTTCAATCTAACAAATTGTAACTATTGCCAGTGTCAGCACCCACACAGCAACCAACAATCTAACAAATTGTCTTGTGTCTCGCGCGCCGCCGTCGGAAGGAGGGAGATATCAGGTTTGATATGGATGCGTATGCGTCTGGTCTGGATCACCTTTCAACTACGTGCATGGTGTTGGGCTGTCCGGCTGGGCCGAGCTATCAAGATGGGCCGAGGCCACAATCACGAGGGAGCACACAGGGAAGATTAACTTAGTTATAGGCTAATGGGTAGGTTTAGAATCTAGGTTGTATAACCCTTTACGCTAGAGATAGCAACATTTAGTTAAAACTATAGCCGTACATAAGATAATTTATTTATCATATATGTTCTGACTAAGAAAAATATATGCCATAGTTTTGGAGAGATTTGATTGCCTAATTCATCCTCCGTCTTAATGCAAAATGAGTATAGAGGACGAGGAGGCAACTCGGTATAGACTATAGGGCAAAATTGATCGAGGTGTGCCTTGCATATATATATACACATGCCGTTAGAATGACCGGAGCAAGACACTGATGATGAGACCATGACCATGCATGCCGCATTGCCACAATTAGAGAGAGAGAAACACTTGTCCCCTAGAGGGGAGGGAGGCCTTCCTTTCTACCACTTCCCGCCATTTGGTGACGCCATATATCCATCTAGGAAGGCAAGCCATGACCATTCTTTGAAACTCGCCGTCGTAGCTCTCTTGTTCCGCCGCGCCATTTCCCTGTTTCAGTTTCTCTGTGGCTTTCCGCGCGCTGCATGACCTGGTAGATTGTTGTGAAGATGAACGACCTGTTCTCGTCGAGCTCGTTCAAGAAGTATGCGGACTCGAGCGTGGCGACGTCGGCGGGGGGCGCGGAGGCCGGCGGCGAGAGCGTGATTAACCTCGACAAGTTCTTCGAGGATGTGGAGGCGGTGAAGGACGACATGCGCGGTCTGGAGGGCATGTACAAGGGCCTCCAGTCCACCAACGAGGAGACCAAGACGGCGCACGACGCCCGCACCGTCAAGTCCCTCCGCTCCCGCATGGACAAGGACGTCGAGCAGGTGCTGCGCCGCGCCAAGGCCATCAAGACCAAGCTCGAGGACCTCGACCGCTCCAACGCCACCTCGCGCAAGGTGCCCGGCTGCGGGCCGGGGTCCTCCACGGACCGCACTCGCACCTCCGTCGTCGCCGGCCTCGGCAAGAAGCTCAAGGACCTCATGGACGACTTCCAGGTATAGTATATTGCTTGCTTGTGCTTGGTGGTGGTGACGACATGTAGAAAGTTAATTAATTAATGGACGCGCGCGCGCGCGCTCTTCCATTAATCCAGGGGCTGAGGGCGAGGATGGCCGCGGAGTACAAGGAGACGGTAGCGCGGCGGTACTACACGGTGACGGGGGAGAAGCCGGAGGACAGCACGATCGAGGCGCTCATCTCGTCCGGGGAGAGCGAGTCGTTCCTGCAGAAGGCGATCCAGGAGCAAGGGCGCGGGCAGGTGATGGACACCATCTCGGAGATCCAGGAGCGGCACGACGCCGTGAAGGACATCGAGCGCAGCCTCATGGACCTGCACCAGGTGTTCCTCGACATGGCGGCGCTGGTCGAGGCGCAGGGCCACCAGCTCAACGACATCGAGAGCCACGTCGCGCACGCCAGCTCCTTCGTGCGCAGGGGCACCGTCGAGCTGGAGTCCGCGCGCGAGTACCAGAAGAGCAGCCGCAAGTGGATGTGCATCGCCATCCTCGCCAGCATCGTGCTCATCGCCGTCCTCGTCTTGCCCGTGCTCGTCAACCTCCGCATCTTGACGCTCCCCACCAGACGATGATGAATCACTCCAAGGGGCGCCTCTCTCTCTCTCTCTCTCTCTCTCTCTCTCTCTCTCTCTCTCTCTCTCTCTCTCTCTCTCTCTCTTCGTGTTTGTTCTTCTCTCTATTTCCGTACTTCATTTTTTTCTTGTCAAGGTCTCAAGGATTCCCGTTTTGTTTCCAGGTTTGTACCATTTTATTATCTGTTTTTTTCTTGGTAGTAGTAGTTTAATTTTCAAAAGCATGCTTCTGCTACATGATTGACATTTGACAAAGAAGACATGCATGGGACGTATGAGCGTTGTGAATTACAGTGACTCTGTAACAGTTCGGTAATTTGAGATCAAGAGCCAATAGGTGTGGATGGTTACTCGAATTGAAGGACGTTTTAAATGTGGATTCCTACCGTACTATGCAAGATTGCTGAGAAATTGGGTTTATCCTGTTGGGTTGGATTTTGATACCTAACAGTAAACAAAAAAAGACACAGTGGACAAATTAAAAAATCGAATCAGACAACTAGAGGAGATGAACGGGACCCAATATTACACTCTAACCTCCAAAACTCCAAATGACACACAAGAGATGTCTAAGCACCCACTAGTGGATAAATGTTCTTGGTAAAGACCGGAGAACACAACAAATCACTTGAATCTGAGTTTCATTTTTTCAGAAAAGTTTCTGTGACATACACGAGTCCAATAAAACAAATAGATCTCAAAACGGACACCAAAAAGTCCGAAACGGTCCAAAAATGTGTCGCTTACTCATGTTGTTTTCAACAGCCCGAAACTAAGTTCTAAAATGCAAAATTAATCCAAACATACCCTAATTGAGATGAAATTTTGTACACGCCTTCAAGGCAGTTCCAAAGGTGTCCACCAAATTTGAATTCAAAAATATTTAAACCTCAAAGTCATATATGAAAGCATGAATTCGAATGGATTTTTTTATCAAAATGGCTAAAGGGAATGGAAAATCGTGCTCTAGGTGAATCAGCCCTGTCGGAGAGGAAATTCTCCGTCCGGGTGGCGGAACGCACCCGCCCTAAATCCTAAGACGAGGAGGGGCCTAAGTGTTTTGCCTGCTAGCTAGATGGACGATGAACACAAGAACACACAAGGGTTTAGAGTGGTTCAGGCCGCCGGAGCGTAATACCCTACTCCACTGTGTGCTGTATTGAGCTTGAGAGCTTATATGAACTTGTGAGTCTGAGTGTCCGAGTGAGCTTGCTTGTAACGTCGTGTGCCCTACCTTTTATAGCTCAAGGGGGGCACATACAAGGCTGCTGAGCCCTGACATGTGGGCCCAGGGGCAAAATGGAGGGAATACACTATAAAAGTATCTCATGTCAGCAACGGCTGGGCAATCTTCAGGCGCAATAATGTCCGTAGTGCATATAGTATTGATATCCAGCGCCGCTTCCTCGATAACGCGCGAGTGATGATGAGCATAGTGTACGCCGCAGCACGGGCGTACTGCTTGCCAACGGAATGGACAGGCACGCCGCTTGCAGGATGGCCTGGTCGCCGCCCGTCAGCGGAGTGGACATGGCTCATTAAATTCTAAGGCGGCACATCGCCTGCTAGTGGAGTGGACAGGGCTCATTAAATGCCGAGGCCGCACATCACCTGCCAGTGGAATGGACAGGCGGCGCGCCTTATCCGCAATAAATGCAGAGGCCGCGCGGCCCAGAGGCCTTACGTCAGGCTCCGCCCACGGGCAGCGTGCCACGTGGCAACATCGGGGCTCCGCCTGAGCGGGGAGCAGGAGCATACGTGGTATGGTCCAGACACGTGTCAGCTCCGGACCCCCGCCTGGCCTTGATTAAGGCCTGGGTATTCTTTGTCTCGGAATCCCGGGACCCTACTGTGAGTGGCCCGGACCCCACACGGAGGGGTCCAGGACCTGCCCCAGGGGTCCGGTTTGTACCCGTGGAGGTCCTGGACCTTGCCCGGAAGTCCGGTCCGTATATGCAGGGGTCCGACACTTTCCCATGGGGGTCCGGACCCACTATTGATACCTTGGAGGATATTGTCTTCTTCGGCCATGTGGCGGCCCTGGAGCCGTCCCTGTTGTGGGGTCGGGTGCTATTCACCACGCGACTAGAGACAGCCGCACGGGCACCGTGTCTTCATACTGTAGTAAGGGGTACCCCTGTTTCAGGGTAGCGACAGTGGCCCCCGTGCCCACCTCAGGGGAGGATACGAGCCTGCAGGTGAGGCTAAAGCTTGATTGACGATTGGCACGCCACTTCCGTGCGCTTGCTGACATAATCACTGCCAGTCCGCCTTCGGATAGAGATGGCCAAATGGGCGGTCCGGCCCGGTCCGGCCCGGGCCCAGTGAAGCCCGACCCGTTTTGGGCCCGACCTGCCAAGCACGGTTAGAAAACCGGGCCGGGCCGTCTAAGCCCGCGGGCTCGATTTCCTGTCCGAGCCCGGCCCGCAGCAGGCCTAAACGGGCCGGGCCGGTCCGTTTAGCACGAAAAAAGCGGGCCGAAAAGCGGGCTAAACGGGCCGGTAAGCACGTTTTAGTGCAAAAAAAGCGGGCTTAACGGGTTTAGGGGTAAACAGGCCGTGCCGGGCTTGCCCACCGTGCCTAGTTTCCTGTCCGAGCCTGGCCCGCTTATACGTGCCGGGCTGGCCCGGGCCTGCATAGAACCGGGCCGTGCCGGGCTCGGACCGTGCCCAAACAGCGGGCTTCGTGTCGGGCTCGCGGGCCTCGTGCTTATTGGCCATCTATACCTTCGGACACGCCAACTGCCAAGTCTATCCCCGCGGCTGACTGACCCACGGCCCCCACGCCTGATGGTTTTGCTGGGCCACACACGAGGCGCCTCGATACCGCTGCATTGGTTTAAAAATTCACCTTCTTTGTCCTTTGTGGCGGCCCCGAGGAGGTGCAGTACTGGCGCGAGCGGCGGTTCGCTCTTTCTGCACTCAGAAACCGACGCCCAAGGAGTATGACTCGTGGGCCCGAGCCTCTATGTCAGAGACTGGGCCGTTGTTTTCGGTGGAGATGGAGAGGCGCACTACCGTGGGCGGCGGTTCGCCTTCTTCGCACTCGGAGACCCGCACGCCAACTGTATGACTTGTGGGCCCAGGCCCCCGTGTCATAGGCTAGGCTGCCTTGGTGCGCGTCGGGCGAGATTTTCTGCGGTGTCTCGGGGCGCGAGCGGGAGAGTCTTCCTTGAGAAGGGGTTCACCCCGCGTGCAGCAGTTACGCTTTCGCATTCTCTCCAACTGCAGCGCCCTTTCGCCTTCTATCTCTCCGCACCCCTTTGCATTCGCGTTCCTCTGCCTTTAGCCGCCGTAGTCGCCATGGCCTCGCTAGTCCATCCCGAGCGCTTCCAGTCCGAGGTGGCACTCAACCTGGTGCGCAACCTGCCCGGATGGGGCACGCCGGCGTTCGCCGGAAGGATCCGCGCCGGCGCTTCACCCCTCGGCGATCTTGCCGCCGGGGAGTTCGTGCTCTTCGTCTCCTACCTCTCCTGTGGGTTGGCGCTGCGGATCTCGCCTTTCTTCCTGCTGCTGCTGGAGGAGCTCGGCCTCCAACTTCAGCACCTCACGCCCCACTCCATCCTCCAGGCGGCCATCTTTGCCCACCTGTGTGAGATGTTCGTGGGGGTGGCGCTTCTTCCACCAGTGCTCGGACGAAAGGGTGTTGCGCAGCGACCTTCCGGAGAAAGCGAGTTGAGATGCAGCTCCATCTTTCGCATGAACTTCATTGCCTCCTGCAGCAGCCTTGTTAGCTCCTCCCTGAACTTCACCGGCACCTCGTGGTACGCCTCCATGAACTGGTCGAGCTCCGGTCCGTCTCAGCGGCCAGGCTGCCGAGCACCATGCGCTGTCGCGTCTCCATCTCTTTGGCTTTAATAGCCTCGACGTCGCCTCCAACGATGAGGGCTTCTTCGCCTTGACGCACGCATCGAGGAGACCGCCGTCGTTGGCAAGCTGCAGCACCGGGTTGCTGCTAGCTCCTCTGTTCCCAGTGACCACCACCGTGTTCGGGGTGAGCGGCAGGCCTGCGCCCGGCGGTTACGGCGGCAGCTACGCTACGACAACGCTGAGGGAGGATGCCCACGGGCGGTGGTAGTGATCGCTGGTCCGGTTGCCGACACTGAAGACGCCGCCCGGGAGGTCGTACAGGACGCCGTGGAGGCGGCGGCTGCGCGCTTCCAGCGCGACCCTGCTGATGTCGAGTAGCTTGTACCTGTAATGAGGCTAGGGCTCCGCTTGAAGGCGGATGTAATAACTTTTATTTTTGTAAGATACTTTTGGGAACTATCAATTAAACAACTCTTATCTGTATGGTATTTTGTCTTGCTGTGTGTGGCGTTACCAACTCCTCTCCTGGTACCTGCCCCCCTTGGGATGTAGGCTCGACGTGTCGAGGCTGGATACCAGCATACCTAAGAAAGAGTTGGTGACCCGGCCCCCAGGAGGTAGCCTCTCCTGGTACCAGGACCTGTACACAGCTTCGGCTAAGGAGCGTTAGTAGCACACCCATAGGATCCATCGTCTGGTATCAGCCATCCTTTGATTCATGCAACAGGACCTGCAGGATTTAGCCTGGGAAGCCAAGCCGTGTGCCCGGACCCCCTGAATCACAGCTCTAGATACTAGGACACCCATCGCAGAGTGGTGGAGCGTGCATGCTTAGGGTACGGGACCAGGCTAAGCGGCTACACAGTTCCGGACCACCCCAGGAGACGTGCGTCCATTCTCTAGAACCGGACCCCAGGTTGCCGGACCCATAGGACTATAGTTCCAAATACTAGGGTACCCATCATAGAGTGGTGGAGCATGTAGGTTTAGGGTACGGAACCAAGCTAAATGGCTACACAGCTCTGGACCACCCCAGGAGACAAGTACCAGTTCTCTAGAACTGGCCCCCAGGCTGCTGGACCCCTCTGCCTTCGTAGAGGGGTCCTAAACTGCAATTCTGGCTACTCAATTCGGATGTCATCATACCAGCAGGGGTGGAAAACTGTATGGGTGGGTTAGATAAAAAATAATATCCGGAATCTGTAGCAGAATAAAACCATCACATGAGCACATCTGAGGGGGTAAATCCTTCCTTTATAACTTGACATGCATGGGTGCAGACCAACGGGCCGGGCTTATGAGGGTGGACCTCATCAGGCTGGCGTACACGTATGCACAACCTAGTTACAAAAAGAGGAAAACTTAACCCCTCAGGTTTGCTCTTATGGGTAGAACTTACGGAGATGCTCTATGTTCCAGGGGTTGGGAAGAGGCATTCCTTCAGCTGTGGCGAGGCGGACACACCCGGGTCGGCATACTTCCATCACCTTGAAGGGTCCTTCTCAACTGGAGGGGAGTTTGTGGAGCCCTTCTTGGTTTAGAATTCGCCTTAGGACTAGGTCCCCCAAACCTGAGCTCCCTACTATGCATGAACCGCTGGCGGTAGCGCCCGATCGCTTGGTTGCACTGTGTATTTTGGATTGTTGCTCGCCATCTGCGCTTGTCGATGAAGTCCATGCCCTTATGCCATAGCTGTTCCTGCATAGACTCATCGAAAGCCAGGACCCGTGGGGTGCCCATAAGGATTTCCGAGGGAAGGCAAGCTTCGGCCCCGTAGACCAGGGAGGACGGAGTCTCCCCGGCAGCTCAACTAGCTATCGTCACCGGAGTCGGAGTCTCCGGTGAAAACGTCCTTCAGGACCCCCTCGGGCGACTGATACCCGAGGTCCCATTCTCCCACGACCACCTCGCCGTCGTTGACCCTTTCCTTGCCAGGCTAGCGACGAGATGGGGAGCCATCCCTAGAAGTCTGCTCGCGCCGCTCGCTGACGCGCTTCGCGAGCTCGATGATCTCGCGACACTCCGCGACGCTGTGGCAACTGTTGGGGTGTACAGGGCATGTGCCACTGTTACCCCTCTGCGGTCGTGGGTGCTTGTTGCGCTCGCTCTGGCCCCCAGTCACGGCTGCGACGATCGAAGTAGTAGACAACGTCCTCTCGTGGTCGCGGTTCTTCTTCTTCTTCTTTTTGCCATCTTGAGCGACGACACCCGAGCCACCCGTCTAGGTAACCCTGGTCTGTGGTGCCGAGTGCCATGCACGGCCCTCGGTGGCCCTAGCGCACTTGTCGGCCAGAGCGAAGAGCATGGTGACAGTTTCCACGTCATGCGTGGCTAACTTCTCCAGCATCTTTTCATCATGCACCCCCTGGCGGAAAGCGGTGATGATGGAGGCATCGGAGATACGGGGTATGGTCCCTCGTACCTTGGTGAAGCGGGAGATGAAGGCCCAGAGAGTTTCCCCGGGCTCCTGCCTCACTGCATGGAGGTGTGTGTAACACCCTGAATTTGGGGGTATAAAATTTCTTTGCTCATATTCACAAATTCAGGTGTTACTTCCCTTTTCTCATCCTTCCTCATTCTTTTCTTTCTCATTTCTATAGGAGAAAAGTGCTTATTTCATTTGTAATTATAGTTTAATATGGTTAAACCCTAAGGGAGTATGAGTTGTTGCATCATGTTGAACCCTAGATTTCACTTTTGTTTGGTGCATAATTCTTGGAAAGTCTAATTTGAATTTGTGGCTTATTTGGATTTGAATCAAATAGAGAAAATAAAAAGAAAAGAGAAAACAATTCCAGAATAAAAGGAAAAAGGAAAGAAGCCCAACCCTGCCCCCCCCCTCGGCCTTTCGGCCCACTAAGCCCATCCCTCGCGCGCGCTCTCTTCCCCCCGCTCTCTCTGCCCTGGCGGGCCCGCCCGTCAGCGCAGCCGCCTCCCGCGCGCCCGCCTTCTCCGCGCCCACGTCGCGCGTGGAGCTCGCAACCGCCCCGCCCTTGGCCACTTGAGCCCCGAGCCCCACTCGCCCTCTCCCCCTCCCCCATTTGCGCTCCAGCAGACCCCTCTTCCACCTCTCCCTCGCTGCGCGCACGCCAGAGCGCCGCCGCCACAAATCCCCGCCGTCCCGAGCTCGTTTCCCGGCCACCGTTGGAGCTCCGCCGTGTCCGTTGCCACGGTGAGCTTCGCCCCGGCGTCCGCAACCCGGGACGCGCCCCAATTCCCTCTCCCCCTCCCTATTTCTCTCTGCCCGCGCTCACCCGCCGTTCCCCGTGCAGCCGCGGAGGTCCGCCACCGCCGCCCCAGGCCACCGTCGCGCCATTGCCGTCGCGGAGGAGTCCCCGGAGCCCGCCTTGAGGTAAAGAACCTCTCCCGCCCCTATCGACCCGTGTATTGCCTTCTGCCATGTGTAATTCCTCGCCGGAGTAGATTTATGCCGCCGCCGAGCCGCTCCGCCGTGAACCGCCCCCCTCCGGTGCCCCTGCCCCGACCCAGACCCCACCAAAGGACTCCCCGTGCCCTCCCCAACCTTCCCGGCCGCTCAGGTCGCCTCGGAGGCCCGCTAAACGCCCGCGCCCCTCGTCTCCGGCGAGTCCTCCGCCGCGGGGACGAGCGCCGCCGCCCCAGCTAGCCGTAGAAGAAGCCCAGGCCGGCCACCCGATCCCCACCGTCCGTCCCAGATCGGGCGGTCCCGTTTTAATTAGGTCAAGCCTAATCCTGGCCGTCCGCCGGAGATCCAGCGGCCCAGGCCCGCTTCCCCCACACCCCGTCTCCCTGCCGTTTGGGCCCCGCCTGTCAGCCCGCCCGCGCGCTCGCTCTGCCCGCCGGCCCCGCCTGTCAGCCCGCCCGCGCGCTCGCTCTGCCCGCCGGCCCCGCCTGTCAGCCTGCCCGTGCCCCGCGCTGCCCACCCGGTCCCGCCTGTCAGCCGCCCAGGCCGCCGCGCGCTCGCGCGCCCGCCCGCAGGATCTAATCCTGGTCGTTCGCTTTAGATCTGACGGCCGTAGTAGCCCGATACCCCTTCGCCTGTGCTTTTTCTTAAAGAGACCCCCGGCTTTCTGGAATTTGAACCTGCCGTCCCTGGTTTCTCTCAGTTAGGTCCCTGGACCTTTTATTTAATTCAAAATAGGTATTTAGGGTATATTTTTAACCCCTAAACTTGTAAAATTCATAACTTTGTCATATGAACTCCAAATTAGGTGCTTCAAATTGCAAAATGCTCATGATGTTTTTGTCTATCTATTTAAACAATGTTTCCCTGCTGTTTCCATGTACCAATTAATAGTTAATTACTAGGATAGGATTAAGGCTATTGGAACCCTATTTGAATTAATTAGAAGTTGGTAGACTTTAATAAAAGTTAGAATACTTAAGTTTATGGACTTAAACACCTAAGTTTAGGAACTTAAAACCATGTAATGATTTAATCCCTCCACTGACTTAAACCTGATTAGTGGATAATGAATCACTTTGTATAGTCCTCTACCCCAGACCTAGGGAACACCAGAGTGCCTATCCCTTTTCTACTATGAACTTGTGATCTCTCTGCTGCATATGTTTGGTATGTTGCTTTTGTTTGTTATCTTCCCAAGTGCATAGTGTGAATGATTACTTTACGTAGACAACGAGCAGTCTGTGTTTCCCGAGGTTGTTGCAGAGGAAGTCCCTGATCAGCAGTTTGGTGAAGGCAAGTGTCCTCTGACCCATTATGTCCCGTTCACTTATAACTTACTATCCCACATTACTTACTTGAAACCTAAGGATTGACTAGCTTTACACTTTACTTTATCCTTGATAACCTTATGGGCTGTTATGGTTAGCACTCTGCTATTGCCTGAACTTAATCAATGAACATGATGTGACTATTTATGATACTGTTATCCTGATGATGTTGATGATCTTGTGATACTCTAGGGGGCTCAGGCTGTTTCCTGAGTACCTCTCCGTAAGGACCTGTTCGTTGAGAGACCACCCGGGATAACAGTGCAACCATGAGGGTGAAATGGGATGCCCTTAGCTGATTAATTAGATGAACTAGAGGTGTAGTTGCTTAGCCGTCGTGCCGTCAATGGGGTCCAGGCACAGTGCTTGCTCTGCCGAGGCTGAGTGCCGAGGTTCTTTCGTTTTGCTCTTTGTTAGTCACTCTCCTGCGGGGAGGGGTACTGTGTTTATCAAACTGGAGAAACCTAACGGGCAGCTATGATCTCTAGGGAATCTTTGTAAAAGCTACGTAGTGATGCCCTGCCGGACCACCTAGGTAGTGGTCAATGGGGATTAGCTCTCCCCGGGTAGAAAGGGAATCATGACTCATGGGTAAAGTGTGCAACCTCTGCAGAGGGTAGTGAAACTGGTATATCAGCCGTGCTCACGGTTAAGAGCAGCCTTGGGATCCTCTTTGATTAGAGATACAGATGGTTCGGGATACAAGGATTATGTTATGGTTTCGGTTCGACTATGATGATGATGTTCCTCGATGAGGAAATGGTTTACGGGTTGGTTAATGATAAAATCTGGCTTCTACTAATGATAAATACCTGACCAACTAAAAGCAACTGCTCGAGCCTAACCCCACATAAAGCTAGTCCACTCCAGCCAAAAGGGACATTTGCTGAGTACGTTGATGTGTACTCATCCTTGCTTTACCACAAAACACCAGGTTGTCCGCATTGTAATCACTGCTCAGGAGAAGGCGAAGCCGTGGAAGGAGACTTCCAGGAGTTCCAAGACTACGACGAATTCTAGGTGTGGGTTGGCGGCAACCCCCAGTCAGCTGCCTGTGAAGGCCTTATCTTTACTGCGTTTCGCTAGTACTTTGATTTACTTGTTAAGACAATGACTATGTGGATGTCTATGACTCTATGATGTAATAAGTACTCTTTTATGTTATTATTCGAGCATTGTGTGATGATGTTCATTTATGTAATCGCTGTGTACGTGAGTTCTGATCCTGGCACGTACATAGTTCGCATTCGGTTTGCCTTCCAGAACCGGGTGTGACATAAGTGGTATCAAAGCCGTGCTGACTGTAGGACCGCTGACCTAGAGTAGCACTGGTCGTACTAAGGACTATTGACCTTCCCTCTCACCTTGACCTCTGATGTTACTTCAAAAGTCGGTCACATCGACCAACCCTATGTTCTACTACATATATATACTATATTATACCTTGTCAAAAATTTTTATCTTATTCTGTCTATGGTTTATTCACTTGTCATATTAGTTCTGCTCTTACTCTTATGCTTACGGTGTCTTTTGTAGATGGCTCGTCTTAGACACACTACACGTAAGTCGGTGATTCCTTTCCCGCCGTCTCGACTTGCGGAGCGTCCACTGCACCGCACCGTGTCCGGTCAGTCGAGTCACCTGGAGAGGCTGCACCACCGCCTGCGTGAGGAGCAGGAACGCCGGCGTCAGCACAGAGAGCAGCAGGGCTCTTCCTCCCCACCCCAGCGAGAGGTGGAGTCCGTGAGGCCCCGTTCCTCTGTTGCCCAGCTGGAGGCGCCCCCTGCACCGCCGCGGGACGTTCCAGCTGTTGGAGGAGCTGCTGGAGGAGGTCCTAGAGGAGACCCCGACGACGACAACTCAGACCACAGCACGGAGTCCTCTGAGCCGCAGGAGGCGGAAGGATGGGTCGCCCGACCCATCACCCGTGACGCCGCTCGCGGTTGTCACTTCCACGACGCACTCGACACTTTGCTGCGCCAGGCTTTCGACCGGCACACCTGGTCGATCGAGTATTGTTGTGTAGTCTACCAGCACAGTCGCGGGAGGTACCCGGACCGCTGGGAGGCTACCTGCCTAGTTCGCCGTCCGGAGGATGACCTCCAGGGTGCGGAAGCCGTTTTGAAGCACTACTCCATCTCCGAGAGGGACACTGCAGAGGCGGCTATGCAGGATGCAGCACGGCGTGCACTCTCCCAGTACTGTTCTTTGTTCGGTGGCGTGGCCGACGGTCTTAACCTTCGGTACTACCCCCGCCGCCCTACTGGCAGCACCGAGAGTGTGGTTGTCTCACCTGTTGGTGAGGGTAACCCTAGGTTGAGCAGCACAGTCAACCTAGTCGCGGTGCTTAACACCGAGCTGGATCACTCTCTGGACGAGTTGAGCAGGGCTCGAACGGAGATTGCTGAGTTGCGTGCTGAGCTAGCAGAGCGCCGCCACCAGGAGGGTGGTTCCCCCGCTCCTGTTGGGACTCAGCACCCATACCGCTCGCCGCCACGTGGTCACCACACTTATGGTTCCCCTGTCTGTAAGACCAGGATAGATCTGGATCCTTAGATCGTTAGCGTCGGAGTTTGTAATAATTCTTAAGTCAGATGTCTCAGTCTTAGGTAGTCAGTTTAGTTTGCTTATCAGTTGCTTCCATTTAGTTTAGTTTGCTTATCAGTTGCTTGCATGCTTGTTATGATGAACTTGTGCTGGATTTGAATCTTTGTAATGACTGTAGCCAACATGTGGGTTTCCCCTGCAGTTTGGCTTAGCTAGTAATGTTAATGAAGTCAGTTGCTTAGTTGGGAAACCATTTACTTCTACTCTCCTTCTTATCTGGGAAGCTGTGTTGAATCATAATGAGGATCAGTGAAGCTCTTTGTTCACTCAGTGTCATGAAGAATTCTGTATTCTCTTTTCTTATGCTGAAGGGTTGTAAGATCAATGCTGATGTATGAATGTATTCCACAGATGTCTGACAACAGACGCCGATGCAACAGGCGTGCTCAGCAAGAGCAGCATGACCAGCAGGAGGAACAACAGAGGCAGCCTCCCCCACCACCCCCGATGTCAGTGGAGCAGATGTTCTTGATGCAGACCCAGGCAGTGCAGGCCATTGGGCAGACTCTGGCAGCCATGCAGCAGGCTCAACAGCAACCCCAACCCCAATTGCAAGTGCAGATGCCCCAGATGCCACGAGATAAGCGTGGTGAGTTCATGAGAGGGCACCCTCCTACCTTCGCCCATTCTGCTGACCCCATGGATGCAGAAGACTGGTTGCGTGCAGTGGAAAGGGAACTGCGCACCGCCCAATGTGACGACAGGGAGAAGGTTCTGTATGGTCCCCGCCAGCTAAGGGGAGCAGCCCAGTCCTGGTGGGAGTCCTACCTCGCCACACATGCTGACCCCGAAGCCATCACCTGGGAAGAATTCAGCGAGAGTTTCCGCAGGTACCATGTGCCAGAGGGACTGATGATCGTGAAGAAGGAGGAGTTTCTGGCTCTGAAGCAGGGACCCCTGTCTGTTAGTGAATACAGAGACAAGTTTCTGCAGCTGTCTCGTTATGCACCTGAGGACGTCAACACTGATGCTAAAAGACAGTACAGGTTCATGAGAGGTTTGGTGGATCCCCTGCATTACCAGCTGATGAATCACACCTTCCCCACCTTCCAGCACCTGATCGACAGGGCAGTTATGACTGAGAAGAAGCGTAAAGACATGGAAGATCGGAAGCGCAAGATGAGTGGACCCCAGTCCGGAGGCATCAGCCGTCCACGTTTCTCCGGCAGTTCATCTCAACAAGGCAGACCTGGTCACCCACAGGGATATCAGAATCAGAATCAGCGTCCACATCAGCAGCAGTTTCAGAGGCAGTACCCACAGCAGCAGCAGCAGTATCGTCAGCACAGCCAGTAGGGAAGTAATCAGTATCAGAAGCAGAACAACCAGGCACCTCGCCTTCCTGCCCCAGCAGCAAATCAGAGCAACCAAGCAGCCCCAACACAAGGAGGAGGCAGAGGATGTTTCCACTGTGGAGATCAAGGCCACTGGGCGATGCAGTGCCCAAAGAAGATAGCTCAGCAGCAGGCCAACCCCAATGCTCCAACAAGGCAAGGTGTACTGCAGCCGGCAGCAGGCAATCGTAGCCAAGCATACAACCGTGGAAAGGTGAACCACTTGGAGGCCGAAGCAATCCAGGATGCACCAGATGTGGCAGTAGGTATGTTCTCAGTCGAATCTCATCCCGCAAAAGTGCTATTTGATACTGGTGCAACCCATTCATTTGTCACTGCAACCTGGGTAGAATTGCATAACATCTCAGTAGAGGCAATGATGCCGCCCATGAGGATTAATTCGGTTGGTGGCAAGGTACAAACAGATAAAATATGCTCAAATATAATGGTGGAAATAAGGGGGATAGGATTCCCCAGTGACTTAATAGTAATAGACACCCCCGGGATAGATGTTATTCTAGGAATGAACTGGTTAATGAAGTATGAGGCAAATGTTAGTTGTGACAAGAGGACCGTAACATTGAAGTCCCCGTCAGGAGAAGAGGTAGTGGCCGAGCTATGGATGCCTAGATCAGCGGAGGGAGTCTGTCACCAGATTTCAGTTGATAGTAAGGAGCCTAACCCGCTCGAGGCTATCAAGGTCGTGTCAGACTTTCCGGATGTGTTTCCCGAGGAGCTAACGGGCATGCCACCCGAGAGAAAGGTTGAATTTGCCATAGAGCTTATCCCTGGTACCACCCCCATTTCCAAAAGAGCCTATCGAGTGTCTGGACCAGAATTGGTGGAGCTCAAGAAGCAGATAGATGAGATGTTAGAGAAGGGTTACATCAGGCCAAGTACCTCGCCTTGGGCCGCTCCAGTGTTGTTTGTAGAGAAGAAGGATGGTACCAAAAGGATGTGCATAGACTACAGAGCCTTGAATGAAGTCACTGTCAAGAACAAGTACCCCCTGCCAAGGATAGAAGATTTGTTCGACCAGCTCAGAGGTGCCAGCGTATTCTCGAAGATAGATCTGAGATCTGGTTACCATCAACTCAGAATCCGACCCTCGGACATATCGAAGACAGCATTCATCACCAAGTATGGGTTATATGAGTTCACAGTTATGTCCTTTGGATTGACAAATGCGCCAGCCTTCTTTATGTATCTGATGAACAGCGTGTTCATGGACTATCTAGACAAGTTTGTGGTAGTGTTCATCGATGACATTCTCATATACTCTCAAAGTGAGGAAGATCATGTGGAGCATTTGAAGATGGTATTGCAAAGGCTTCGAGAGCATCAGTTGTATGCCAAGCTGGGCAAATGCGAGTTCTGGATTCATGAAGTCTTATTTCTGGGTCATATCATAAACCAAGATGGGTTGGCAGTGGATCCAAAGAAGGTAGCAGATATCCTGAACTGGAAAGCATCGAAGGATGTTCGTGGGATCAAGAGCTTCATTGGAATGGCTGGGTATTACAGGCGTTTCATCGAAGGCTTCTCAAAGATTGCTAGACCGATGACAGCGTTGCTAGCGAAGAAAGTTGAGTTTAAGTGGACCCAAAAGTGTCAGCAAGCATTTGAAGAACTGAAAAATAGATTGACTACAGCTCCTGTGTTAGTTCTGCCTGATGTTCACAAGTCATTCTCAGTGTATTGCGACGCTTCTTACACCGGATTGGGATGTGTGCTAATGCAAGAAGGAAGAGTGGTAGCATACTCATCTCGGCAGCTGAAGATCCATGAGAAAAATTATCCCACACATGACCTGGAGTTGGCAGCAGTGGTTCATGCTTTAAAGACCTGGAGACATTACCTGTATGGGCAGAAGTGCGACATCTACACAGATCATAAAAGTCTGAAGTACATATTCACCCAGTCAGAGTTAAACATGAGGCAGCGAAGATGGTTGGAATTGATCAAGGACTATGAGTTGGAGATACATTACCATCCAGGCAAAGCCAATGTTGTTGCAGATGCTCTGAGCAGGAAGAGTCAAGTCAATATGTTGGCCTCGTACCCGATGCCGTATGAGTTAGCCAAAGAGTTCGACAGACTGAGCCTCGGTTTCCTGAACAGTACGCAGGGAGTAACAGTGGAATTAGAGCCCACCCTAGAGCGGGAGATCAAAGAAGGGCAGAAGGATGATGAAAGCATCAACAAGATCCGGCAGCTGATCTTAGAAGGAAGAGGCAAAGACTTTCGAGAGGACGAAGAAGGAGTAATATGGTTCAAGGACCGATTGTGTTTCCCCGACCTCAAACCTATTCGGGAACTGATCCTCAAGGAAGCTCATGAGACAGCCTACTCCATACACCCAGGGAGCGAGAAGATGTATCAGGATTTAAAAAGGAGGTTTTGGTGGTATGGCATGAAAAGAGAGATCGCAGAATATGTCGCCATCTGTGATAGCTGTCAGAGAACCAAAGCAGAGCATCAAAGGCCCGCCGGATTGTTGCAGCCATTGCGGATTCCTCAGTGGAAGTGGGATGAGATCGGGATGGATTTCATAGTTGGCCTACCTCGTACCCGGGCCGGCTATGATTCCATCTGGGTGGTTGTGGACCGCTTAACAAAGGTGGCCCATTTCATACCTGTGAAGACGACATACACCGGAGCAACGTTAGCTGAGTTATACATGTCACGGATAGTCTGCCTTCATGGTGTGCCGAAGAAGATAGTGTCAGATCGAGGAACGCAGTTCACATCTCATTTTTGGCAACAACTACAAGAAGCTTTGGGCACACATTTGAACTTCAGCTCAGCTTATCACCCGCAGACTGACGGTCAGACTGAAAGAACTAACCAGATCCTAGAAGATATGTTGAGAGCCTGTGCGTTGCAAGACAAGTCAGGATGGGACAAAAGGTTACCTTATGCAGAATTCTCCTACAACAATAGTTACCAGGCCAGCTTGAAGATGTCGCCATTTCAGGCACTCTATGGACGGAGTTGTAGGACTCCGCTGCATTGGGACCAGCCTGGAGAGAGACAGGTGTTTGGCCCCGACATCTTGCTTGAAGCCGAAGAGAATATCAAAATGGTTCGGGAGAATCTGAAGATAGCCCAGTCAAGACAGCGAAGCTATGCGAACCGAAGGAGAAGAGAACTGAGTTTCGAAGTGGGGGATTACGTCTATATGAAGGTGTCACCTATCAGGGGAGTCAGAAGGTTCGGGGTTAAAGGCAAGTTAGCACCCCGGTACTTTGGGCCATATCAGATTCAAGCAAAGCGTGGAGAGGTGGCTTACCAACTCAACCTACCAGAAAGTTTGTCGGCAGTGCACAATGTGTTCCATGTGTCGCAATTGAAAAAGTGTCTGCGAGTACCAGAAGAACAGTTGCCAGTGGAGGGTTTGGAGGTCCAGGAGGATCTGACATACATAGAAAAGCCAACGCAGATTCTGGAGTTTGCGGACAGAGTCACCCGGAGGAATACCATCAGAATGTGCAAAGTCAGATGGGGTCACCACTCCGAAGAAGAAGCAACCTGGGAACGAGAAGATGATCTGAAGGCCAAATACCCTGAACTCTTTGCTGACCAACCTTGAATCTCGGGGCGAGATTCTTTTAAGGGGGATAGGTTTGTAACACCCTGAATTTGGGGGTATAAAATTTCTTTGCTCATATTCACAAATTCAGGTGTTACTTCCCTTTTCTCATCCTTCCTCATTCTTTTCTTTCTCATTTCTATAGGAGAAAAGTGCTTATTTCATTTGTAATTATAGTTTAATATGGTTAAACCCTAAGGGAGTATGAGTTGTTGCATCATGTTGAACCCTAGATTTCACTTTTGTTTGGTGCATAATTCTTGGAAAGTCTAATTTGAATTTGTGGCTTATTTGGATTTGAATCAAATAGAGAAAATAAAAAGAAAAGAGAAAACAATTCCAGAATAAAAGGAAAAAGGAAAGAAGCCCAACCCTGCCCCCCCCCCCTCGGCCTTTCGGCCCACTAAGCCCATCCCGCGCGCGCGCTCTCTTCCCCCCGCTCTCTCTGCCCTGGCGGGCCCGCCCGTCAGCGCAGCTGCCTCCCGCGCGCCCGCCTTCTCCGCGCCCACGTCGCGCGTGGAGCTCGCAACCGCCCCGCCCCTGGCCACTTGAGCCCCGAGCCCCACTCGCCCTCTCCCCCTCCCCCATTTGCGCTCCAGCAGACCCCTCTTCCACCTCTCCCTCGCTGCGCGCACGCCAGAGCGCCGCCGCCACAAATCCCCGCCGTCCCGAGCTCGTTTCCCGGCCGCCGTTGGAGCTCCACCGTGTCCGTTGCCACGGTGAGCTTCGCCCCGGCGTCCGCAACCCGGGACGCGCCCCAATTCCCTCTCCCCCTCCCTATTTCTCTCTGCCCGCGCTCACCCGCCGTTCCCCGTGCAGCCGCGGAGGTCCGCCACCGCCGCCCCGGGCCACCGTCGCGCCATTGCCGTCGCCGAGGAGTCCCCGGAGCCCGCCTTGAGGTAAAGAACCTCTCCCGCCCCTATCGACCCGTGTATTGCCTTCTGCCATGTGTAATTCCTCGCCGGAGTAGATTTATGCCGCCGCCGAGCCGCTCCGCCGTGAACCGCCCCCCTCCGGTGCCCCTGCCCCGACCCAGACCCCACCAAAGGACTCCCCGTGCCCTCCCCAACCTTCCCGGCCGCTCAGGTCGCCTCGGAGGCCCGCTAAACGCCCGCGCCCCTCGTCTCCGGCGAGTCCTCCGCCGCGGGGACGAGCGCCGCCACCCCAGCTAGCCGTAGAAGAAGCCCAGGCCGGCCACCCGATCCCCACCGTCCGTCCCAGATCGGGCGGTCCCGTTTTAATTAGGTCAAGCCTAATCCTGGCCGTCCGCCGGAGATCCAGCGGCCCAGGCCCGCTTCCCCCACACCCCGTCTCCCTGCCGTTTGGGCCCCGCCTGTCAGCCCGCCCGCGCGCTCGCTCTGCCCGCCGGCCCCGCCTGTCAGCCCGCCCGCGCGCTCGCTCTGCCCGCCGGCCCCGCCTGTCAGCCTGCCCGCGCCCCGCGCTGCCCGCCCGGTCCCGCCTGTCAGCCGCCCAGGCCGCCGCGCGCTCGCGCGCCCGCCCGCAGGATCTAATCCTGGCCGTTCGCTTTAGATCTGACGGCCGTAGTAGCCCGATACCCCTTCACCTGCGCTTTTTCTTAAAGAGACCCCCGGCTTTCTGGAAATTGAACCCGCCGTCCCTGGTTTCTCTTAGTTAGGTCCCTGGACCTTTTATTTAATTCAAAATAGGTATTTAGGGTATATTTTTAACCCCTAAACTTGTAAAATTCATAACTTTGTCATATGAACTCCAAATTAGGTGCTTCAAATTGCAAAATGCTCATGATGTTTTTGTCTATCTATTTAAACAATGTTTCCCTACTGTTTCCATGTACCAATTAATAGTTAATCACTAGGATAGGATTAAGGCTATTGGAACCCTATTTGAATTAATTAGAAGTTGGTAGACTTTAATAAAAGTTAGAATACTTAAGTTTATGGACTTAAACACCTAAGTTTAGGAACTTAAAACCATGTAATGATTTAATCCCTCCACTGACTTAAACCTGATTAGTGGATAATGAATCACTTTGTATAGTCCTCTACCCCAGACCTAGGGAACACCAGAGTGCCTATCCCTTTTCTACTATGAACTTGTGATCTCTCTGCTGCATATGTTTGGTATGTTGCTTTTGTTTGTTATCTTCCCAAGTGCATAGTGTGAATGATTACTTTACGTAGACAACGAGCAGTCTGTGTTTCCCGAGGTTGTTGCAGAGGAAGTCCCTGATCAGCAGTTTGGTGAAGGCAAGTGTCCTCTGACCCATTATGTCCCGTTCACTTATAACTTACTATCCCGCATTACTTACTTGAAACCTAAGGATTGACTAGCTTTACACTTTACTTTATCCTTGATAACCTTATGGGCTGTTATGGTTAGCACTGTGCTATTGCCTGAACTTAATCAATGAACATGATGTGACTATTTATGATACTGTTATCCTGATGATGTTGATGATCTTGTGATACTCTAGGGGGCTCAGGCTGTTTCCTGAGTACCTCTCCGTAAGGACCTGTTCGTTGAGAGACCACCCGGGATAACAGTGCAACCATGAGGGTGAAATGGGATGCCCTTAGCTGATTAATTAGATGAACTAGAGGTGTAGTTGCTTAGCCGTCGTGCCGTCAATGGGGTCCAGGCACAGTGCTTGCTCTGCCGAGGCTGAGTGCCGAGGTTCTTTCGTTTTGCTCTTTGTTAGTCACTCTCCTGCGGGGAGGGGTACTGTGTTTATCAAACTGGAGAAACCTAACGGGCAGCTATGATCTCTAGGGAATCTTTGTAAAAGCTACGTAGTGATGCCATGCCGGACCACCTAGGTAGTGGTCAATGGGGATTAGCTCTCCCCAGGTAGAAAGGGAATCATGACTCATGGGTAAAGTGTGCAACCTCTGCAGAGGGTAGTGAAACTGGTATATCAGTCGTGCTCATGGTTAAGAGCAGCCTTGGGATCCTCTTTGATTAGAGATACAGATGGTTCGGGATACAAGGATTATGTTATGGTTTCGGTTCGACTATGATGATGATGTTCCTCGATGAGGAAATGGTTTACGGGTTGGTTAATGATAAAATCTGGCTTCTACTAATGATAAATACCTGACCAACTAATAGCAACTGCTCGAGCCTAACCCCACATAAAGCTAGTCCACTCCAGCCAAAAGGGACATTTGCTGAGTACGTTGATGTGTACTCATCCTTGCTTTACCACAAAACACCAGGTTGTCCGCATTGTAATCACTGCTCAGGAGAAGGCGAAGCCGTGGAAGGAGACTTCCAGGAGTTCCAAAACTACGACGAATTCTAGGTGTGGGTTGGCGGCAACCCCCAGTCAGCTGCCTGTGAAGGCCTTATCTTTACTGCGTTTCGCTAGTACTTTGATTTACTTGTTAAGACAATGACTATGTGGATGTCTATGACTCTATGATGTAATAAGTACTCTTTTATGTTATTATTCGAGCATTGTGTGATGATGTTCATTTATGTAATCGCTGTGTACGTGAGTTCTGATCCTGGCACGTACATAGTTCGCATTCGGTTTGCCTTCCAGAACCGGGTGTGACAGTGTGCCTCCACGCCATGCCGCTGATAAGCGCTGGCGAAGTTCGCTATGAACCGCGTGCAGAGCTCTTCTCAGGAGTAGATTGATCCTGGGGTAAGGTTCATGAGCCAAGTCCGGGCTGGCCCAGACAAGGCTACATGGAAGTATGTTGCCATTACGGCGGTGTCTCCACCTGCTGTCGTAATGGCGGTGACGTAAACCTGCAAGAATTTCGACGAATTTGACGTATCGTCGTAATTCTCTGACAGGTGTGGCCAGAACTTGGATGGCCAGGTCGCCACGCGGAGATGATTCGCTAGTGCGGCGCAGCCCACACCGGCCAATGGGACACCCGCTTGGATCCGGGCGCCCGTTGGGGTTTGCGGCGCAACCGCAGCGAAGTCGTAATCGAGGTTGAGACCTCGACATTTTGTCGGCGCTCATGCGCCCTCTCCAGAGAGACGCGGGCGTCCTCGCCCGCACGCCTGCGGTTGAGCTCTGTCTGCAGGTCATTAGACCTCTCCAGAGAGACTGGAGCGTCCTCTCCTGCACGTCGGCAGTTGAGCTCCACCCGCAGGTCTTAGGTCGGTGCGGCCCTCACCGAGGGCGAGCGCACTGACACCGATGCCTCATGTTGGCGCCGGGACGACCGAGGCCTGGGCCTGGTTGAGCCAGAGTGCGCCATGCCGAGTAGACGATCGATATCATCACGCCACTCCTTCATGGCCCCCGGCGAGGCCGTGGAGCTTGGAGGGTGGCGCAGCAATTCTCTGGCCACAGACAGTGCCCCAGGCGCAGCCCTAGATGCCCTGGATGTTTGCGCGGGAGTGTGCTGCCGCGCAGAGTGCACAACAGCGGCTGCACCAGGCACAGGAAGGTTGGTGGCCCGCGGTTTGGAAGAGGCAGCCGCCTCTTCCACCATGAAGTCCTCGGGCATGAAATCATGGTGCTCAACGATGTGAACCATCGTGTCGAGCAGGAAAACAAGCAAAAACCTAAAGCCTAGGCCCCTACCTGGCGCGCCAAATGTCGGAGAGGAAATTCTCCGGCCGGGTGGTGGAACGCAACCGCCCTAAATCCTAAGATGAGGAGGGGCCTAAGCGTTTTGCCTGCTAGCTAGATGGACGATGAACACAAGAACACACAAGGGTTTAGAGTGGTTCGGGCCGCCAGAGCGTAATACCCTACTCCACTGTGTGCTATATGGGGCTTGAGAGCTTGTATGAACTTGTGAGTCTGAGTGTCCGAGTGAGCTTGCTTGTAACATCGTGTGCCCTCCCTTTTATAGCTCAAGGGGGCACATAGAAGGATGCTGAGCCCCGACATGTGGGCCTAGGGGCAAAATGGAGGGAATACACTATAGAAGTATCTCATGTCAGCAACGGCTGGGTAATCTTCAGGCGCCATAATGTCCGTAGTGCATATAGTATTGATATCCCGCGCCGCTTCTTCGATAACGCGTGAGTGATGATGAGCATAGTGTACGCCGTAGCACGGGCGTACTGCCTACCAACAGAATGGATAGGCACGCCGCCTGCAGGATGGCCTGGTCGCCGCCCGTTAGCGGAGTGGACAGGGCTCATTAAATGCTGAGGCGGCACATCGCCTGCCAGTGGAGTGGACAGGGCTCATTAAATGCCGAGGCGGCACATCACCTGCCAGTGGAATGGACAGGCGGCGTGCCTTATCCGCAATAAATGCAGAGGCCGTGCGGCCCAGAGGCCTTACGTCAGGCTCTGCCATGGCTTACGTCACGGGCAGCGTGCCACGTGGCAACATCGGGGCTCCGCCTGAGCGGGGAGCAGGAGCGTATATGGTATGGTCCGGACACGTGTCAGCTCCGGACCCCCACCTGGCCTTGATTAAGGCCTGGGTATTCTTTGTCTCAGAATCCCGGGACCCTGCTGTGAGTGGCCCAGACCCCACACAGAGGGGTCCGGGACCTGCCCCAGGGGTCCGGTTTGTACCCGTGGAGGTCCTGGACCTTGCCCGGAAGTCCGGTCCGTATATGCAGGGGTCCGGCACTTTTCCATGGGGGTCCGGACCCACTGTTGATACCTTGGAGGATATTGTCTTCTTCTGCCACGTGGCGGCCCTAGAGCCGTCCCCGTGGTGGGGTCGGGTGCTGTTCACCACGCGACTAGACATAGCCGCGCGGGCACCGTGTCTTCATACTGTAGTAAGGGGTACCCCTATTTTAGGGTATCGACAAGCCCATACCACTTGGTTTCAATGATCCTAAGAGGTCGTAGCACATTTCTATTCAACCCAAATGGCCACAAGAACACATATTCACAAAATCCCTCGAAAACTCAAACTAGAAGAGAAGAGGAGAAGAATGAACTTAAGATCAAAACCCAACAGATTTGGCACGAATTAAAAACACATGAAGGGCAACGTATGGTTATGATCACAGTTCCTCAAAATCACATGAATTTAGATGTCAAGGTTCAAGCCTCTAAGGATCTTCTAACAAAATGAGAAAGAAAATTAAGATTACAAGTAAAAGAGGTGTTAGAGAGATAGATGAATGGTTAATGCTCCTATAAAGGGTTATTTCTCTTTCCAAAACTATCCCTAGATACATGAAGCCTATCCACTCCGCGAGGGCGAAATGGACCAACTCTTAAAAATTTCATCTAACGACCACATAGTCTTCACGAAGTTGCTTCAACTTGACACAACCTCCGCGATGACTCCATGTGTCTCCTCTGATTCCCTTTGGAAATGTGTCACCGAGTTTTGAGACCCAAATCCGACAAAACCCGTGATATGGTTATTTTGAGGCCCAACCACAGAACCTCGCAATTAGCATACTCCATACATGTTCTTCTATATCCTGGACACGTGTTCCACTGGTCCAAAACCGTGTCGATGATATGATCCGCCCATGCCTCTTCAGGACAATCACGCTCCTTCCTCAATTGGTGATTGTCCTTATGCATAGTTACTAGTAAGTCCTTGTTCAATGGCTTGTTGTACGTGCCTCCTGAAGCACCTGGGAAAGAAGCAAAAGTGCAGCATGTTTGAAACAACAGTACTCACCAAGACACAGAGTGACTTATCCATTGCAGTCAAGAAGCCTGGCCCCGGAGGCCGATGTAGAGATGGCAATGGGCCCAAATCCTTGATTTCCCGTGGGAAATTCTTCCATTAAAAGGATGAGATGGTGAAATTTCTCCCCCCACAAGGATGTAAACAGGGGAAAATTCTCCCCAGACAGGTAAACAGGGATGGAGATGGAGAAGCATTCTCCCACCCTGTTCTCCGCGAGGACTCGTTAAACTTGCACGTAACGATATTTTCGTGCACTAGTTAATGACAAAAAATAACTACCTTATCAAGAGATCATTCGTTGTATAGATGTGTTCATTTTGATGTACACATAATGATTTCTTACATCTAGCAATGTGTATAAATGACAATGTTTTATATTAATAACAAAGTGCATATGTCCTAATTATAATTTAAGCAGAGACGAGGATTCCATCGGGGATTTATCTCCACTGGGAATGGGGATGAGAAATAAATGTCCCCACAAGTATTTGTGAGGATCACTATGGAAAAAAATTGCCACGAGGAAAAAAATGGGAAGCTATTCCCCGAGGAGAATTTCCCATTGACATCCCTAGGTCCACCGCCCAAGAAGGTAGGGCCAACCGGCCAAGTCATCTCCACTCTCCACCGGCTTGTGCTCGTGGGCTGCTGATGTAGCTCTTGGGTGGTCTGGGCTCCACGAGTGTCTTGCTTGGGTCTAGTTTTGGTTGGGAGTAGGGGTGGTAATGGATCGCGATCCAAATGTTTCTTCACATATTGTTAGGGCCCTAAATTATTTTTAGTTCAAAAATGAATAGAAATAGGGTATGATCCTAACCCGATCTGATCCTTACATTTTATAGTGTAAAATTTAGAGCCCATTTGTTGGTCACTTGCTCTCAAATGCTTCGGCTTAAGATCAAGGCAACACAAAAAATGTTAAACGTCAAAGTCCTTCATCCTTCGGAGCATTATTTCCCTTAGGATATAACGACTCTCGGACGAAGGTTACGAAAAACATACCTTCGTAAGTTCAACATATAAAAATGAGGAGGAAATTATATGAAGTATAATGAACAGTATGAACAATTAAATATGTTGTTATTATTGAATTATTTCTATTTTATTACTATGAACAAATAGAAATAATAACTTATTACAAGTATACCTTCGGCTTGAAGGAAGATAAAGAGTACAAATGTGACGCAAAAGCAAATACCAAGTCATCGTGAATAGTACGGGAGTACTATTCATCTATTTATAGGCACGGGTCGCAGCCTATGTAAAATTACATCCAGGCCCTTTGCATTTGCTAATAACTCTATAGTAATTCATCGGGGTCTAGATAGCCTTTTCCTCTTTAAGTCGGTTTCCTTTTTTCCTGTCATCATGCCGAAGCTCCCTTGCGCACAGCTTCGGCTCTATTCCATCCTTCGTTTCCCTTGTGATTCTTTGTCACACCCGGATTTCAGGGGCACCAAGACCCGGGCGCGAACATAATCACTAGGTGTGCTGGGACCAAGTCTCACACATATGATGAATCATGGCACAGGATCGAATGTCACACCTTTACTATATAATAAGAGTTCTATACAAAATAAATAAATAAATAATTACATTATAAGGAGAGAACGGTCCAGCAACCCAAAGTTGACTGGGAGACGACGACCTAGACCTCTCACGAACTCGTCACAGCATCCTCCATGCGCCTCCTCCTGTGGTACCTGTTCTTGACCTGTGGGGGGGTGTGAGACAGCAAGAGTGAGCTCACATACGTTCATCGCTCAACAAGTTATGGGGAATAATGTGCATGAACTCGCCAAAGGTGGGAGCTCACGTGAAGTGTAAGGCTTACCAAAGAGGATGGTTAGAGCTGAGCATTGCTTTTAAAGTTGGTCAAAATTTTATTAGCAATTACTAAGTATAAGTAAATACCAACCCAATTAAGTAGTAGAACAAAAGTAACAACATCACCTGCGATGCAATGCATATGACAAATTGAATTTAGTTCCATAAGTTAATCATCAGAGAGTCCTGAGCTGCTCATGACCGTGAGCTCGGCTAGTATACCAGTTTTACACTCTGCAGAGGTGGTACCCTTTACCCACAAGTCATGTTACCCGTCTGCCAAGGGATCACGACTTCCCATACACCTCTACCGAGGAGGCGAGGCAGGGTAACACTACGAGGCCTTTACAAAGTTCCACTAGCTTCAGAAAACCCGCTACAGTTTATAGGAAGCTCCAATGCAGGGTTCTTGACTGACCGCCATCGCAGCAAAATCAACCAAGGACCTCCCTACACTGACCACTCCCCTACTGCCCTTGCCCCTTTCGGGTAAGGTAGTCCTCCACTAGCTTTCCTAATTAATCAGCCAAGGGCGTCCATAAACCCTTGTGGTGGCACGTGTTTCTCAAGTTAAGCTCTATGTTCCAATTAACATTAATGATCTTGACATGAACATAAATAGAATAACAAAATAACTGGAACATAGATATGATAAATAATTATCCCAAATCCATGTAAAGCAATAGCAAACTACCCAAGTGATTCAGGGGTAAACAAGGTAATGAGATAAACAATCTAGGGAGACCTATTGGGTCCCATCAAAATTAAACCTATGCATTGAATAGTGATAATAATGAATATTATTGGGTAACAGAAGTGATCAAGGGCACAACTTGCCTGGCACTTGAGATTCCAGGTACCAACTTGCTTTTCAGATGACACGTGTCCTCACGCTAGTCGTAGCAATATAAACAAACATGGTATAGATAAAATTAACATCACACCAAACATAAATACAAACTGAATAATAATGATCTACGCGTTGCTATGAGACTCACGCAACTTGAACGGATCAAATCGGAGTTAAAACGAAGGAGTTATGAATTTCTAAGTATTTTATGTGTTTTGTACAAGATTAAATAGAATATAAAATTTAATGTGACTTTCATGTCAAAACAGTGGCACCAGTTGATAAACAATCTTATTATAACATTATAGAAATTTAAATGAATTGATTTGGACTTCATATGCATTTTCTATAAATTAAACAAGTTCTATGGATTGTTTTTATATTAAAAATTCGTTTTCTAAATCATTTATCCACTTTAAATGGTCTCTGGACTGCACGTGTATTAGACAGAAATGCAGGGGTCTCGGTGTGAAAGATTCCAAGACACAGGGCGCCCCTGTCACGGACGACGGTTTGGATTCCTGAAAACCCGAGGGCTTATCTGCAAAATGCACAGGCCGAAGGGGTGTGAGTTGTTTCTGGCCGCACGATCTGATTTGGACGGTGCTGATTAGATGGCATCAACACCGAACCGGTATGCGATCATGGCCCCAGGATTCCAGATCAACGGTCGGATCGCAATAATGAAGGGCGCGGTATCGTTGTAATCTGGAGCGTTCATCATTCAACTAACGGTCCATGCCTATCCTAACCGAAAGGGTACGCGAGATCAATCTGTGTCGTCCATTCATCGAACAACGACCCCTGCGTTCTCCTTCTCCCCCAGACAGAAGCCACGGCGGCGCCGCCCCGGTCACGGCGGAGATCACATCAGACTTCCCCAAATTCGAACTCCGTGCAAGCTACACGAGCCCTAAACGAGCTACACGCAGAGGAGGAGTGCGGACGTGTGAGGGGGGGGTACCTTTCGGGCAGAAGCGGCAGGCACATAGCCGGCCGCGGTAGGAGGCGGACCACGGGGAAAGCGTAAGTCCGGTGAGCATTTGCTTGAACCACAACCATTTCTTCGTCGTGATAGCAGTAGACGTGGCATCCACACACCCGAGAGAGGCTCCCAAACCACTTCTTGGCCACCAATCGCCAGTGTAGGTGTGGAACGGTGCTGGCGGGGCGAAGACAAGCAGTTTCTGGAGGTTGGTTCGGATGGTTATGGAGCACAAGAAGTAGCGGAAGACCATGGAGCAATCAGTGGGGTGGTTTCCGGGCAGTCCACGATGGATTTTTGGAGACGCAGAGCAGCACCCTCGACCTCCCCGAGCGAGGTCCGAGCTTCGGGTTGCAAGGCGCGCTCGCCCGAGATCTCTAGCTCGATTTATTTATGGCGATGACCAGCTATGTTCACATACTTATACTCGAGGTCAGGGTGCGGTGTTTGGTCACAGTCGCCTAACGGTTGACGATATACGCGGCAGCAAGTCCGCGGGAGCCGCCCGACGAGCATCACGGAGAAGAAATCGCGGTCTGTTGAAGTCCGATCTTCCGCGGATCCAGCGATTTGTTGCTACCCGCGAGCGCCTAGGTGCGGGGTGGAAGACGGCTGACAAGGCCGCTCTGACTTGTCAGCGCGGTGCAGACGCGGAGATGGGTTGCGCGGTGTAAAGCGAGATGGGCCAGAAACAAGGCAGTCGGCCCATGTAGCTCTTTTATTCTTTTTCCTTTTATCTTTTCTTCCCATTTTATTTTCTTCCTTTCTAGGTTTAATTTGAATTTGAATTTTGAAGTCAAACTTGTGCTACATTAATCTTTATTACTTTTGTGAAGTTAAAAGTACCATTTTTAGAAATATAATTATATTATTTATATTTTTATATCATTTCTCTTCTTCTCATTTTCAAAACCCTAATTCCCATTTAGGGTTTAATTCAACTTCTAATAATTATTATCTTATTGTTTTTATTTAATGCACAAACATATAACTCCAACATGATGCATATTTTTTTATCATTGTTTTAATTCATCTCTAAATTTTATGTATGCTCTTTTTATGATGCAAATATGGCACATGACATGAGGAGACCTCTCTATATTCTTTGTATACAAAATTGAGTATTACAAATCCTCCCCCCCCCCCTAAAAATAATCTCGTCCTCGAGATTTGTAGAAAAGGGATGCAACCAGTTTGGTTTAGGAATCAAAAGTTTTGTTTCATGTTTTTTTATACTAGCTAGTAGATGATTTGGAAAATATAGACATATATGTCTAGCCATCTATTAGGTCAGATGAGGTACGATTATGGCAAGTATAGGTAATAGGTTGTGGCAAGGAAGAGTATAATAAGGAAAGACTTCATCCTGAACTGTGGATCTTGATTCCACTGGCGATTCAACTTGATCTTTGAAGTCTTGAGTTGATGCTTATCTTTCTTTGACGTGGTTGGTCCCCTTTGGCCTTTCATCTTGGAGTTGCCATCCGAGTTAAGGACATATGGTTAAGATATATGTGAGTAGGATGAATTATATGGTGTAGGTAGGTTAGAATCTCTTGCTAGGTTAAAATTGAGGGGTTATGCAACTATCGGATGGTTAAGGTAGTTGCATATGGCCAAGTCGATCTGTCATTCTTAATTTAGACCTATTCTATAGGAGTAGAGTCTAAACTATTTCATCAGTATTATCTAACATGTTTGATAAGTCACTTTATATTAGATCAGATCTAGGTTAGATTGGTGTGACTAGTTTGACTAGATAAGATCTAATTAATTTACATTAGATCATGGTTGTTAAACTAGGGTTGATAAGTATGCTTATTAGGAAAAGATGAAATAGAATCTTTTGAGATTAGTTAGATCTATTAAGATGAGATAAAATATTTTTAAGATAAGATGAATCTATTAAGATAAGAGAGAATCTTATTAAGATAAGATGGATCTATGATGCTTGATATATTCTAGTGGTGGTATTCTTAATTTGTATAATCCTCTTATGATTTTTTTATTTATTTATATTTATGTCTATATGTATATGCAGATGTAATTGTGGACATTACTCCACAATTCATCACACTCAATCAAAGATCCAAATCAGAAAAGTATCATAAGAACAAGCATTCAAGCATATAGATACTTATATAAAAAAATAATTTTGTTTTTGTTCTTAACAGTAGGTCTCTATTTCTAAAAGTCACTTAATGTAAAGGATTTCAAAGTGTGAAATCCACATTTGTCTTAAGAATGAAAAAGGTAAGAGTAATCAGAGTAAGGCAGAAATAGATGAGAAAAGATTAAGATGAGTTTAGAAAAGAATCAGAGTAAGGTAAGTAAGTATTGGTTGTCCAGTTCTATCTAGGTTTCGTCCTACAGTCAACATTCCTCTGATACCACTTCTGTCACACCCGGATTTCAGGGGCACCGAGACCCGGGCGCGAACATAATCACCAGGTGTGCTGGGACCAAGTCTCACACATATGATGAATCATGGCACAGGATCGAATGTCACACCTTTACTATATAATAAGAGTTCTATACAAAATAAATAAATAAATAATTACATTATAAGGAGACAACGGTCCAGCAACCCAAAGTTGACTGGGAGACGACGACCTAGACCTCTCACGAACTCGTCACAGCATCCTCCATGCGCCTCCTCCTGTGGTACCTGTTCTTGACCTGTGGGGGGGGTGTGAGACAGCAAGAGTGAGCTCACATACGTTCATCGCTCAACAAGTTGTGGGGAATAATGTGCATGAACTCGCCAAAGGTGGGAGCTCACGTGAAGTGTAAGGCTTACCAAAGAGGATGGTTAGAGCTGAGCATTGCTTTTAAAGTTGGTCAAAATTTTATTAGCAATTACTAAGTATAAGTAAATACCAACCCAATTAAGTAGTAGAACAAAAGTAACAACATCACCTGCGATGCAATGCATATGACAAATTGAATTTAGTTCCATAAGTTAATCATCAGAGAGTCCTGAGCTGCTCATGACCGTGAGCTCGGCTAGTATACCAGTTTTACACTCTGCAGAGGTGGTACCCTTTACCCACAAGTCATGTTACCCGTCTGCCAAGGAATCGCGACTTCCCATACACCTCTACCGAGGAGGCGAGGCAGGGTAACACTACGAGGCCTTTACAAAGTTCCACTAGCTTCAGAAAACCCGCTACAGTTTATAGGAAGCTCCAATGCAGGGTTCTTGACTGACCGCCATCGCAGCAAAATCAACCAAGGACCTCCCTACACTGACCACTCCCCTACTGCCCTTGCCCCTTTCGGGTAAGGTAGTCCTCCACTAGCTTTCCTAATTAATCAGCCAAGGGCGTCCATAAACCCTTGTGGTGGCACGTGTTTCTCAAGTTAAGCTCTATGTTCCAATTAACATTAATGATCTTGACATGAACATAAATAGAATAACAAAATAACTGGAACATAGATATGATAAATAATTATCCCAAATCCATGTAAAGCAATAGCAAACTACCCAAGTGATTCAGGGGTAAACAAGGTAATGAGATAAACAATCTAGGGAGACCTATTGGGTCCCATCAAAATTAAACCTATGCATTGAATAGTGATAATAACGAATATTATTGGGTAACAGAAGTGATCAAGGGCACAACTTGCCTGTCACTTGAGATTCCAGGTACCAACTTGCTTTTCAGATGACACGTGTCCTCACGCTAGTCGTAGCAATATAAACAAACATGGTATAGATAAAATTAACATCACACCAAACATAAGTACAAACTGAATAATAATGATCTACGTGTTGCTATGAGACTCACGCAACTTGAACGGATCAAATCGGAGTTAAAACGAAGGAGTTATGAATTTCTAAGTATTTTATGTGTTTTGTACAAGATTAAATAGAATATAAAATTTAATGTGACTTTCATGTCAAAACAGTGGCACCAATTGATAAACAATCTTATTATAACATTATAGAAATTTAAATGAATTGATTTGGACTTCATATACATTTTCTATAAATTAAACAAGTTCTATGGATTGTTTTTATATTAAAAATTCGTTTTCTAAATCATTTATCCACTTTAAATGGTCTCTGGACTGCACGTGTATTAGACAGAAATGCAGGGGTCTCGGTGTGAAAGATTCCAAGACACAGGGCGCCCCTGTCACGGACGACGGTTTGGATTCCTGAAAACCCGAGGGCTTATCTGCAAAATGCACAGGCCGAAGGGGTGTGAGTTGTTTCTGGCCGCACGATCTGATTTGGACGGTGCTGATTAGACGGCATCAACACCGAACCGGTATGCGATCATGGCCCCATGATTCCAGATCAACGGTCGGATCGCAATAATGAAGGGCGCGGTATTGTTGTAATCTGGAGCGTTCATCATTCAACTAACGGTCCATGCCTATCCTAACTGAAAGGGTACGCGAGATCAATCTGTGCCGTCCATTCATCGAACAACGGCCCCTGCGTTCTCCTTCTCCCCCAGACAGAAGCCACGGTGGCGGCGCCCCGGTCACGGCGGAGATCACATCAGACTTCCCCAAATTCGAACTCCGTGCAAGCTACATGAGCCCTAAACGAGCTACACGCAGAGGAGGAGTGCGGACGTGTGATGGGGGGTACCTTTCGGGCAGAAGCGGTAGGCACATAGCCGGCCGCGGTAGGAGGCGGACCACGGGGAAAGAGTAAGTCCGGTGAGCATTTGCTTGAACCACAACCATTTCTTCGTCGTGATAGCAGTAGACGTGGCATCCACACGCCCGAGAGAGGCTCCCAAACCACTTCTTGGCCACCAATCGCCAGTGTAGGTGTGGAACGGTGCTGGCGGGGCGAAGACAAGCAGTTTCTGGAGGTTGGTTCGGATGGTTATGGAGCACAAGAAGTAGCGGAAGACCATGGAGCAATCAGTGGGGTGGTTTCCGGGCAGTCCACGATGGATTTTTGGAGACGCAGAGCAGCACCCCCGACCTCCCCGAGCGAGGTCCGAGCTTCGGGTTGCAAGGCGCGCTCGCCCGAGATCTCTAGCTCGATTTGTTTATGGCGATGACCAGCTATGTTCACGTACTTATACTCGAGGTCAGGGTGCGGTGTTTGGTCACAGTCGCCTATCGGTTGACGATATACGCGGCAGCAAGTCCGCGGGAGCCGCCCGACAAGCATCGCGGAGAAGAAATCGCGGTCTGTTGAAGTCCGATCTTCCGCGGATCCAGCGATTTGTTGCTACCCGCGAGCGCCCAGGTGCGGGGTGGAAGACGGCTGACAAGGCGGCTCCAACTTGTCAGCGCGGTGCGGACGCGGAGATGGGCTGCGCGGTGTAAAGTGAGATGGGCCAGAAACGAGGCAGTCGGCCCATGTAGCTCTTTTATTCTTTTTCCTTTTATCTTTTCTTCCCATTTTATTTTCTTCCTTTCTAGGTTTAATTTGAATTTGAATTTTGAAGTCAAACTTGTGCTACATTAATCTTTATTACTTTTGTGAAGTTAAAAGTACCATTTTTAGAAATATAATTATATTATTTATATTTTTATATCATTTCTCTTCTTCTCATTTTCAAAACCCTAATTCCCATTTAGGGTTTAATTCAACTTCTAATAATTATTATCTTATTGTTTTTATTTAATGCACAAACATATAACTCCAACATGATGCATATTTTTTTATCATTGTTTTAATTCATCTCTAAATTTTATGTATGCTCTTTTTATGATGCAAATATGGCACATGACATGAGGAGACCTCTCTATATTCTTTGTATACAAAATTGAGTATTACATTCTTCATACTGTGATTTTGACTCAAGTCCGAAGGGTCCAAGTCCACAGGTACCTGCTCATGTATTATACTCCAGAAACATTGTTAAATCACGTTTTTGAGGACCTTCGGAAGCCGAAGGCCCCCAACAGTAGCCCCTCGCAATATTAATTTGTTAGGATGATAAATTCAGATTGCGATATGGACGTAGGCCCTAAGCCGAAGGTCCGAAAAAACACCTTCCCTTTGCTAGAATAGCAATAGTCAATGACAAGCGGGACCCTCCCACTTGCAACGCCCTAAGCGTATAAATATGATCCGACTGCGAGCTCATTTGGCATGCTTTCTTGCTATCTGCTTTGCCTGCTCAAATAGCTCTTTGCCTACAAACGCTTGACCAGCTTTTTAGATTTTTTTAGCTTCAGCCCTAAGAGCACATTTTCAGCATTTTCGAAGAGATGTCTCAGGAAAAGAAAGCTGTTGCTGAAATGAAACTTAGCCTTTCTGAGGAGAAGAATCTAGGCTTCCTTGAATCGATAGCGAGAACAAATACAGAGAAGATTACTAGAGAAATTTTAGAAGGCTTATCTGAAATACCGGTGAGAGTGATAGTTATGATGTAGAAAGTGGGGGTGAAGACTCCGAAGATCGACCGTGGCGACCAAGTCACACAGTCTTCGGAAAATCGAGTATTAAACAGAGTCATCTTGATAACATGAGGGGGAGATATTTTCAAGACATGTCTACTGTGAGGGCAGATCACAGAGAGAGGACTGTGCCTACTCCCGAAGAGAATGAAGTCGTGATCTTCCGAAGCTTTTTTAAAGCTGGGCTTCGGTTCCCCTTGAACAGATTTGTGGTTGAAGTTCTGAAGATATATCAGGTCTACCTTCATCAACTTACTCCCAAAGCAATCATAAGAATGAGAATCTTCGTATGGGCCGTGAGGAGCCAGGGTTTGGAGCCAAATGCAAAAAGTTTCTGCAATATGCACGAGCTATTATATGAGACGAAACCCTGGGGTAAAGAGCAATATCATAACAATTTTGGCTGTTATAGCTTCGGTGCTCGCTCTGGGTCAAGTTGTCCCGTGCCAACTTTTCGAAAGAGATGGCCCGGAGATTGGATGAAGGAATGGTTCTATGTGAGAAACGATTTGAAGGCACGAGAAGATATTAAAGATATCATCATGCACCCTATCTGGCAACGCTTCGGCCTCCGGAAACCGAAGGTGGATATTGACGAGGCAGTCGAAGAATGCCAGAGGGCCTTCGGCGTAGTTTGCTCTTTCATCGGGACAAGGGATTTAATCCAGGAGCACATAGCCTTCAGAGTATGGCCACTTGTAGAAAAGTGGGAAATGCCAAAGGAGACTATCACCAAGTCTGACGAAGGTGGGTTGATTAGGATGAAGTTCACCTTCAGATACGAAGGTAAGTTTGTTGAGCCAGATGATGATTGGTTGAAATGCATTGAAGCTACAAGCGATGAAATGCTTGGGCCATACTCGAAGGCAGAAGATACTGCGTTATCTGCGGCCTTCGGAGGCCGGAAGAAGAAAAGGCTCAACCGAGTTTTTGATGCTATTGGGTTCATGTACCCTGACTACCGCTACCCGCTACGGGGGCGAAAGAGAAAAGATGCAACTTCCGGGAAAGATGCTACTTCAGCTGCTCCAAGCGAGCCTGCGCCGAAGAGAAAAAAGGTGAAGGTCCTTACTCACCGACCGCGCTTCATTGAACCGGCCATAGTGCCCGAGTTTGTCGGTGAGACCTCTTCGGCTGCTGAAGCCAAAGAGCCTACACCTGCGCAGAAAATTGACGAGCTGACTGCAACGCCGAAGACTGAAAACATTGAAGAGCCGAGAGCTGAAGGGACAAAGACATCAGAAATTTTAAGTCCTTCGGCAGAAGTTGAAGTACCAAAAACCCAAAAAGGTTCAACAATGACCCCCCAAAAGAAAAAGTATGGTTAATGTTCTGGATGTATTGGAGACAATAAAGTCTTCAAGCACTACTCCGAAGAAAATTGCCGAAATTCCCAAAGTGCAAATTGAGACAACAACCTCTGAGGCCAAAGCTACAAAGCACCAAGCTGAGACTGAAGCTAGGCCTTCAGAGCCTGCCAAGATGAAATCCTTGGAAACCATAGAAAAAGAAACAGAAGCGGCAGAACAAATTTTGGCTAAAGAAACTGCCACTGCCACCCCCGAAGCATTTTTCGAAGCTCTCAATTATATTTTACGACATGCTTCGGGGAAAAAGTTGACTAAAAAGAAAAGCAAGAGGCTCAGTTCTATGCCCAAAAATTGAAATATCCGAAGGGGGCATTGATTTTCAATGGCAGCGGAGAAGAAGACTTCTTATATTGTCTCCGAGACAGCAAGGAGATCTCTGTCTGCCGGGAGATGGGAAGAAGCTTCGGATTCCCGATGCTAGAGGACGGGCTCTCAGTGTTATCAAAAGATGAATTGGCCGACAGCTTAGCATATAACAGCTTAAAGGTGAGAGAATAAAATTTTAGTGCTTAAAAACAAGATTTTTTCGTTTGCTTATACTTAACACCATACTTCTTTTGCAGGGCCTTATTCTTAGCAACGCCCTCAGGGCGCAAAAAGCGCTGAAGACGAGGGATATACCATGGCCTTGAATAACCTTCGTTCTGAAGTAATTGAGCTAAGGAATGAAGGTCTTGAAAAAGACAAAATATTAAACTCATTGATAAGCAAAATAAAAGAAGACGAGGCTACTTCGAAAGCCCAAGCTGAGACCCAGAAGTGCGAATTTGAAGATCTTCGGAAACAGCTGGCAGAAGAAAAATTAAAATGTGCAGTTGCCGAAGCTGACCGAGACGCCAGTGAATACTGGAAAAATTACTGGGAAAAATAGTTGTGGAGCTTCATTCTTCAAAAGAAAGATGCTATGAAGAATCTATGGCATGTGTACAAAAGATAAAAACCAGCTTCGCCAATATTGGCGCATACTCAAATGAGGACAACTTCGTAGTAGGCGATCCTGAAGGTCCAATCGAATGGATCAAGGGCGAAGCCGAAGCCTTTGAGGAAGTTTTGGGTGGCCGCAGAGATGTCTGCGCCTTCTCAGGTGCCAGGGGAATTGCGGCCATCTTAGAGAAGGCAGGATGCGAGCATGTGAAAATCTTGGCCCAAGCCGAAGCTGCGTTTTCTATTGAAGATACAAAAAACCCTTCGGCCGAGGCAAGCTTAATTGGCGGAAAGTTTTTTACCGACATCTAGGAAAACGGTGGCCGAGAGATGGCCCACGAAATTATAAGGAAAAGTGAAAAAGATACCCACGAAGCTAGAGAAGCAGCAAAGGTAGTTGAAAAAATTGCAGATCTTGAAAGGCAGATATGTATTGTCTAATTGCTTTTGATTTTATGCTTTATTATTGTGACTTAGAACTTATTCATGTTTTATATTGCAGCCGAATTACCTCCTCCCCCGGAGCCCTTCGGGTCACAGGCCGACCCCGAAGCAAAAAAGGAAGATGAGATTACTAAGATGGCCGAAGCTATTATGGACAAAGTTGTTTTTCAACTACTAAACGAAGCTGCAGAAGTAGTTTTAAAAGAAGAATAGCTATTGTTGTAAAAACATTTAGAATATTGATGTAATATTTGCTGAACAAAGTGTGTAATATTCTATAGTTTTGAATGTAATATATAAGCTGTGTGTAATTCGGTTCTTTACGATGCATGAAACTTTACATACATACCACTTTTGAGCCTTTGGCGAAAAAACACCTTCCCTTCTTTTCATGCTTCGTGAAGAATATCCATGTCCGTGAAAATATTATGCTTCGTAAGCAATAGAACTCTTCTGATACTAAAGTTGACGAAACTGTACATCTTCAGACTTTGTTTTGCGCCTTGTCACAATTTCTTTGAAACATTTTCCGAAGATTACCATTGTATTCCCTTCTTATGCCATTAATGCAATGTGATGTATGATGTCATGTTATGCGAATGATGTGATGATACTATGATATGCAAAATGATATTTGTGCCGAAGATACACATACATTCCCACAGTAGGACACAATCTCTTTGCCATTTATTTTTCGGCTTCACCGCTTATTTTTCGGTGTATCAGCGTTGACTTTTCGCTGTAAGCCTCCCTTAGGAGCTTCTTCGCCTTTTATTTCGGCGGTATCAGCGTTTATTTTTCGCTGTAAGCCTCCCTTAGGAGCTTCTTTGCCTTTTATTTTGGCGGTATCAGCGTTTATTTTTCACTGTAAGCTCTGCATTCCCTTTGGAACGACTTTTGAGCAGAAAATTTACGCTGCGTTCCCTTAAGAACGACTTTTGTTGCTTCGTCAAAACTTGCAATGCGTTCCATAAAACGACTTTTTGTTGCTTCGTCAAAACTTTTAGAACTTCGTCGATTTTTGAAGAAGGTATATTACATTATGATAATGACGAAGCTATTACAAGAAATTGAAAACAACAAAAGAACTAAGTTTTCAATGATTGCTCTTTATTGAAAAAGGTAAATGATAATTGTTTCAGAGGTAGGATATATCTTAGTAGATGTGCTTCGATTCTGGCACAGTACTGTTGACTGTGCGAACTTCGGACTGCTCCCTGAAGTCTCGCTGCTGGTGAGTGTGCTGGCTCCCTTATGGCTGCTGGCCTTGGGGATAAGCGGGTTGCATTGGTGGTGGAGGTGGAGGCTGTTGCCAAGATGCCTGAGGTTGGCTTGCCGAAGCAACAGAAACTGCAGGATGGTTATCCACATACTCTGGAATGTACGGTGAGTGGTATGAAGCAGTATGCATAACCTGCTTCGGCTAGCTCTGTTGGGCTGCAGCTTCTGCTATCTCTTTTTGTTTCTAGATGGTGACATGGCACATCCTGGTAGTATGGCCCTTGTCCTCACCGCAGAATAGACAATAAATTTTTCTGGGCTGATCCCTAAACCTTCCTCCGAAGCCCCTGGCGCCTCTGCCCCTTGGAGCTAGGGGCCGAGGATAGCTCTGTTGCTGCCCCGAAGCCTGGGAGGAATACTGCGGCCTCTGTTGCTGACTTCCCCTGTCGTCATTCTAAGTAGAGTGGATTGATCTGATGTGCCTAGGGTGGACTCTCCCTCTGAAGCCCCTGGTCATTTCGGAGAACCTGTAAGCTTCCTCCCTTCTTTGTCGAAAGTCATTATCTGCGCGGATATATTCATCCATCTTCTGAAGCAGTTTCTCCAGGGTCTGAGGGGGTTTCCTGGCGAAGTATTGGGCTGCAGGTCCTGGCCGAAGCCCCTTAATCATGGCCTCAATAACAATTTCATTGGGCACCGTTGGCGCCTGTGCCCTCAGTTGTAAGAACCTTCGGACATACGCTTGAAGGTATTCTTCGTGATCCTGAATGCACTGGAACAAAGCTTGAGCAGTGACTGGCTTCGTCTGAAACCCTTGAAAGCTGGTGATGAGCATGTCCTTCAACTTTTGCCATGATGTAATTGTTCCTAGCCGAAGAGAAGAGTACCAGGTTTGTGCAACATTTTTGACTGCCATGACGAAGGATTTCGCCATGACTGCAGTATTGCCACCATATGAAGATATGGTTGCTTCGTAGCTCATCAGAAATTGCTTCGGATCTGAGTGCTCGTCATACATTAGAAGCTGAGGTGGTTTGTAAGACGGGGGCCAAGGTGTAGCCTGTAGTTCTGCTGATATAGGAGAAGCATCATCAAAAGCAAAATTTCCATGATGGAAATCCTCATACCAGTCATCCTCATTGACGAAACCCTCTTGGTGAAGCTCTCTGTACTGGGGCCTTCGGTTCTGCTCATCTTGAGTAAGATGACGAACTTCTTCAGAGGCTTCATCTATCTGCCTTTGTAGGTCAGCTAGCCGAGCCATCTTTTCCTTCTTCCTTTGCACTTGCTGATGCAGCATCTCCATATTCCTGATTTCTTGGTCCAAGTCGTCCTCCTGAGGCATTGGACTGGTGGCCTTCCTCTTCTGGCTTCGGGCTTCCCGAAGAGAAAGGGTCTCCTAGTTCGAGTCCAGCGGCTGCAAAGCGGCAGCCCCTGTTGCTGAAGCTTTCTTTGGCGGCATGACGAAGGTCGATGCTTGCCGAAGGTGGTCAAAAAGGGTTCACCGGAGGTGGGCGCCAATGTTGGTCACTTGCTCTCAAATGCTTCGGCTTAAGAGCAAGGCAACACAAAAAATGTTAAACGTCAAAGTCCTTCATCCTTCGGAGCATTATTTCCCTTAGGATATAACGACTCTCGGACGAAGGTTACGAAAAACATACCTTTGTAAGTTCAACATATAAAAATGAGGAGGAAATTATATGAAGTATAATGAACAGTATGAACAATTAAATATGTTGTTATTATTGAATTATTTCCTATTTTATTACTATGAACAAATAGAAATAATAACTTATTATAAGTATACCTTCGGCTTGAAGGAAGATAAAGAGTACAAATGTGACGCAAAAGCAAATGCCAAGTCATCGTGAACAGTACGGGAGTACTGTTCATCTATTTATAGGCACGGGTCGCAGCCCATGTAAAATTACATCCAGGCCCTTTGCATTTGCTAATAACTCTATAGTAATTCATCGGGGTCTAGATAGCCTTTTCCTCTTTAAGTCGGTTTCCTTTTTCCTGTCATCATGCCGAAGCTCCCTTGCGCACAGCTTCGGCTCTATTCCATCCTTCGTTTCCCTTGTGCTTCTTCATACTGTGATTTTGACTCAAGTCCGAAGGGTCCAAGTCCGAAGGTACCTACTCATGTATTATACTCCAGAAACATTGTTAAATCACGTTTTTGAGGACCTTCGGAAGCCGAAGGCCCCCAACACCATTGCCACCATTAGTTGGGAGCGAGTTAGGTCATGTCGCTAGGCTAGGGGAAAGCGGTGGTCGAGTGTGTCGTTAGGCTTGGGTCTATTCGGTTTGTTTGATTTGAAGAACAGAAAAAATATGGCAACGACTTGTCGGGTACCATAATTAGGGGTACCCAGATCACAACCCTAAAGTCTCTTGACACTTGAGTACGAAGGGGACATAAGCAAACACACTCCCAACCTTACCAAGGTCCAAGAGACCCTAGACATAACTCCCCCGAGGCCAACCCTAGGGGGAACCACAGTCACAACTCGCCCGAGGCCAGCCTCGAGCGAGAAGCGCATTTCTGATTCGCCTGAGGGCGTCTCAGGCGACGCTCTGGGAGCTACCCACCTCGGCCAACCACTCTAGTTCCAGAATGTCCGTCCATACGTCCACCTGCCCCGCTGAGTGTGCCAAAGTCAACAAAGGATGACATGACTATGGTCTAATCTACCTTTACCGCCCATGACGATGCACAAGGCGCGAATACGGGGCACTGTTCCTCCACTTCGACCACTGTTTCAATAATTCGAGCATGGCTACAGGCAACGTCCGATCAAGGCCTCAGCCTCGGGAGATATCTTCGCCTCGGCCAACTGCCCCAATAGATGTGCATTTAATACCACCTACTCTCCCGCGAATGTCGCAGAAGACCAAGCCAAGCACGGTTTCAGCTACTCCAACTCCTCGTCAACCCCATGTACCGCCTGGGACTCGAACACATGCCCATGCCTTCGAGCCCAGCCTTGGCTCTCTACCTCGTCAAAAAGAACAGGCTACAGGGACGAGACACCCTCCTCATTACTGAAAGCGACAACAAGGATGAGATCGCTCACGCCGATCACGCCGCTACAGGTCTCGGACACGTCTCCTTTGATCACAACAAGCAGCGCAAACACCCTTGTACTCCTGGGCCTCCTCCTTGTGACTATAAAAGGAGGAACCCGGGGTCTTCTATGGGGGGCTCACGACTTCACAGCACACAACTCTCCTCACCCCGGATGTTGGCACTCTGCCTCAATCATACTCGGAGACTTGGGACTCACTCACTCTCTCGACTCGCTTGTATCGCGTTGCGAGGGACCTATCTGGCGTCAGCCTCACACCAAGAACGACGACGATTACATAGGTTGTCCCCGCGAAAAGTCCATCAGCCCCTCCTCCCGCAATCCGAGAGGTAGGATCAATGCCATGTGAAAGTCGCCTAGAGGGGGGTGAATAGGCAAATCTGAAATTTATAAACTTAAGCACACACTACAAGCTGAGGTTAGCGTTAGAAATAAAAGCGAGTCCGAAAGAGAGGGCGAAAACAAATCACAAGCGAATATGGTGGATGACACGGTGATTTGTTTTACCGAGGTTCGGTTCTTGCAAACCTACTCCCCGTTGAGGTGGTCACAAAGACCGGGTCTCTTTCAACCCTTTCCCTCTCTCAAACGGTCACTTAGACCGAGTGAGCTTCTCTTCTCAATCAAACGGGACACTAAGTCCCCACAAGGATCACCACACAATTGGTGTCTCTTGCCTCGGTTACAATTGAGTTGAACACAAGAAAGAAGGAAGAAGAAAAGCAATCCAAGTGCAAGAGCTCAAATGAACACAAATATCTCTCTCTCACTAGTCATTATTTGATTGGAATGATCTTTGGACTTGGGAGAGGATTTGATCTCTTGTATGTGTCTTGAATGAAGTCTATAGCTCTTGTATGAGGTGTGAAGGCTGAAAACTTGGATGCAATGAATGGTGGGTGGTTGGGGGTATTTATAGCCCCAACCACCAAAAGAGGCGTTGGTGGAGGCTGCTGTCGCATGGCGCACACGTCACCCGGCCGTTGGGTTCTGACCGTTGGAGCTTCTGACAGCTGGGCCACCGGACAGTCACTGTTCACTGTCCGGTGCGCCTTCTGGCGCCTGTCCTGACTTCTACGCGTGCAGGCACGCACTATAGCACATTTATTGTTCTTGCAGATGACCGTTGGCGCTGTGTAGCCGTTACTCCACTGGCGCACCGGACAGTCTGGTGAATTATAGCAGAGCGGCTCCCAGAATTCCCGAAGGTGGCAAGTTCGGAGTCGGGTTCCCTGGTGCACCGGGCACTGTCCGGTGGCACACCGGACAGTCCGGTGCGCCAGACCAGGGCACACTTCGGTGATTGATGCCAACACAAACCAAAGCATAAGGTAAGTGCAAAGGTTGCTTGGAATAAAACCAATAATTATTTCTACTAGATATGCATGGATGGCTTTCTTCTAATTTAAAATTTTGGACCACGCTTGCACCACTTGTTTTGTTTTTGCAAAATGTTTTGGAAATTCTTTTACAAGGTCTTTTGCAAATAGTCAAAGGTAAATGAATAATATTTTGAGAAGCATTTTCAAGATTTGAAATTTTCTTCCCTTGTTTTCAAATGCTTTTCCTTTGACTAAACAAAACTCCCCCTTAATGAAATCCTCCTCTTAGTATTCAAGAGGGTTTTAGATATTAATTTTGAAGAGGGTATACCAATTTGAAATTATATCAAAACTAAGATACCAATTGAAAACAACTTTTCTTTTAATACAAATTTGAAAGACTTCAATTTTTGAAATTGGTGGTGGTGAGGTACTTTTGCTTTGGGCTAATACTTTCTCCCCCTCTGGCATGAATCACCAAAAACGGATACTAGTGAGTGAAATATAAGCCCTTCTCAAACTATCTCCCCTTTTGGTAAATAATGGATGAGTGAAGATTATACCAATTTGGAGAGCGGTGTGGAGCGATGACGAAGGATGATCAATTCGATGGAGTGGAGTGGAAGCCTTGTCTTCGCCGAAGACTCCATTTCCCCTTTCAATCTATGACTTAGCATAATATTCACTTGAAAACACATTAGTCATAGCACATGAAAGAGATATGATCAAAGGTATATAAATGGGCTATGTGTGCAAAATATCAATCAAAGTTCCTAGAATCAAGAATATTTAGCTCATGCCTAAGTTTGGTAAATATTTTCTCATCTAGTGGCTTGGTAAATATATCGGCTAATTGTTCTTTAGTGTTAATATAAGCAATCTCGATATCCCCCTTTTGTTGGTGATCACTCAAAAAGTGATACCGAATGGCTATGTGTTTAGTGCGGCTATGCTCAACGGGATTATCCGCCATGCGGATTGCACTCTCATTATCACATAGAAGAGGAACTTTGGTTAATTTGTAACCATAGTCCCTAAGGGTTTGCCTCATCCAAAGCAATTGCGTGCAACAATGGCCTACGGCAATATACTCGGCTTCAGCGGTAGAAAGAGCTACAGAATTTTGCTTCTTTGAAGCCCAAGACACCAGAGATCTTCCCAAGAACTGGCAAGTCCCTGATGTGCTCTTTCTATCAATCTTACACCCAGCCCAATCAGCATCGGAATAACCAATTAAATCAAATGTGGATCCCCTAGGGTACCAAAGGCCAAACTTAGGAGTATAAACTAAATATCTTAAGATTCGTTTTACGGCCCTAAGGTGAACTTCCTTAGGATCGGCTTGGAATCTTGCACACATGCATACGGAAAGCATAATATCCGGTCGTGAAGCACATAAATAGAGTAAAGAACCTATCATCGACTGGTATACCTTTTGATCTACGGATTTACCTCTCGTGTCGAGGTCGAGATGCCCATTGGTCCCCATGGGTGTCTTGATGGGCTTGGCATCCTTCATTTCAAACTTTGTGAGTATGTCTTGAATGTACTTTGTTTGGCTAATGAAGGTGCCCTCTTGGAGTTGCTTCACTTGAAATCCTAAGAAATACTTCAACTCCCCCATCATAGACATCTCGGATTTTTGAGTCATGATCCTACTAAACTCTTCACATGTAGATTCGTTAGTAGACCCAAATATGATATCATCAACATAAATTTGGCATACAAACAAATCATTTGCAAGTGTTTTAGTAAAGAGAGTAGGATCGGCTTTTCCGACTTTGAAGCCATTAGCGATAAGAAAATCTCTCAGGCATTCATACCATGCTCTTGGGGCTTGCTTGAGCCCATAAAGCGCCTTAGAGAGTTTATAGACATGGTTAGGGTACTCACTATCTTCAAAGCCGGGAGGTTGCTCAACATAGACCTCTTCCTTGATTGGTCCATTCAGGAAGGCACTTTTCACGTCCATTTGATAAAGCTTGAAGCCATGGTAAGTAGCATAGGCAAGTAAAATGTGAATTGACTCAAGCCTAGCTACGGGTGCATAGGTTTCACCAAAATCCAAACCTTCGACTTGTGAATATCCCTTGGCCACAAGTCGGGCTTTGTTCCTTATCACCACACCATGCTCATCTTGCTTGTTGCGGAAGACCCACTTGGTTCCTACAACATTTTGGTTAGGATGTGGAACTAAATGCCATACCTCATTCCTCATGAAGTTGTTGAGCTCCTCTTGCATCTCCAGCACCCAATCCGAATCTTGAAGTGCTTCCTCTATCCTGTGTGGCTCAATAGAGGAAACAAAAGAGTACTGTTCACAAAAATGAGCAACACGAGATCGAGTGGTTACCCCCTTATGAATATCACCGAGGATGGTGTTCACGGGGTGATCTCGTTGGATTGCTTGGTGGACTCTTGGGTGTGACGGTCTTGGACCCTCATCATCTTCCTTGTCTTGATCATTAGCATCTCCCCCTTGATCATTGCCCTCCTCTTGAGGTGGCTCATCTTCTTGATCCTCATCTTCATCATCTTGAGCTTGATCCTCATCTTGGGTTGGTGGAGATGCTTGCATGGAGGAAGATGGTTGATCTTGTGCTTGTGGAGGCTCTTCGGATTCCTTAGGACACACATCCCTAATGGACATGTTCCTTAGCGCGACGCACGGAGCCTCTTAATCATCTAGCTCATCAAGATCAACTTGCTCTACTTGAGAGCCATTAGTCTCATCAAACACAATGTCACAAGAAACTTCAACTAGTCCAGTGGACTTGTTAAAGACTCTATATGCCCTTGTGTTTGAATCATATCCTAGTAAAAAGCCTTCTACAGCCTTAGGAGCAAATTTAGATTTTCTACCTCTTTTAACAAGAATAAAACATTTGCTACCAAAGACTCTAAAATATGAAACATTGGGCTTTTTACCGGTTAGGAGTTCATATGATGTCTTCTTGAGGATTTGGTGAAGATATAACCGGTTGATGGCGTAGCAAGCTGTGTTGACCGCCTCGGCCCAAAACCGATCTGAAGTCTTGTACTCATCAAGCATGGTTCTTGCCATGTCCAATAGAGTTCTATTCTTCCTCTCCACTACACCATTTTGTTGTGGCGTGTAGGGAGAAGAGAACTCGTGCTTGATGGCCTCCTCCTCAAGAAAGCCTTCAATTTGTGAATTCTTGAACTCTGTTCTGTTGTCGCTTCTTATTTTCTTGATCCTCAAGCCGAACTCATTTTGAGCCCGTCTCAAGAATCCCTTTAAAGTCTCTTGGGTTTGAGATTTTTTCTGCAAAAAGAACACCCAAGTGAAGCGATAATAATCATCCACAATAACTAGACAGTACTTACTCCCGCCGATGCTTATGTAAGTTATCGGGCCGAATAGGTCCATGTGGAGTAGCTCGAGCGGCCTGTCAGTCGTCATGATGTTCTTGTGTGGATGATGAACACCAATTTGCTTCCCTGCTTGGCATGCACTATAAATCCTGTCTTTCTCAAAATGAACATTGGTTAGTCCCAAAATGTGCTCTCCCTTTAGAAGCTTGTGAAGATTCTTCATTCCAACGTGGACTAGTCGGCGATGCCAGAACCAATCCATGTTAGTTTTAGCAATTAAGCAAGTGTCGAGTTCAGCTCTATTAAAATCAACTAAGTATAGCTGACCCTCTAACACTCCCTTAAAGGCTACTGAATCATCACTTCTTCTAAAGACAGTAACACCTACATCCGTAAAAAGACAATTGTAGCCCATTTTGCATAATTGAGAAATGGAAAGAAAATTGTAATCTAAAGAGTCTACAAGAAAAACATTGGAAATAGAATGGTCAGGAGATATAGCAATTTTACCCAATCCTTTGACCAAACCTTGATTTCCATCCCCGAATGTGATAGCTCTTTGGGGATCATTGTTTTTCTTATAGGAGGAGAACATCCTTTTCTCCCCTGTCACGTGGTTTGTGCATCCGCTGTCGATGATCCAACTTGAGCCCCCGGATGCATAAACCTACAAAACAAGTTTATGCCTTGTTCTTAGGTACCCAAACGGTCTTGGGTCCTTTCACATTAGAAACAAGCACCTTGGGTACCCAAACACAAGTCTTTGACCCCTTGTGTTTGCCCCCAACATATTTGGCAACTACTTTGCCTGATTTGTTAGTAAGCACATAGGATGCATCAAAAGTTTTAAATGAAATGTTATGTTCATTTGATGCAACAGGATTTTTCTTCTTAGGCAATTTAGCACGGGTTGATTGCCTAGAGCTAGATGCCTCACTCTTATACATAAAAGCATGATGAGAGCCAGAGTGAGACTTCCTAGAATGAATTCTCCTAATTTTATGCTCGGGATAACCGACAGGGTACAAAATGTAACCCTTGTTATCCTGAGGCATGGGAGCTTTGCCCTTAACAAAGTTAGACAATCTTTTAGGAGGGGCATTAAGCTTGACATTGTTTCCCTGTTGGAAGCCAATGTCATCCTTAATGTCAGGGCGTCTCCCACTATAAAGCATGCTACGAGCAAATTTAAATTTCTCATTTTCTAGTTCATGCTCGGCAATTTTAGCATCTAATTTTGCTATATGATCATTTTGTTGTTTAATCATAGCAATGTGATCATGAATAGTATTAATGTTAACATCTCTACATCTAGTGCAAATAGTAACATGCTCGATAGTAGATGTAGAGGGTTTGCAAGTTTTTAACTCAACAATCTTATCATGTAAAATATCATTTTCATCTCTAAGATTGGAAATGGAAACATTGCAAGCATCTACGTTTTTAGCCTTAGCAATTAATTTTTCATTCTCAATTTTAAGGCTAGCAAGAGAGGCTTTCAATTTACCAATCTTAGCAATTAAACTAGCATTATCATCTCTAAGATTGGTAATTGAATCATCACATACATTTGAACTCTCAACCTTAGCAATTAATCTAGCATTTTCATTTCTAAGGTTTGATATAACATCATGGCAAGTGCTTAGCTCATTAGTTAATTTTTCACATTTTTCAACTTCTAGAGCATAAGCATTTTTAACTTTAACATGTTTTTTGTTTTCTTTAATTAGAAAGTCCTCTTGGTTATCCAAGAGTTCATCCTTTTCATGAATAGCACTAATCAATTCATTTAATTTTTCCTTTTGTTGCATGTTTAAGTTGGCAAAAAGGGTGAGCAAATTATCCTCATCATTACTAGAATTATCCTCATTACTAGAAGTTGCATACTTAGTGGAGGATTTTGATTTTACCTTCTTCCTTTTGTCGTCCTTTGCCATGAGGCACTTGTGGCCGACGTTGGGGAAGAGAAGGCCCTTGGTGATGGCGATGTTTGTGGCGTCCTCGTCGGAGGAGGAGTCGGTGGAGCTCTCGTCGGAGTCCCACTCCCGGCAAACGTGGGCATCGCCGCCCTTCTTCTTGTAGTACCTCTTCTTTTCTCTCTTCTTTCCCTTCTTGTCGTTATCCCTGTCACTATCACTAGACAAAGGGCATTTAGCGATAAAATGACCGGGCTTACAACATTTGTAGCAAACCTTCTTGGAGCGGGGTTTGTAATCCTTCCCCTCCTTTGCTTGAGTATTTGGCGGAAGCTCTTGATGATGAGCGTTATTTCCTTGTTGTCGAGCTTGGAGGCATCGATGGGAATCCTACTTGGTGTAGAATCCTTCTTTTCTTCTTCCGTCGCCTTGAATGCGACGGGTTGCACCTCGGGTGTTGAGGTGGCGCCTTGCTCGACGATTTTCTTGGAGCCTTTGATCATCAATTCAAAGCTCACAAATTTTCCTATCACTTCCTCGGGATACATAAGTTTATATCTAGGATCACCACGAATTAATTGAACTTGAATGGGATTAAGAAATACAGGTGATCTTAGAATAACCTTGACCATTTCATGGTCATCCCATTTGGTGCTCCCGAGGTTGCGCACTTGGTTCACCAAGGTCTTGAGCCGGTTGTACATTGCTTGTGGCTCCTCCCCTTGGTGAAGCATGAATCGACCGAGCTCCCCCTCGATCGTTTCACGCTTGGTGATCTTGGTCACCTCGTCTCCTTCGTGCGCGGTCTTGAGCACGTCCCAAATCTCCTTTGCACTCTTTAACCCTTGCACCTTATTATACTCATCTCGACTTAGAGAGGCGAGGAGTATAGTAGTGGCTTGGGAGTTGAAGTGTTGGGTTTGTTCGACCTCCTCCGAATCATAATCCTTGTCCCCTTCCTTTGGTACTTGCGCTCCATACTCAACAATATCCCATATGCTTTTGTGGAGTGAGGTTAGATGATGCCTCATTTTATCACTCCACATAGAATAATCTTCACCATCAAACATTGGTGGTTTGCCTAATGGGACCAAAAGTAATGGAGTGCATTTTGAAATACGAGGATAGCGAAGGGGCATCTTACTATACTTCTTGCGCTCATGGCGCTTAGAAGTGGCGGATGTCGATTCCGAGCCGGAGGTGGAGGGTGACGAAGAGTCGGTCTCGTAGTAGACCACCTTCTTCATCTTCTTCTTCTTGTCACCCTTCCATTGGGACTTGATGGAGGAAGAGGATTCCTCCTTGTGCTTGTGGGCGGACTCCCTCGAGTGTGTTCTCCCAGAGCTTGCGGACTTGTCGCCGGTCCCGATCTCCCTCTTGGCGGATGCTCCCGACATCACTTCGAGCGGTTAGGCTCTAATGAAGTACCAGGCTCCGATACCAATTGAAAGTCGCCTAGAGGGGGCGGTGAATAGGCAAATCTGAAATTTATAAACTTAAGCACACACTACAAGCCGAGGTTAGCGTTAGAAATAAAAGCGAGTCCGAAAGAGAAGGCGAAAACAAATCACAAGCGAATATGGCGGATGACACGGTGATTTGTTTTACCGAGGTTCGGTTCTTGCAAACCTACTCCCCGTTGAGGTGGTCACAAAGACCGGGTCTCTTTCAACCCTTTCCCTCTCTCAAACGGTCACTTAGACCGAGTGAGCTTCTCTTCTCAATCAAACGGGACACTAAGTCCCCACAAGGATCACCACACAATTGGTGTCTATTGCCTTGGTTACAATTGAGTTGAACACAAGAAAGAAGGAAGAAGAAAAGCAATCCAAGCGCAAGAGCTCAAATGAA